>NC_043967.1:50329712-50678735 GCF_902148855.1 Sphaeramia orbicularis | reverse complement strand
ATATATATATATTTATAGATAATTTGATTGTTTTAATACATGTAAATATTCTTGTTTAAACATTAAAAAGTAAAAAAAAAAAAAAAAAAAAAAAAAAAAAAAAAAAAAAAAAAAAAAAAAAGAGCAAAATCTCATGTCAAGTTAGGGCAAAAAACTGTAATTATGGAAAATTACCATATTTTTATGAGATGGTTATTTTTCATTATTTAACAGTATTTTTTCTGTACTCCTGCTGCCAGGAATAATACAGTTTTGTTTTTTTTTTGTTTTTTTACAGTGTGCAGAATTTTGACGACAGATAAACGAGAGAGGACTCTTGTCACTGTAGTCTTTTTTTTTTTTTTTTTCCCCTTTCACTTTGCATTTTGTGTTAAAATAGCCTGTAGATTTCCTGACCTTTTCCTCCAGCTAGCGTATTGTAAACACTGAATAGAATGTGCTGGTGCAGTAAACAGGATTTTTTCCTGCCGGTGCCACAATGAAGAACGAGCACGATAATGAGTCATAACCTAAGTCTTTGTAGAGGAACCAGTACACATCAAGATCCTAACTAGGAAACAATTGAGCTCCCAGGCATATGAACAATGGCTGGTATGGTCGCATTCATGGCAGCTAGTAGGGGTGTTTTTAGCCCTGTATGTAGATTTTTGACTCATTTGTTTGCTTTGACTCAGTCTGTCATCGCAATGAGACAAATAAAATAATGACCTTATTTTAGTCACGGAAATAGGAACGCTTATTCACAGTAGGAACACAATAGAAAAGATCAAATTACTTCAAGAATAAATCAAGTGAAATGTATAAAATATTAAAACAATAAACTGGAAGAACAAAAATCCTATGCAACTTTGACATTTAGAGAAAATCTAATTTTCACTAAAACATGATGTAAAGTTATTATATTCAATCTGGCAGCCCTTTATAGATTACTTTAACATTAAGTAAGTAGTAAGTAAGCAGACCCCCCGCCCCCCTTTTTTTGTTTTTTTCTTTTTTGTGTATATGTGTACATGTGAGTGCAGGTGTAGTGTTCTTGTTCTGACATCACATATGTTGGATATCGTATATGATTTTTTTTTAATATCCTATTGAGACCCAGCAATGCATGTTTGTCCTCTGTAGTGGACAAGAGTTTCACAGCCTGACTTAACCCTTTCATGCATGAATTATGAGAACCTTAATCAAGATTTTTTTTTTTCCTGAGTGTTTTTATTCCTCTTTAGGCATGAAAAAAAAACAGTGTGACTGAATTTTTTTTTTATCCAACCTAGAACCATTGTGAGTCCTAGAACCATCATGATTTTTTTTTTTTTTTTCGTGAGTCCTAGAACCATCATGAAATTTTACATTTTGTAAGCATATGTGATGGTCTTTCAGAAAATAAGTTCTTTTGTTTGGTGCTCCTTGTCATACCTGTGGTATTTGAAAGTGAGAATGAATGAAAAATGTTATTTTGCGATTTTATTATGACAAAAACAACAACAAAAAAGGATCATACCCATTAAAGCTATACCGTATGATGTGGCATTTTTACACTTTTCTTTTGTCATCTTAAAATGCTCCTAATAAGCGTGTGTTAAACTAAAATGTAAAAGAAATCCACCAGGTACTGAAACTCAAAAATGTTTAATTCTGGTATATTTCTGATAAAAGTCTGACCAATCATTTTATTCGGTCCGAATAAAGTAATTGGCCGAACCTGGCTGAGCCTCCTGTCAATCATCCATTACGGCCGTCCAGCATCCGATCCATTATCGCTGTCTCCACATCCTATATGGGTACCTCTGAATCTGACGCATCAGTCGCGCTGCTTCTCCTGTCACTGACCATAGTCTTTCTAGGATGTGTTTGGGTAGAACTGACATGCACATGTGGAAGGGAATAAACAGATTTATTAACAGAAACAACAACTAAGGAGAACAAACAGGAGTCTGATGAATGAAGGATGGAGATAAAAGTCTGGAAGTCGGATGTACTGGACTGAACAGGTCTGCATAAAGCTCAGCTTTTATGACGGTGGGACTCATACAGGTTCATGTACATGGTGTCACACAGTGTAGGATTATGTAGGATGATAATTGTATGGACTATGAAACCTCAAATGTCCACGGAAAAATTCGCGGAGGCCACGCGTTCACAGGGCGCACGCCCGTCGCCTGGGCATCTCATCTCTGTGGTGCAGTGAAGACACTGACCCAGTACTGCACAGACCAGACCCTTAAATACAGGGTCTACTGATGGAACAGGGCCCGCGGCAGGTGGATGATGCATCTGATTACTGAGGGAGGGGTCTGCGGACACACCGAAGTGGACCGGACCTGCCCCTCCGTTTCCTCCGCGCGCATCAGGTGAGAGGAGGCGAGCCTCAGAGGTCAGGCAAGGGGAAGTGGGCGGGGCTTTGGAGGGAGGCGGGTTGTTCATGTTCAAACTTTTACTAAGTGCTGTGAGAAATGCCACATCGGTAGGTATAGCTTTAATAAATGCTGATCTGATTACTCTATATACTTATGTAAAAGGATGTGTAATTATTTGCAATATATCATATTTGGTTTGTGTTTAATTGGTCAATAAATATAGGGGTTCGTAAAAGTTTCAAGTTTATTTTCCAGATTTCACAAGGTCATACCACAGTTCCAATAAAGACAATGTTATTGATAATAAACATATGCAATCTGTATGTGGTAGTCATTCTTTGCTGAAAATTTATGCATTTAGCTCGAAAACTTACTGAGATATTGCACTCTAAAATTTGCTACATTTTAAGACGATCGCGAAAGAGGGGTACCCTGTTCATGAATTTTTTTCTTCAAATGTATTTGATATATCAATCTGAAATTTTGGCTGAGGTGTTTTTTAGTGTTGAACTTTATATGGTAAAAATTTCAAGCAAATCTAAGACGGTCGAGCAGGAGGCACTTGTTGAACTGAGGTGGAATGACCTGTAAATGTATAACACTGGGTTACAAAAAAATGTTTTTTGCAAGTTGTCTAGGTTTTTTCAACTGAATTAGGACCATTTTGCACCGCTAAATCCAAAAATGACATCTGTTTTTCTCAATCAGGTCAGGTTTTTTTGCTAATTTGATTTTGAAAAATTTGATCTTCTCACAAAAAATAATAATTAATACCAAAATAAGATTGGTAAGCACACTTTATGAAACTTGTGACTTGATTCCTGTTAGGTACAATGGTGTATTCAGCGCAGATGTAGCAGAATACGTCAGGCTTATTTTTGCAAGATCTTCTAGTCGAAGCCATTTCATTCACCTGTAATATTAAAAAAAACAATCATAAATTGGCAAAAGTAAAATCTTCAGAACTCGTTTATTGCAAGAAATATGAAAGAATTTTGTATCATATGATGTGAAAATGCCCATAAATGTAAGCAAAAATCTTAAAAAGCCAATATGTAGCATAGTTCAGAAAGTTGACCTGATTGAGCAAAATGAATGTGATTTTTGGATTCAGCACACCAAAATTATCCTAAATCAACTCAAAAAAATTAAACAATAAATTTGTTGTTGACCAGTGTAATTTAAAATAAAATAAAGTAAAAAAAAAAAAAAAAAAAAAAGAGTTAAAAAAAAAAAATCATGTCAAACACTTTGGTATCCAGTGTTGGGTTTAGTTTTTTAGTCTGCAAAAATGGATTTTTTGTCCAAAAATGCAGCCTGTAGTATAATAGTGGCTGCTGTGGTTTGGTGTTAATTAGAAAAATATCAATGTTTATCGGAGGTTTAAAGCTGAACAGATCTATATAGGTCATAATTTTCCCTTGGTTATATACATACTGAGCTCTTCCTCTGCAGTGGATAATGAGGTGTGCTGTTGGCCTTCTGCTGCATACCTTATGCATGCATGTGACCTTCCCATTGGCTTTTGAAGAATGCAGCTAAACAACAAGAGCTAGCAGATGGCATTTCAGTTTGTTACAAGAATGTTGAGAAAAATGCCCCTTTATTTATTTTTGAAATTATTTTTACAGGGAATTTCATTATTTTTTCCAGCGTACCCTGACTTGCCGAGTGCATTCCAAGGTAAACCAAGGGTGCAAATATATTGATTCCATCCAAACAGTGTGAAGCTAATAATAAATCAGAGCTGGGATTCACTCGGTGCACAGTTTTAATAGCCAAGTGTAACCAAAGTCCACCAACTGCCACTTGAAAAATGTCACCTGGCTGGAGCTGTGGCACCTCGGGCTCCTCTACGATGGTTATTTCACTGTTTTAAGGAATGATGGATGAAGCCATCGACCGCCGAGCAGTGTGTGTGTTCAGGTGGTGGTGGTGGGGGGGGGGCTGTGGCGGTGAACTACACTTTCTATGCTGCCCGAGTTGAGCTGAGAGGTTTCATGTGTCACTTGGTGAAAAATGCCGTCTGACGCTCCACACCTCATACCTCGTTGAGCTGCCATTTTCCACTACTTTATCTGCGGGCTTCACCTCTGAGGCGCCGAACAGGTACGACGTAACACGCACTTCATCAGCGGGGGCCGCGTCGGGCCGTGATGGAGCTCCGTTACTCTGTCGCTATTTAGTTGAGGGATTCAGTGTGGTCGCCCCCTGCGTACACTTTCAAGTAGCACTTCATTGACATTTGGTCCCTTTCAGAGTGGATTTATGGGCGGGGGTCTGCTGTTCGGAGTCGATCTGGAAGATTTAAAACAGGGAGACGACCATATAAAACAAATAGGGGTCAGGGCGGGTCACAACTGGGTCATGAGTGTGCATGAAGTGGATTAGAGTTGGTGCATGGGGGGTGGGGGGTGGGATGGTGATGGAAATTTGTGTGACTTCATGTGTGGAAGGATTAGGATCTTGTAAGGCAGGGGTGTCAAACATGCGGCCCGGGGGCCAAATGTGGCCCGCCAAAGGGTCCAGTTTGGCCCCTGGGATGTTTTTGCCAAGTGCAAAAATTCCACATTCTTGAATTGAATTAGGAAAAAAAAAAATTAGCTTAAATTAAGGAAAAAATCTTGAATTAAGTAAAAAAAAAAAAAATCTTCAATTAAGTAAAAAATCTTGAATGAAGCCAAAAAAAAAAAATTCTTCAATTAAGCCAAAAAAACCCCAAAATCTTCAATTAAGTAATAAAATCTTGAGCTAAGCCAAAAAAAAGTGGATTTTGGTTCTAAATATTAGATGTAGAAAATCAAAATTGCATTAAATTAAAACTATACTCAGATATTTGACATACAAGCAGATCTTTACATAGGCATTTTCTCCAGTTTTTCTCACCCCCCAGTACTCCCAGGTCCTCCTCACCCTTACCTGTAATGCTAATGCAGTTTGTGGATTAGATGCTGCAGATTTGGCCATTTTCTCTATTTTGAAAAAGGACAAAAAATGACGAAGATGTGGTCAGAAATATAACGCCCACCCTGCGTCATTTTCATACTTTTACTCACGTTTGTTTGCTTCGGTTTCAAAACATCATATCTCTGGTTGTACTTTCCCTATCACCTTCTAATAAACAGTGGGAGAATGTTTCAAATCTGCACTTTCAAACAAAATTGTCCCCAATGGTCTACGTGACCGACTTCTGACGCTACGACGTGTTAAAAACGTCATGTGATTCAGTCAGGGGGCAGTGACCGTGGACTCTTAAGGGTTAAAGCTCGGCTCAGACCAAAGATTTGTAACAAGACCCAAATTGTTTCTGGACATTGCGTGGGAAAGTTGCCGTGGAATGAACTGGTCTTCCTGATCTGGACTCAAAGTGGCTGATGGCGTCGCCTGTGGCTGCGGTTGTCAAATCTGCAGTGATTGGCTTTAAATCCATATAGTGTATGTCATGTACTTATGGGCTGTCGCTCACCTGTCTCCAACAAATGCTGAGTTATTACCGTGTCTTCCTCTGGTAAAAAGCCTGTTTGTGTTTTTTTTTCTGCTTATTAGAGGTGATACCATCTCTTCGAAATAGCTCCACTACTCCAGGAATAGACAGAAGAATTCCTCAACCATCTCATTTTTGCCATTTCATCAATACCAGAAGTGCTGCTATATTAAGTAACTCACTATCACTACTCTCATTCATATTTTATAAAGCTAAAAAATTATATACAGCTACTCAAAAAGCCTGAAAAGCCGACGGAACAGAAGCACAGAGTCGTCGCCATGGAAACGATGCAACACAGTAGAGGCTTGTGTCGCCGCGTCGGTGTGAATAGGCAGGTTTTTGTGAACGCTGCAAGTTTTCAGTCTGAACTTGGCTTAAAGTGATTTTTTTTTTTTTTTTTTTTTTTTTCAATCACGGCGGATAATAAGAAACTGCAGAAAGGTTATCGAGAGGGTCCGGAGGTCACGACCCCCTTTGGAACCTACAGCGACGCTATACTGTGTCTTCGTCTGGTAAAAAGCTCATCTGGATAGTTTGTGTTTTTTCTGCTTATTAGAGGTGATACCATCTCTTCTAAATAGCTGCACTACTCCAGGAATAGACAGAAGAATTCCTCAACCATCTCATTTTCGCTGTTTCATCAATAGCAGAAGTGCTGCTATATTAACCCTTTCATGCACAGAGGTCACCACAGTGGACAGCTATTCTCCAGCTGTTCTCTTGTATATTCACGGGTTTTATTGTTTTAGTTCCATATCAGCCAACACAGTGGACACTTATGCATCATCCCATACAGTGCATTTCATACCGTTACTGTAACTATGCTGTTCTTGATAAACCTGATCTGCAGTGACATGTTTTAGTGTAAATCAACAAACAAAACAGGTTTTTTTTTGCATATTGTCTCCATGAAATGAATAATAACTAGTATTAGAGTATGTTAAAATGTGGGAAAACATCTGTTTTTATTGCATACTTTTCCATATCACTTTCTGACATTAGGTTTTAAATTCATTCACAATTGTTTCTTTGCTTGAAAAATTAAATGCATGGGGTCCGGCTGAGTGGACAGTTTTGTAACTCCTTAAAAAAAACAAAACAAAACTAAATTGCATGTTTTTTTTCATGCCTAAAGAGCAATAAAAACACACAAATATTGTGACTAAGGTTCTCATAATTACATGAAAGGGTTAAGTAACTCACTATCACTACTCTCATTCATATTTTATATAAGCTAAAAAATTATATACAGCTACTCAAAAAGCCTGAAAAGCTGACGGAACAGAAGCGCAGAGAGTCGTCGCCATGGAAACGATGCAACACAGTAGAGTCTTGTGTCGCTGTGTCGGTGTGAATAGGCAGGTTTTTGTCAATGCTGCAAGTTTTCAGTCTGAACTTGGCTTAAAGTGATCTTTTTTTTTTTTTTTTTCAATCACGGTGGATAAAAAGAAACCACAGAAAGGTTATCAAGAGGGTCTGGAGGTCACGACCCCCTTTGGAACCTACAACGACGCTATACAGCGTCTTCCTCTGGTAAAAAGCTCGTCTGGATAGTTTGTGTTTTTTCTCCTTATTAGAGGTGATACCATCTCTTCTAAATAGCTCCACTATTCCAGGAATAGACAACCATCTCATTTTCACCCTTTCATCAATACCAGAAGTGCTGCTATATTAAGTAACTCACTATCACTACTCTCATTCATATTTTATGAAGCTAAAAATTATATACAGCTACTCAAAAAGCCTGAAAAGCCGACAGAACAGAACCGCAGAGAGTCATCACCATGGAAACGATGCAACACAGTAGAGTCTTGTGTCGCCGCGTCGGTGTGAATAGGCAGGTTTTTGTGAACGCTGCAACTTTTCAGCTGGAATCTTCAGTCTGAACTTCGCTTAAGATGTTTTTGTTTTTTTTTCAATCACAGCTGATAAAAAGAAACTGCAGAAAGGTTATTGAGAGGGTCCAGAGCAAAGTTATTATCGTTAACGAAAACTAACGAAATGACGAAAACTAGAATTGTAAAAACATTTTCGTTAACTGAAATAAATAAAAACTATACACTGTAAAAAAAACTAAAAAAACAAACAAACAAACAAACAAAAAACAGTATTATTCCGACAGCGGGGGTGTAAAAAAAAAAAAACCTGTTAAATAACGGAAAATAACCATCTCATAAAAATATGGTAATTTTCCATGATTAAAATACAGTTTTTTGCCCTAACTTGACATGAGATTTTGCTTTTTTTTTTTTTTTTTTACTTTTTAATGTTTAATAAAGAATATTTACATATATCAAAACAATCAAATTCCCTATATATATATATATATATATATATATATATATATGTATATATGTATGTGTATATATATATGTATATATGTATGTGTATATATATATATATATGTATGTGTATATATATATATATATATATATATATATATATATATATATATGTATGTGTATATATATATATATATATATATATATATATATATATGTATGTATAAATAATTTTCAATGAGACTAAGTTGTACAATCCACTGATAAAAACTGTATTTGGACAGTTTATCAGTGCTTATACATGTTATACATTCACAAAAATACATTTATTCAACATTTTTGTTGTGAAACCTCCTGTAATGACACAAGATATTTGTCAATTAACAAACAAGTCTGGTTAAACTTACAGAACAAATACTTCTTTTACGGTTAACCGTCAGTAATTTTATCTCGTTTTATTTATTTTTTTTTTTTTTTACAGTATTAAACTTTAAATTGACAGTTTAATCTCATGAATAGAAAAGAAATATTTGTGAAATTATGATACATTTGCAAATGTATTTTAACTGTATTTTTCTGTGGAAAAAAAATAAATAAAAAATGGAAATTTTATGGTTATTCACAGTTAGTTTGAAACTAACATAACAAATGAAAACTACATTCAAATATTTGGCATAAAAGCAGATCTTTACATAAGGTTTTTTTCTCTAAAAGTGCGGTAATCAAACACAGTTATTGTGATAATTACAATTTAAACGGTAATACTAACCGTCTGCAATTTTACCACGGTTTATCATTATACCGGTAACACTGGTCTACAAGGAAAATGCTTCCAGAATAAAAGTAATGAAATTTTACCACATGAGAGTCACTGATAAAGAAAAATCAAGTCAAAAATGCTGGTTGGCTGAACTTTCCAAGATACAGCCTTGGGTCAAAATGTGAACTTCAAGAATTAACGAGAGAATGGGTTTGACTCAAAAGGAATATTTGTCTCAGAGCTACAAGATCTACTTCAAAACAGTGTCTGCACATTAGAATACATTCACTTTACAGGTTCTATTTAGTGGAAGATTTATAAAACTATTATATAAATGTACATAAATCAAAATATATGTGTAATAACACTTAATCATATACCTTAAAAACATCAGCAAACCGGCACTTTTGTCATTTATTTTCCAATTAGTCTTATTCCAGTCCAGAATGCTGCTGCTCGAGTCCTCACTAAGACCAAGAGAGTGGACCACATCAGTCCAGTTCTGAGGCCTCTACACTGGCTCCCTGTCTCTCAGAGAATAGACTTTAAAATTCTCTTGCTAGCATATAAAGCACTGAATAGTTTAGGCCCAAAATACATCAGAGACCTTCTAGTCCAGTATGAACCATCCAGACCACTCAGGTCATCTGGTGCAGGTCTGCTCTGTGTTCCCAAAGTCAGAACTAAACATGGAGAATCAGCGTTCAGTTTCTATGCTCCGTATATCTGGAACAAACTACCAGAAAATCTCAGGTCTGCTGAGAGTCTGAGTTCTTTTAAGTCCAGGTTAAAGACTCACCTGTTCACTGCTGCCTTTGACTTTTTAAATTTTATATTCTCTTTGAAACTCTGCACTGCAACTCTTACTTTAATGTGTTTGTGTTTATTTTTTTTTTTTATTATTTATTTATTTATTTATTTTTTTGATTTTATGTGTTGTTTTCTTACTTGCTGTTTTTAATCACCTTTTACATGTTTCTTTTATAATGTTTTTAATGTGTTTCTTTTTGTTTCTTTTATTTCAGTGTCCTGTGTGAAGCACCTTGAGAATTGCCTTTTAGTGAAATGTGCTATACAAATAAACTTGCCTTGCCTTATTAAAATACGTAACATTTAGCACATTTAATCTCTGAAGCAAATCATTTCTAAAAAAAATTGTAGACCAGTGTAATCGTTACATCCCTACACACAAAGCAAAGTGATCACCTCTTAGCGGAGGTAAAAATCCAAAACTATTATCACCTTAGTCCAGAGGTCACGACCCCCTTTGGAACCTACAGCGACACTGTACCGGCCTCTGCACTGAATGGAGTTTGAACTTGAAGTGCATTAGAGACCCTCTGCATCCGGAACCCGTAAAAAGCCCAGACGAGCAACTCGGAAAAGGGAACGAGTGGATGGAAGGGAGAGGGGGATAGATGGTGGAAAGAGGAGGGAGAGGAGTGACGTGCAGAATGAAAACAGCATGTAAAGATAAACAGATATGTATCAGCGAATGAGTGCGTTTGCTTTTGGTGTGTGCAGCTTGTTCATCCCCGCCTGGACGGTTATCGTACGGCTGCACATTGCCGCTGTGCGTGGAGAGTATTGGTGCATGTTTTAGAGACGACAGAAGGGAGTGATATGGGGGGAGGAGAGAGAGAGAGAGAGAGAGAGAGAGAGAGAGAGAGAGAGAGAGAGAGAGAGAGAGAGAGAGAGAGAGAGAGAGAGAGAGAGAGAGAGAGAGGAGAGAGAGAGAGAGAGAGAGAGAGAGAGAGAGAGAGAGAGAGAGAGAGAGAGAGAGAGAGAGAGAGAGAGAGAGAGAGAGAGAGAGAGAGAGAGAGAGAGAGAGAGAGAGAGAGAGAGAGAGAGAGGACGGACAGACCCCTTCCCCATCCCAATCCCCTTCATTTACCAAACAACCCCTCCCCTCCAGAGTCCCCCCCCCCCCCCAGGCTCCACTCCTCCATTTTTCCTCCCTCTGTAGTTCTTTCTCTTTGGGTTTGTCTCTACGGCCTTTTGTGCATTTTAGCAGAGCTGTGTTTGTCATGGGTGGATGTGAGCTTGGCAGCAACACGTGCCAGTGTTGTTTTTTTTTTTTTTTTTTTTTTTTTTTTTTCCTTTTTTTGTTAAGCTGCAGGGGAAAAGGGAAGCGGGGAAAGCGATTGAGGGGGAGAAGAAAGACTGGGGATTGCAGTTTGTGCCACAATATGCAGGCCACAAGCAACAATAGTATTACAAGTATTGGCAACGCGATAGCAGTAGCAGATTAGTACTATTTCATGAACTGCACGATCATTTGGGGATTGTAATCCTGACTGTGTACAGAACAGTGATTCTCAACGGGCGGAGCGGGACACTGGCAAGATTTGGAGTTTTATTTCCTTTGAATGGCTGAATTAGTGCAGCATGGAGCTAATTCATCTTTCTATTGTAGCGTGTGTTTCCTCGGGGGGTGAAATTGGACGGGCGGTGCCACATTTTACTGCAGGTCATTTTTCATACGATATTTGAGTGACAAGTGCAGGGGTTTATAAGTGTTATCTGGTCTGTGATTGGCAGGCTTCGAAAGAATCTGTGGTCGTCCTGGAAGAAAATCTGCAGGATTTACTTCAGTGTTTTTTGTTTTTTTTTTCCTCCTTTCTTTTTGCTCATTATGTTATAAACAATATCCATCTAGCATGACTGTTGTGGGGCCTCTTAAGCCCCCCAGGTGCAAATCAATCACATTTTTGACACCTCCACAATTTTTCTGTTTTTTAAAGGTTGATTTTACCTCAGAGCTGTCTCATACTAAGGTGTGGAGATGGACAGGTTCCATTAGATCCATGTGATCCGACTTTCAGATGGATAATAATGTATACAGTACTATTGAAACCAGAGATGAAGAATTGAAATCATCCTTCTCTCCGTGTACTACAAACCAAAGCAGCAGCTGCAACTGACTCAGCACAAGTTGAGTCCATGGGCTGAACCCTTTCAACATTCAGAATTTTGAGAAAAAAAGTCAGAATTCTGAGAAAAAAAAGTCAGAATTCTGAGATTAAAGTCAGAATTCTAAGAAAAAAGTCAGAATTTCGAGAAAATAGTCAGAATTCGGACATTTTTTCTCAGAATTCTGACTATTATCGGAGAACAATAAATAAAAAAAATATTTAACAGTCAGAATTTTGTCAAAAAAGTCCAAATTCTGAGAAAAAAGTCAGAATTCAGACTTTTTCCTGACAATTCTGACTTTAATCTCAGAACAATAATTTAAAAAAAACGACCTTTAAAACAGTCAGAATTCTGAGAAAAAAAAAGTGAGAATTCTGTGAAAAAAAGGGAGAATTCAGACTTTCTTTTCCTCAGAATTCTGACTTTAATCTCAGAACAACAATGAAAAATATTTAAAACATTAAGAATTTTGAGAAAAAAGAATTCTGAGAAAAAAAGTCACAATTGAGAGAAAAATAGTCAGAATTCAGACATTTTTTCTCAGAATTCTGACTTTAATCTGAAAACAATAAATAAAAAAAATTAAAACAGTCAGAATTTTGACAAAAAAGTCAGAATTCTGAGAAAAAAGTCAGAATTCAGACTTTTTCCTCATAATTCTGACTTTGATCACAGAACAATAATAATAATAAAAAAACTTAAAACAGGCAGACTTCTGAGAAAAAAAGTCAGAATTCTCAGAAAAAAGTCAGAATTCAGACTTTTTCCTCACAATTCTGACTTTAATCTCAGAACAATAATAACAATTTAAAAAAAAAAAAAAACCTTTAAAACAGAATTCTAGAAAAAAAAAAGTCAGAATTCTGAGAAAAAGTAAGAATTCAGACTTTTTTTTCCCTCAGAATTCTGACTTTCATCTCAGAACAATAATAAAACATATTTAAAACAGTCAGAGTTTTGTGATTAAAATCAATTCCATTTCTGACACCTCCACAATTTCCACAAGTTGAGTCCATGAACTGAACCCTTGAACTGCTTTGACTCCACTCTCATCTGCACCTCACAGTCTGTTACTATAATATTAAAAGGCTCTCCACACCAAGACCAGTAATTGTAGATGTAAAAGAGGTCCAAACAGATGTTGGAGTCGACACCAAAACTAGAAAAATGAACCAATTTGGTGATGAGTACACACACTGACAGTCAATTTCGATATGTCAGAATTTCCGGGCAGGGTTCCCACTGGGTCTTAAAAACTCTTGAATTTACAAGTCTTTTATTTTTTTTTTGCAATGAAATTTTTATTTTCATTTTCATATCATTTAACAAACAAAGTCCAACAGAGGAATTTCAGGGGATGTAATAATACTGGAATGGGTTCTCAGAACAAGAATACCAACAGTGGGCCCAAGACATAAGAACGTGTCATGGGATACCATAGAACACAGTGATAGTATGATGATAAAAGAAAAGAAAAGTAAGGTTAATTACACACTCAAAAAATAAAAATGCATACATAATCTACAAAAATACACCCATGTACACACAAAACATACACACACACAAATGTATATAAAGTTGAGGGGGTGAAGTGAAAAACAGAATGTGCAATAATAGGTGCAATAGGGACCCCTCCATCGTGCAATATCTCTTTTTTTATCTTTACTAACTCTTTATTTATTTATTTTTAGTGCAGTTTTTAATATTTTATCATATATATGAGTTGTTTATAGCTGGTGTTTTTAGGATATTTTTTCTGTTTTTATTTCGTGCTGTGCATTTTGCTATTTCATTCTGTAACAGCATCTGGGATGTTTTTATTGAATGACAGTTAATAAATCTGAATCTGAATATATAGACAAGACGGAGGGGACTTGACATCTAGCAGCACTAAGGTGAGAGAGTCAGTGGAATAATTAACTTACAGCATGTTTTTCAAAGAGCCAGCAGTGCTATGCCAGGTATTAAGAGTGCTTTCAGTAGCACCATTAACTCGAGCCGTTGAAAGCTCCATTTACGTGACATCAAATTTACAAATCTGTAAATTGAAGAAGTCTTTAAAGTGTATTACATTTGATATGGTAGGTCTTAAGGTACGTTGCCATAAAGTGTTGGCGGTGTTGTCTTTAAATGTGTCTGTTAAATGTCCAAGCTGCAAAGAAAGCAACATTAGTCTACTCAGTTCCACATGTTCCAACTCGACAATTGATACTGAAATTAGGAAGCAGTTACCACTAAGTTTACAGAAATAGTCACAGAACATTCAGCCCAACACACGTGCAGCTGTTAGCCACGTGACAAAGTTGACCTTGGGAACTTTAAGGGATCGCTCGCAAGTGAGAAGTAAGCATGAGGAAGTGTAAATGTGGTGAAGCCTGGTCAGAGAACAGATCAGTCTCTATCTGGGTGACATAAGTTTTCCTAAATTCTAGGAGTCACAAATGTTTGCCGGTATGGCTGTGAAATGGGCGTTGAATTCTGTTCTACGTAGTCTTCAAAAGATGTTCAAAAGACTTAAAATTCAGGGTGTGATTTGTCAAAAAAAAAAAAACAGAGGGGGGATGTGTTTTTTTTTTTTTTGTCGGAGCATGTGCAGGGGAGTGTGGTCCATAACTAACGTAGCTAACGCTGGCGTGAAACAAAAGCAAAACTTTACATATTTTCATCATCCAACTCCCAGGTTCTATTCTTCTATTATTCAGTGGCTCTTACATGAAATTTTCACAGCTTCTCACTTGTATCCACTGGACCCCCTCCACTGATCTATGGCACACAAATGCTGGGTCCCATGAATTTGTCACATTTACCCAAACCCCCCCTTTATAGCACCCCAGTGCATGGGGACATTCGTGAATTCTGAGACTGCCGACAGTTCAGTTCAGGTGAATGTTAGGGCCAGTAATATAGGATAGAAGAGTAAGAAAACTGTCACAACCTGACTGTTATTTCAATTGGATGGTTGCCCCCTCCCCCGAGGATCAAGGTTATAATAGTTTTGGATTTTTCATTATAGTTTCGTTTTATTGAGTTTTGACTTTTTTCTTCTCTAATTCAGTTAGTTTTAATTATTTTTTAGAGCAGGTTTGCTAGTTTTTATTAGTTTTTGTTATTTTCTAAATGCTTAGTTTTAGTTTAGTTTTAGTTTCTTTACATCTTTTCTCTTCTTCACTGTCATATTCAAATAAATCCCAGACAGGACTCTGCTGCTTTCTCCCAACTTCAGTCTCCATGTTTCCAGGTAGAGTGGGGACCAGAAGATGACTGGAAACCACAAGTGACGGTCCGTTAAGTACCGTATGGTGCCGCTAGCTAAAATTGCTAGAGCAAAATAAATCAATTTCGATGAGATGAAAACGAAGGGAACTTTATCCATAATTTTTCTACGTTTTAGTTAGTTTTGTAAGCACACAATACAGTTTCAGTTAGTTATAGTTTTGTTTTTGTTTTTTTTTAATTATAGTTTTTATTTTTTTCAGTTAACGAAAATGTTTCTTCAATTCTAGTTTGTTGTCATTTCGTTATTTTTCGTTAACAATAATAAACTTGCTGAGGATGAAATTCATTGAGCAGAAGTAGGGATGGAAAAACCAGAGGGTGGGTTGATCCCCTTGACACCCCCCCCCCCCCCCCCCCAACAAATTGCACCCTGCTTAAATTAAACTTGTAGAAACCTGTACAGGTGACATTACCTCTGTGTGCCACTTGATTGAGTTCATTCTTATGTGATGATTGGTTTTAAAACTGGACTCCACTGCACAGCTGAAGACAGACTTTATTGGTGATAGAACATAATAAAAAATGCAGTGGAACAGGTCATCACTATCCATTCAGGGGATTCACGACATCTGTGCTTGGCACCAATGTTTACAGAATGCTGTGGTTTAGCGGTGCGGATGCTCACATCATTACGGTTATCGTCATGGCGACCCTTAAAGACACTGTGTTACTTCCTATCTAACAGAATGTTATCGAAGCAGTCATCTGGTGGATTGTCATGGCGGCAGATTGAGTGGAGTTGGCTCCAGCGAGGAGCACAGTGTACGGTATAAAACCCAAGTGTGACATTGATCCAGCCATGACATCGCAGACATCATGTCGAATTATGTCAGATTTGGGAATTCAAATGTCTGAAATGAGTCAGATGGTGAAGCATTATAGCAAACATGTCAAAATGAGATCTGCTCATCAGGGCTCGCCAAGAACAGACCATAATCAGAGCTAAATATACTCTGCAGAAGTTTCCGGTGAAATAGGTGATAAGTCATTTCACAGTTGGTTAAAGACCCTGTTTATTCCTGACTTAAAGCAGCTGAATCACAACATTGGCAAATGGTTGGAGCAGTTTGTGAAGGATTAGCAACACTGGCAATCGTTTGTGCAGTTTGGGAACATATGTACTCTGCCCACTGGGAGCTGCGAGCCAATAATGTTTAATTCATGTGTTAAGTGCATGCTTCTCTGAGATGTAAAGTCAGCATCGGAGGTCTGAAACTAAGGAAATTGTGAAAGTAAGGCACATTTGACTAGTGTAGCAGCGCAGTCCATATCAGAATGGATGTGGGAAGCAAACACCGACAGTGATTATGTGACAAACCTGTGGTCGTATATATTAGCATGAACACAGACTTGGCAGAAGTGAGATTTAGAATATTTCAGAAACAGAAAAGAGGACATTCAGTCTGAGGTAATGACTTCTGAAAAGCTGCGAAACGGAAAATCAAAACAAAACAAGAATGGAACAGACCGGAAACACTTATTTTAAAGTCACTTTAGATCTTCAAATGTAAGATTTAAGCCCATTCCAGTTCACCCCTTGGCCCCTCCCCTTACCCCTACACTTTGGCCCAAGTAAAAAATGTTGAGGGTAAACGATGACTGTGTCCGCCATAGTCATCCTCCAACAATGGAGCTAGTTTTGTTATAAGTATTGCTTAAAATTAGTTGTAATGTCTAAGTGGGGTAGCTCTAGACCACAGGTGTCAAACATGTGGCCCAGGGGCTAAAACCAGCCCACCAAAGGTTCCAATCCGGCCCACGAGATGAATTTGGAAAGTGCAAGTTAGGGCATCGAACTCCAAAATAATATCATAAATAATGACAACACCAATTTTTTCTGTTTGATTTAGTGCAAAAAACATTAAATTATGAAAATGTTTACAGTAACAAACTATCCTTTAACAATAAAATGTGAATAACCTGAACAACTATGAACAACCTGAAATGTCTAAAGAAAATGAAGTGCAATTTAAACAATGTTCTGCCTGTTAATAAATGTTTTGTGCCTTGGTCTGATCTGTAATGCATCTGTAGAAATGATAAGTCGAGACAAAATATTGATAAAATTGTACTTATATTTCTTAACAAATTTCATTTTTTCCAGATTATTCACAGTCTTTTTGTTTGGATAGTTTGTAAGCATAAATATTGGCATCATTGAATTTCATTTTTTTTGCACTAAAACAATTTGGAGTTGTCATTATTTATTGGTTTTCATGCTATTATTTGACTGGTCCGGCCCACTTCAGATTAAATTGGGCTGAATGTGGCCCCCCGAAAGAAAATGAGTTTGACACCCCTGCTCTAGACACAAATTCCTCGAACAAGTCAAATAATCTTAACAAGATTAAGACCCAATCGCAATTCACCCCTTAGCCCCTCCCCCTTACCCCTACCCCTTGGCTCTTGCACTTGGCACTACCCCTTGAAACAGAGTTGTAACTGGTAGTAGTTAAAACATTCTCCTATGACATGGTCCAACCCTTCCAGACCTGTTATGTTATCATCAGTCATCGATGCCGCTATAAACAGACGCGACAACTTTGTTTCCGAAAGTGTTCATCATGTCGTCAGCAGCTGTAACCGTCTCCGTTCCTTGGGTTTTGGTCATCTTTTTGTGGCTATCCAGCGCAAACCGCAGAAATGCGATCTAAAACACATTGAAATTGCATTAAACAGTCGATCAAATGAAGTTGTTAACAAAGAAAATACGTACATTTGTGTGTTTCTTTCGTCACACTGCTGCACTTTTTTGCTCTATTTACCTCCATCTTGCTGATGATTCGAATAGAATTATGGGAGATTTCTCATACCCCTGCGTTTGTAGTGTGGTCCTGAAAAATCTCCGTTTTGTGGGTCGAACAGTCCTCCCCTCTCCAACTTATCAAGAATCAGGACACCCCTACCCAGTGGTTCCCAAACTTTTTTGGCTCGTGACCCCATTTTAACATCACACATTTCTGGCAACCCCAGACATTCAAAACGGAGACGTTTTTTGTTTTTTTTTTTCGCTAAAATTAATTTGTTTTTGATCATGTAATAATTTGCTATATTATGTTGCAAATAAACATTAATTTTAGACGACATTTAGTCTATATAATGTATATTATTATGGACGGAGGCAGAAAATCCAGGTGTAGATTACTGCACAAAGGGAGAATTTGATTTTCCTTGGTCAGGATATGTACAGTCAGTCCAGCTGGGATTTACAAGGCTGACAATTAATACTGAACAAACAAGAACTCAAACTATGAATTATGAAAGAGCTGCAGCATCTGAAACTGACCACAATGAACATTTGACAGATAAACAGAACCACAGTGCTGCAGTTTCAGCTTCAGTTTGTCATGTCTTTTATGTTTGTGATTGTCTCTGTCAACTCACCATATATTTTTTATTAGTGATTTTTTTAAATCAATTATTAGAAATTTCAAGCGACCCCCATTTGAATTCCAGGTGACCCCATGTGGGGTCCTGACCCCAAGGTTGAAAAACACTGCCCCTATCCCTTCACATGAACGTGCAAAATGGTGGGGTGAGGGTATGGTTGGGGGGGGGGGGGGGGGGGGGGGGGGGGGGGGGGGGGGTGTGTAAATGTAGCATATTAACAAATCTGACAAACTTTGACTGCCGTAAACTACGTATATGTCTTCTGGATTGATCAGTTTTCTTTAGTTTCTGTTTTTCATTCCATTGCTGAAGTACTTCTAGGTTGAAAGATACGATGTACAAATGATCTATTAATTATTCTATATTAGGCAAAATCCTTTTATTCTTGCACAAAATAAACCATTAACATTGATCGATCCCCAGCAGAGTTCTGCGATCATTACTCTGAGCTTAAACAAAGCACCGTTTAGCGTTCAGGGTTTTGAATGGTGCCACTTACATTTTCTTCACTTATCTTAATATGTTTTTACTGCTTATTTTAGTTTTAACCGTCATAACTTCTAATCAGTCTGGACATGGAGTGGTCTTAAGCAGCTCCTGCAACATCTACCATCTAGATCTGTATAATTTATGTCCTCAGCGCACATAGAAGGTCCGTCTGAATGGAGATGTTGAATATGGGACACGTTTGTCCGTTAATGGACACTTCATTATGTGGTGTTCAGGGGTGAGGCGCTCCACGTCCTCATTCAAAGCGTACGCGTGTCCTTTGGTCATATGAGGACCAGGGGTGTAAGAAAATATTGGTATCGCAATATATCGCAATATTTCACTTCAAAATACTGTATCGATATTCAGTAGTACTGTATTTATATTTTTAGGTATTTATTCAAATGCAGATATGGCAGAGTTTCATTTTTGTTTGTCCAGCTCTTTTATTTCTATATTCACGTGGGTATTTTACTCTTTAATTTCTATATTCACGTGGGTATTTTACTCTTTTATTTCTATATTCACGTGGGTATTTTACTCTTTTATTTCTATATTCACGTGGGTATTTTACTCTTTAATTTCTATATTCACGTGGGTATTTTACTCTTTTATTTCTATATTCACGTGGGCATTTTACTCTTTCATTTCTATATTCACGTGGGTATTTTACTCTTTTATTTCTATATTCACGTGGGTATTTTACTCTTTAATTTCTATATTCACGTGGGTATTTTACTCTTTCATTTCTATATTCACGTGGGTATTTTACTCTTTTATTTCTATATTCACGTGGGTATTTTACTCTTTTATTTCTATATTCACGTGGGTATTTTACTCTTTAATTTCTATATTCACGTGGGTATTTTACTCTTTTATTTCTATATTCACGTGGGTATTTTACTCTTTTATTTCTATATTCACGTGGGTATTTTACTCTTTAATTTCTATATTCACGTGGGTATTTTACTCTTTTATTTCTATATTCACGTGGGTATTTTACTCTTTTATTTCTATATTCACGTGGGTATTTTACTCTTTTATTTCTATATTCACGTGGGTATTTTACTCTTTAATTTCTATAGTCACGTGGGTATTTTACTCTTTCATTTCTATATTCACGTGGGTATTTTACTCTTTTATTTCTATATTCACGTGGGTATTTTACTCTTTAATTTCTATAGTCACGTGGGTATTTTACTCTTTCATTTCTATATTCACGTGGGTATTTTACTCTTTTATTTCTATATTCACGTGGGTATTTTACTCTTTAATTTCTATATTCACCTGGGTATTTTACTCTTTTATTTCTATATTCACATGGGTATTTTACTCTTTAATTTCTATATTCACGTGGGTATTTTACTCTTTTATTTCTATATTCACATGGGTATTTTACTCTTTTATTTCTATATTCACATGGGTATTTTGTTCTGTTTGTATACTACAGAAGTAGTATTGTGATATTGTAGGTCATAAATGTAGTTTTTTGAAATTGATAATGCTGTTTTGTTAAATAATGGATAATTCAGTTCATCCTAAAAGCACTTTTTACTGTCTGAAAGAGGCAGATGTTAGGTTTTTTTTTTTTATTGGGAATGCACGAAAACAATGTTCTGATGTTGGATGATTCAGAGACTGAACACTATGTATTCTTTTCACAATAGAATACAAACATTTAAGCAGGATCTTAAACTGTAATGTCTGTAAAACATTATTTATTCATTTATTTGTGTGTTTTTTTTGTACTGGTAAAGCCGTGTGTTGAAACTTTATTTATTCAAATGCTGCACTAAAGGTTTTTCTGGGAAGTAATCTTAAACAAAGAAACAAAACAAAAAATATCACCTTGTTAATAGTATCATGATCTATTGTGATATATCGTATTGTGAACCTACTATTATGATTTGTATTGTATTGCCTGATTCTTACCAATACACAGCCCTAATGAGGACTGCACTTGGTTAAAACGCAGTATGGAATAAAGATCCGGCAGTAAATAGACGTCTCCTTTTCAGATGCCATTGCAGCTTGCTTTATAGACAGCTTACCTAAACAGGATTACAGCCGTCCAAATGTAGATGTAATAACAGAGGGAGAGGCGAGGGATCAGGGGACGGACTGACAGAAGGATGGAAAGAAACCAAAGGGGGCGGGGGGGACTCTGGGCATCCGTCCACCAGCTACGTTTTCTGGCATCGCACATACCTTCAGTGGAGTGTAAACACACTGCACACACACCCACACACACACACACACTTACAGACAATGGCATCGCCTCAGGCACTGCCTTGCTGGCTGAGGCCCCCGACTCTGTTCTTCCTCATTTCATATTCAGGTTTTTTCCCCCGTTTTCCTTTCACCTGTCACATCTGCTTTCTCTTTTCCTCCGTCAGCCTCTCTATCTCACTCTATTTGAGGCTATTTCTGCCATTTGACCCTGTTTACCAACCTCACACTTAAGAATCTGCTCTTCCTACTGCTCTTAATTTCTGTTTTTGGTTTCACTGAAGCACAGACTCGTTTTCCTCTTCATTGCGCTTCATTCTCTAGCTATCTCTATCTCTATCCTATTCTATCTATCTATCTATCTATCTATCTATCTATCTATCTATCTATCTATCTATCTATCTATCTATCTATCTATCTATCTATCTATCTATCTATCTATCTATCTATCTATCTATCTATCTATCTATCTATCTATCTATCTATCTATCTATCTATCTATCTATCATTAGCGCTGGGCAACAATTGAAATTCTTAATCGCGATTAACCGTGTGGATTTCTGTGATTAATCACGATTAATTGCATAGTTATAAGCGGGGGGGGGGTTGCTGGCATCAACAGCGTGTATTGCCTTTAAGTGATATTTCAGACTTGAAGTACTCCAGTGATAAAAATAATTCCACATTTCAGTGCTTACAAACAACTGTGTCCTTCTCAACCCCACCATCTGAAGACATTTAAAATGAAAATGTCCATGGAAAAGACCAGTACTTTTTTCCATGTTTATGTCCCCACCACTTTATTTCCGGTTGTGAGTGATTGGCAGGAGTCTTAAGCCCACCCCAAATGCTGTCATTGGTTGAAACGCATGATGATGCCAATTGGCCAACCAATCCTGATCAACATGTAACAGTAATGTGGATTCAGCACACCAAAATTATCCTGAATCAGCTCAAAATACTTAAACAATTAATTTGTTGTTGACCAGTGTAATACACGGATTCAAAAAGTTTGGGATATTTACCAGATGGAGCAGATCACATACCTGCTCAGGCTTCAGAAAACCATATTTACTAAAAGATAGGAACCTATTTTACCTTTGCTGCTGCAATAATATTTATTGGTGATGCAATATTCCATGGTGTTTATCAAGGTGTTTTCATTCTGCCTCTGACGAAGATTTATATCTACAGCCTTTTTTTTTTTTTTTTTTGGACGTGAACATTGTTTGTTTGCTATAATTGTTACTGTTTTCTCTAATTTTCATCCTGTTGCTTGTGGAGGTTTGTGAGAATACATTTGCAGCTGTGTAGGGGGAAAAGACACCAACTGAACTGTACTTGAATGTTTACATTGTAGTGTACTGAAAAAAGAGAAAATCTAACAAAAACTAAGCTCAAAAAAAAAAAAAAAAATTGCTCTTCCTACTGCTCTTAATTTCTGTTTTTGGTTTCACTGAAGCACAGACTCGTTTCCCTCTTCACTCCACCTCATTCTCATTCTCTCTCCTTCCTCCCTCCATTTGAGTCCCTATTAATTTTTCCATCCCTTGTGTTTTATCTCTGTCTTCTCTCTGGCCCTTGCTCTTCCCTCCCCTCTTTTATTCTCTGACTTATTTCATTTTCACCCTTCCCCTCTTCCTCTTTTTGTGCTTCATTCTCATCCTGTCTCTCTGTACTCCCTCCTCCGTCACCTTACTCATTAATTTCCTCGTCTTTAATTCTCTCCGTCTTTCTTCGTCTCATCTGTCTGTCTCCGTCTGTCACTGGACCCGTTTACATGCACACTAAATATCGGATCATTATCTGATTTCTGGAGTTTTCAGATTATTCAAGTACTCATGTAAACAGCATAATCTGATATGGTTTACCAGATAACAGCAGTAATCTGATTAGGATAAATCAGATTAACACACCTGGATTTCTCCTCAGTACTCTGATGTCCTCCTGCATGTATACAGGTTAATCTGATTTATTTTCTTCTTCTACATCGGTGCATTTGTAAAAACAATTAAATCGTAGAAAACAGAAGCGACACAGTCAAACGTGAAGGAAAAACAATAACAGGAAGTTTGAATCCACCATCACATACTCTGAAAGAAATCCAATAATGGACTGAAACGTGTAAACCAGGATTTTTACATCAGTACATTTCATTACAATATCATTACAATTATCAGATTTTCATGCTCATGTAAACGGGCTCAAGGACTTGATAGAGGAACAACTTTATATACATCTTTGCACCTATCCTGTTTTTTTTTTTTTTTTCTGTGGCTTTAAAGGGGTCATATTTTGCTAAACCCACTTTTATTAGTCTCATGTATTTGTGTTTTTGGACCCTAATAGTTCATACAGTTTGAATTTGAACCCTCCAGGTGCTGCAAAGCTATCTTTATATTCATTTTGGCAAAATTCAAGTGGATTTCTACAACCTGTTTCAATTCCTTCTTAATTTGTTAGGTTTCATAACTAGTTACGTCACAAAATTTGCACATATAAGGTCCAGACTTCTGACGAATATTTCTCCGAGTACGACATAATTTTTTATCAATAGCAGCAGTTGTAGTAAAAACTGAAAATGTGTCCAAACTTTGACCCGATTACCTAAAATGTTCAGTTGTTGGTTGAACTGAACAGAGCAGCACAGCCAACAACCTGGAGGGGGGCGGGGCATGTGCATTTAAAGGGCCAGCGCTCAAAATGACCTCATGAATAGGGTTGAAGATGGACCTGTGGTGTTGACTGAATGAAGAATTCAGACCCAAGCAGAGCATTTACAGTTTATGTAGACCACAGGGAAATGTTGGAAAATGAAGAATTCCATTTAAAAAAGCAAAATATTGCTCCTTTAATGTGTCAAATCTTAAGAAATTCACAATAAAATACTGATTTGGTGACATGTTTTGTGCCCTGTTAACACTAATACAGATATTTTCTAACTCAGTTTTGTGTGTTTTCTGTCCACATGACCTTCATTTTGCAAAATATCTCCACACAGCAACATAAAACTGACACTAAACTGGTTCAAAAATTTAGACAAACCATAGTTGTTGTTGTCCGCCCTGTGGACACTGTGGATAATACTGGACGTAGCAGACGCAGAGGCTTGAATGTGTCATGATGGTGTAGTTCAGTTGTAAACCTGCATTATCTTAAATGTTGGTTGTGGAAGTGTATTCTTTACATCATGTAGACCTGAACAATGACTGGACTTGTCTTACGTGATTTTCATCACAGCAACTTCCTTTAAAGTTCAAGGTTCAGATTAGACATTTCCTTGTTGTTTGGACATGTATGACTTACTGCGACCTCTGCAAAAGAATAATAGACGTGAGAAAAATGGGCTGTGACGCCATCACTTTTCCCAAACACACGCATTAAACACAAACCACAGTTTACAAAGAACTTTTCTTTGGAAAATGTTCTAGGATTCAAATTTTTTGCGACTTAAAGGAGTGATATTTTGCCTTTTTTAAATGGAATTATGCATTTTAAAACATTTCCCTGTGGTCTACATAAACTGGGTCTCAACTCCACAGGTCCATCTTCAACACTATTTCTGACTAATTTATTTATTTATATCTTTAAATCTTCATTTTGAACATGTAGACAGTAAAATCAAAACAACCAACAAAATATCAGTAATGATACATAAATGGTTGATAAGTAAACAAAAGAGAGAAAAAAAAAAAAAAATTAAACAAGCTTGAAAAGGAGTAGGAAGAAGTAAAAACTCTTATACGCCTACCCCTAACCTCTCAGTGACACCAGAGGTTTTTTTAAGCGCTGGCCCTTTAAATGCACATAGCTCCACCCCTTCCAGGTTGTTGACTGTGCTTTCTGTCCCGTTCAGCCACTTGTGTTCGTTAATACAACCAACAACTGAACATTTTAGGTAAACAGGTGGAAGTTACTGCTGCTGACAAACAATTATGTCGTACTCGGAGAAATGTTGGTCGGAAGTCTTGACCTTATGTGTGCAAATGTTGTTACGTAACTAGTTATAAAAGATGACAAATTTAGCAAGAATTGAAACGGGTTGTAGAAATCCACTCGATTTTTTTTTTTTTTTTTTTTTTTTTTGCTAAAATGAATATAAAGATAGCTTTGCAGCACCTGGAGGGTTCAAATTCAAACTGTATGAACGATTAGGGTCCAAATACACAAATAAATGAACCAAAGACGAATAAAAGTGGTTTTAGATAAATATGACCCCTTTAAAACACTGTTTATGTGTGAATGAGGTCCAAAAAAGTCAGATACCTGCATTAGTATCCACATAAGTACTCTTTATTCTCATTATCCATAAGGTAAAACAAAACTGACTCTAGTATGGACGAGTTTTGTATTGTTGAATGTTGAGATTCTGATCGTTTCTTTTTTCAGCCATGAATCATGAGACTGGAAACTCTTTAATTTTAAACCATAATTGACAAAAAAACAAAAACAAAACTGCAGACAAATACAAATATTGATTCTACGTGAAAATGTCAGGGTGGGATTTAATAGCAGAGCGGATGAAAAATAAACATTCAAATCCTCCGCCTTAACCTTTCAGTCACTTCCACTGGAGATGAGCGTCTATTTAGTGATCACAGCCAAACTAAATGACTTTTTTTTTTTTTTGTTTCTGTCTTCGGGTAAAAACATGAAATACGACTAAAATGATCTGGCTTTAAAAGAACAGTAACAACTTCTCCCAAATTCTACGGTTTATGTTTTGACATCCAAGAAGTGGTGCACCTAATTGGCGTGTTCTATTCCACTTGTCACCTTGATTTATCTGTTCTCCTTCCACATATCTTTTTCCTCTCACACTGTGTGTTTCCTCACTGGTTTTTCCCCTGTGTCCAATGTTCTTCCTCTACCTTCGCTTCTCTCCCTCTGGCTCCGTCTCTGTGGCTGTGATGAAACGGCAGGAAAATGAGCATTAATAGACAAAGACAATAGTGAAAGACCACATTGTGAGAGGAACAAGTGAAGGGGGGGGGACGAGCCAAAGGGAGGGAAAAAAAAAAAAAGAAAAGAAAAGAGCGCTTGATGGATCCAAGAAAATGGAAATTGGATGGAGGATGGGGAGGTGGGAGATGTAAGGGGCGGGTCTTAAACAGAGGCGGGACTTAATGATCTTTAACTTTTTACTGTATCTCACTGGTGTCAAACATGCGGTCCGAGGGCCAAAACCGGGCCGCCAAAGGTTCCAATCCGGCCGGTGGGATGACTTTGTAAAGTGCAGAAGATATTAACAGTCAAAGGCATCAAACTCAAAAATAACAGCATAATAACCAAAAAATAATGACTCCAAATGTTCCTCTTGGTTTAACCCTTTCATGCATGAATTGTGAGAACCTTAGTCAAGATTTTTTTCTTCAGTGTTTTTATTCCTCCTTATGCGTGAAAAAAACGATGCGATCGAGTTTTTTTTTTTTCTATGGTGTTACAAAAATATCCATGCATTTAATTTTTGAAGTAAACAAACGTGTTTAAAACCCAATATCAGAAAGTGAGATGAAAACAATGAAATAAAAACATTTTTAATGCCGCTAATCTGATGTCTTCTCACATTTTAACATATTCTAATGCGAGTTATTACTCACTTCATGGAGATAATATGCCAAAAAAAAAAAAACCTTTGTTGTTGCATATTATCCGAGTGAGTAATAACTACACTGTAAGCCCGGACCTTATATTTATTAAAATGCTTTAATTACAATGCACTTAAATGATTTAAGTTTTATTCCATTACTATAAAATGTTCAGTATATTCTACTAATTTGTAGATATACTTGAAAGTACGAAAAAGTTTAAGTTGAATGGAATTAAATCACTCAGTTTTAGTCATGACCACACCTTTTTATCTCCACATTGCATTGTGGGTATTGGGCATGTTGTTGAAAATGTGTTCTTTTTCTGTGCAGGGGTTCAGTGGGGTTGTGGTGTTAGTGTGAATTTGGACTTAATGTGTGTATGTCAGTGTTTATTGGCCTTTTTGTGTTTGTTTTTGTATTTTTGTAGAGCTACACCATGAGTCAGAGCCAGAGGAAGAACAATGGCTTTCCTGTTCATCTAGGATAGATGTTGTGTATTAAAAATCTTAATGCCTTGCCAAAATAAAAGCACTTCCTGTACTGGTAAATTACACTGAGCTATCTACCTGCTTAACTTCCATCCATGCTGCAATATATTAAGATGAATAATTTCATAAAGCGATTTATACTGCAAAGGATTTTAATTTAAATCAACTCGGAATGAGTCCAATGCACTGATGATATTAAGTTAGTGATTATCCGAAGCAATTGACATTGCAACAAATTTTGAGTTAAATTAATTTGGCATTTAGTGTGTTGTACTTAAAATAGCAATTCCATTCAAATCAAGCATTTAAGTTTAATACACTCAAGTTTTCATTACTCATTACTTAAATTTTTTAAGGTAACCGGTTTACTCAAATTTTTTAAGTAAACTCAACTTATCCGGTCTTACAGTGTAGTATTATAGTATAAATGTGAGAAAACATCAGATTCGCAGCATTAAAAATGTTTATATTTCATAGTTTTCACACAGTTTGTCAGTAAATACATGTTTCTTTGCTTCAAAAATTTAACGCATGGTGTCCAGTTGAGTGGATATTTTTGTAACTCCATGAAAAATAGATTCATAAAAAAAAAAATTCACATTGTTTTTCATGCCAAAAGAGGAATAAAAACACTCAGAAAAAAAAAAAAAAAAAAAATCTTGATTAAGCTTCTCATTATTTATGCATGAAAGGGTTAGAAGGAACACAGGGTCTTTATGGGTTAAACATACTAATATTAAGGTATAACCAGTTCTGTTCTTTTCAAAAGTGAAAACAGCTGTGGGTCTTTTGAGGACAGACTTATGAGTGGTATGGGAGGAGAAGCTCAGTGACCTGAACCTATTTCATGAAAACAATTGGTTTTACAACAGGTCGGCCAACAGTGAGTTTTAAAGGCTGAAAAACTGTGGTTTGGATTAAATTAGCTCATATCGTCCTTCCCACAATTTAAAAAGTCTGACACAAAAGGCAAAAATCACAGACCATTACACTCCAAGTCATTAATCAGTTAATATTAAACTGATCAAACTGGCCATAAAACATGTAGATTAGCGTGACTGTTCATTACTCTCCACTTAAAGACAATATTTCCAGTTCAGGACCAGTGAAGCTGCATTTTACCAGTGTTAGAGAACGTCCCATCGTCCAGTCTGATTAATCGGCCTGTCTGTAGTTTGATGAAATGTTATTTTTCATGCTTTTTATGCGCAGAGAATAACATATCCTCGTGTCTCTTTTTTTTTTCTCTTTATAAAACTGAACTTAAGGTTTGAAATAACTGATCTCCAACACCATGTTCTCAAGGATAAACCACTTCTCTGCACAAGTCTGACTATGTTTAATATTTGAGGAATGTTCAGTGACGTCTGTGAACTGATATGGTGTAAAGCGGTTCTGAATATAGATGTAAAACTCCTGTGTCGGCCGTTTCACCTTTGATGAAAGCGTAATCGCTAACCTGCGGCTAATTAGCCTCAGCTTTGGTCACATGGATCACGATGAACCAATGGCTGTTCTTGACTGGGATTGGGGACACGGGTTTTTATGTTCAAGGTTCACTTTATTGTCATTACATGTAGTATATACATGAAATGAAATCAGCAATGTACATGGTAAAATCCTATAAAATGAATCCTATGTTAAAAATAATAATAAAATCTGATAATAACAGTAAAACCTACTAATAAATAATGAATAAATATGCATAAATACTACAGTGCAAGAGTAAAAATGAGCAGCATGTTAAAACAGGATAAAAACAGCAGTGTTTTCAGTAGCAGCATGATCAACAGTAGTGCATCATTGTTCCATGGAGTATGTTTGGTTTTAACTGTAAAAAGAGGAAAAGAGATTTAAAAAAAACAAACAAAAAAAACATATAGGTCAGGTCAAGGGAACACGCACATCTATGAGAAAAATCAGTTTCTCTTGTTCTATTCTCTGTGCACTCATTTGTTAGCTTATTACTGTGATGTATAATGAATGCTTGTATTAAAAATATTTGACTCTTTTTTTTTTTTAAGACACATTTACGGAAGAGGATTAGGGCCACTGGGGAAAAAATAAAAATAAAAAAATTAAGATCCAATATTTTTTTTATTACTATTATTATTATGAGAAAAAAAGTCAGACTTTTGAGTTTAAACTCAGAATTCTGACTTTTTTCTCACAATAATAATAATAAAATATATATACTGGACCTTAATTATTTATTTACTTATTTATTTATTTTTAAGGTCCAAGATTTTCTTAAAATTAGTATTGAGAAAAGTCAGAACTCTGAGATTAAACTCAGAATTCTGAGTTTAAATCCCAATCATTCTTAATCAGTTTGTCGAAGCAGACCACGCCCCTGCACATGAAGTAAGTCATTGGTAACAACATTGAAAAATGAGCAACGAACAAAAGAAAATGACCGAAAACAAAGACTTGGAGCCAAAAAGAAAATCAACATCAGTTATTTGGAATTATTTCAGCTACAAGAAGGATGACACTGAAACACGTTCTGTGTCGATAATGCCTTACACCTGTCGACACAATGAGAGGAAACAACTCATTTGTCTGACTATTTATGTCGGCGTCACACAGCTTTTATATCCTCCTGAGTAATTTTTCATATCGCAATATATATCGCAGGGTTAAAAAAAATCGCGATATCTGTTTTTTCCAAGATCGTGCCGCCCTACTTCATAGGTCGTGATGTAGTTTCACTACAGATTGGATTCTTTTGACTTTAATCAGAGGTTTTCTCCAAACCTAAGGCAAGTTCTTCCACATTCATTAATACAGAAACTGCTTGGATTGGGATATGATGATGACCCGTTACAAGTGTTTGCTCCTGGAGGATTGTGTTGGGTTTCTGTAAATTGGCTTGAGACTCTGGTTTCGACTGACTCGATATGCAAAGTGTCATTGTTATGATTTGGAGCTATATAAATAAAATTTGATTGATTGATTGTTTTCACCTATGTTAAGCCGACATAACTAACATAACTGTTGTTGTATTAGGTGGATTTGTCTTAAATACATAAAGTGCATTGGTGGCTTCAGCCTGTTGGTGTTTCTGCCATGGTTGACGGGTCAGGACTGAGCCTCAAGCACATGCTGCTGCACTTTTTTTCTTTTTGTTTTTGATAAAAAGCACTAAAATGTCTACATTTCCCAGCAGACCAACCAAAAGGCCAGTCTTGACCGCTCCAAAATACCAGCTCTTATTAATTCTCAATTTAGACTCTGAAATTTGAGCTAAAATCCTGGTTCCGTCCATTGAAGAACTCCTGATTGAACATCTCTGATTTGCTTCATACAGTCAGATAATCTTAGGTCTACATCTTATTCGTCTTGGTAACGCTATGCTAAGTGGTAGCCTTATGTCTTCATTGAAAATGCGTTGAAAATGGGTTACGGTGGTGAAAACCATCAGGACAGAAAAATATGCTGAATTCAGCAAGTCATCAAATTTTAACCCTTCATGACAGATGCATGGAATTTTCAGGAGTTTTTCTAACGTACAAGACTTGTTTAACTTCTGTAAAAGCAGATCCACAGCTGTGTACATGTCACCTTACAGCTTGCTGAAAACTGAAAAAAACATATAAAAACAAAAAAAAACAACAACATCGTACTACATCACATAAAGTTTTGGTATTTATTTATTTCTCATATTGTGGCGCTATTATGCTAATAGTTATGCTAATTCTTTTTCTAAAACAAAGTTTTCAGATTTATGAGGCATTAAAACAAAAAAATGTCCTCCTTTGTTTCAAATACATATTGCTCATGAGCGATGAGGTCTACCACTAAAAAGTCTGCGCTAACATATCATTAGCATCAGAGCGTAATTAGCTAAGTCATATTTTTGGCCAAATTGTGATCTCTGCATAAGCAGCAGTGTTTCATTTCATTTATTTGGATCTCCATTAACTTTGGCTTAGGCCATCACTATTCTTCCACCCATCACAACTGTCTTTATACTGCAAAACACAAATGACCAAAAACACCCACACACAAAACAATAACATACTTTGTAAAGGGTCAGATATATTTCACAGTTATATATCAATGTAATGTCAATCCAGTAAACATTAGCAGACACCAAGCATTATTTTGCAAATAAAAACTCTTTCAGTAATTCTTTTAATCTGTATTTGTTATTTTCTTGAATGATTCATTGATTTGTTCGGAGAGTAAAGTTCTGCAGATATCACAATTTAGCCAAAAATATGACTTAAGCAGCTGTGGTATGAGGCAAACGGTATGCCCAAAATATAGAGTTGGTATTATTATTTTTTTTAACCAAGTAATGTAAATTAAGGTGTAAACGTGTTCTTTTGTTGGAAGCTCCAAGAATAAGTCTGGATTCCGTTCGGTCTTATTTTTATAAATTTATTATTGACTTGATCTGAACACAAACAAAATATAACCCAGCTGAGGATCCACACCCCAAACAGGGAAATGGATCCAGATATTCCAATGCACAGCACTTTTATAATCCTCCAGCAAAAACAGTTAATATATCGGCTACATATTGGCCAATGTTGATTAACTGGTGATACACTATAATCGGCCCGATTAATCGGCCGGCTGATTAATCGGTCAGGCTCTAATTATGATAGTATTTTACTGATCCGACCCACTGGAGATTAAATTGGTCTGTACAGGGGTTGGACAAAATAATGGAAACACCTTCACCTCAAGATGATAATGCCCCAATCCATACAGCTAGAATTGTTAAAGAATGGCATGAGGAACATTCTAATGAAGTTGAGCATCTCGTATGGCCGGCACAGTCCCCAGACCTCAACATTATTGAGCATTTATGGTCAGTTTTAGAGATTCAAGTAAGACGTCGATTTTCACCGCCATCGTCTCTAAAAGAGTTGGAGGGTATTCTAACTGAAGAATGGCTTAAAATTCCTTTGGAAACAATTCACAAGTTGTATGAATCAATACCTCGGAGAACTGAGGCTGTAATTGCTGCAAAAGGCGGACCTACACCATATTAAATTATATTTTGTTGATTTTTTAAGGTGTTTCCATTATTTTGTCCAACCCCTGTATGTGGAACCTGAACTAAAATGATTAATATCTTTTGTGTAATTTTTGCATTTCACAAATTCATCCCACGGGTCAGACTGGACCCTTTGGCGGGCTGAATTTGGCCCCCGGGCCGCATGTTTGACACCTGTGAACTAAGGTGTCGATTATGCCCTTATTTGCTACAGATGGATGTAAAATACAGATGCTCTGAACTCTTCTGTATCAAAAGAGTGAATATCATTATTTTATTAAAGTTTGAAGCAAATTGAGGTGGATTTACGGATGTCTACAGTCCAAACAGAACAGAACAGAAGAGCAACAAGTTGTAAATGACAGTGACTGGCCCGTCATCCAGAGGCTTTTGTCAGACTGAAGCTGTGGATGTCGGGGGGGGCCTCCATGTGTCTGTGGGCGTTTCTATGGACAGAATATTCTAAAAATGTACATGGCAACGCTCGGCTTCACCAGACGGTTACAATCTGACATGCTTCAATATTGATGTGTGAGAGTCAGTCACAGACTATGAACACGATTTATTAGAGTCATCTCGCTCAGTGTGACACGCAATGAACCTGCGAGATAGCTGTTATCGCACCGTGTGGGGGGGGGGGGCGCCTTAAGAGGGAGATTTAGGGTCACATTTCAAGCAACACTACAACTCAATAAAGAACTCCAAATGCCACAAAAAAACGCAGAAAATGAAAGACGGCACATTTAGAAGAGCAGGGAATGAAGGAGGGGAAGCAGAGGAGGGCAAGGGGGGAGGATGAGTGTGGTGGCGGGCTCACAGGAGCGATTTTCTCCCTCAATAGGAGTACTTAAGGCTCCATGGATTATTAATGGCCTATCTCTGAGGAGCCCCCCCCCCCCCTTTCCCCAACCCCTCCATCCTCCTCATGTCACTGTGCTCTCTTTTTCCTCCCCCCTCCCTCCTCTCTCCTACTTTCCCTCTGTTTTCATCCATCTCATCTCACTTCCCGAGGCCCATTTTTACCTTTTCCCCTCTGTTCCCACTTCTCCCCCCTTTTTTGACCCCCCCCCACTACCCTCTGAATTCACATGTTTTCACTTAGTCCCTCCTTTTCATTCTCTTCCTCCATCTCCCCTCCATCATCCCCCTCTCTCCAGCCCCAGTTCATCTTCTCATCTTCCTGTCCGTGTCGTCTTTCAGTACCTGCCTCCATCTCACACTGTAAAAAAAAAACAGTAAAAAAACAGTATTATTCTGGCAGCAGGGGTGCCAAAAAAAATACCGTTAAATTACAGAAAATAACCATCTCATAAAAATATGGTAATTTTCCATAATTAAAATACAGTTGTTTTCCCTACCTTTACATGAAATTTTGCATTTTTTTTTTTTTACTTCTTAATGTTTAATAAAGAATATTTTCATGTATTAAAACAATCAAATTACCTATAAATATATATATATAAATAATTTCCAGTGAGACTAAGTTGTACAATCCACTGATAAAAACTGTATTTGGACAGTTTATCAGTGCTTATACATGTTATACATTCACAAAAATACATTTATTCAACATTTTTGTTGTGAAACCTCCTGTAATTACAAAAGATATTTGCCAATTAACAAACAAGTCTTGTGAAACTTACGGCACAAATACTTCTTTTACGGTTAATTGTCAGTAATTTTATCTCATTTATTATTTTTTTTACAGTATTAAACTTTAAATTAACAGTTTAATCTCATAAATAGAAAAGAAATATGTATTTTTCTGGGAAAAAAGAAAAAAAAATTCTTTTAAAAATCGAAATTTTTTGGTTATTCAGTTATAGGTTTTTTGGTGTTATTTTACATTTGACATGTAAAATCACAGTCTATTTTTGTCATTTCATTGATATTTTCCTGTATCTTAAAAATACAGAAAAAATCTGTAAAATAAACAGTGAAAATTCTGTTAAATTATGGATTTTTTTTTTTTTTACAGTGCAGACCTTGTTCACATTTTCTGGGATTGTCCAAGAATTAGACCTTACTGGATTGAAATGATGAAAATGATTACGGTTAACTGTCAGTCATTTTATCTTGTTTTATTTTTTTTTTTTTACAGTATTAAACTTAAAATTAACAGTTTAATCTCATAAATAGAAAAGGAATATTTGTGAAATGATGATACATTTGCAAATGTATTTTAACTGTATTTTTATGTGAAAAAAGACAAAAACCTCTTAAAAAATAAAATTTTTTTGGTTATTCAGGTACAGTTTTTTTGTGTTATTTTACATTTGACATGTAAAATCACAGTCTATTTTTGTCATTTCATTGATATTTTCCTGAATCTTAAAAATACAGGAAAAATCTGTAAAATAAACAGTGAAAATTCTGTTACATTACAGATTTTTTTTTTTTACAGCGCAGACCTTCTTCACATTTTCTGGGATTGTCCAAGAATTAGACCTTACTGGATTAAAACGATGAAAATGATTACGGTTAACTGTCAGTAATTTTATCTTGTTTTATTTTTTTTAAATTTTTTTTTTACAGTATTAAACTTTAAATTAACAGTTTAATCTCATAAATAGAAAAGAAATATTTGTGAAATGATGATACATTTGCACATGTATTTTAACTGTATTTTTATGTGAAAAAGAAAAAAAAACTCTTAAAAAATCGAAATTTTTTGGTTATTCACAGGTACAGTTTTTTCGTGTTATTTTACATTTGACATGTAAAATCACAGTCTATTTTTGTCATTTCATTGATATTTTCCTGTATCTTGAAAATACAGGAAAAATCTGTAAAATAAACAGTGGAAATTCTGTTAAATTACAGATTTTTTTTACAGTGCATCTCCCAGTCCAGCTCCGTACCCCCCCCCCCCACCACCCCTTCCTGCCAACACCTGACTTCATCTATATTCCCCTCCTTCACCGCATGTTTTACTACATTTCACTCTTCTTTCGTGCATCTGATTGTCTCTGACGTTCCTAATGGGTTTGGGGGAAACTCAGGTTAAATGAAGTACCTTATATAATTGATGCGCTTGTCCGGAGGTTGCAGGAGGTTTGCAGTGAAAATCCACACTGAAAAGGGTGGACTCGGAACGGTCTGGACCGCCATCGCTCTTTATGCACCTCTGCCTTCACAGCTCATGGCATAACCTGTGGGTGGCGGTGACGTGTTCATTGATTTCTGCCGTCCCCTGGCCCTCCATTTGCACTGTCTTTTTGTAAGAGGAGACTCCTTTCTATAAATAACCCAGACCAATCTCCTCAAAATCACAAAGAAATAGAGATTCTCTTATTGTCAAATTCAGCACATCCTCATACAATGATGTAAATAATAATTAAGTCAATAACTGATGCTAATACTCCATGTCTGTTTGTTTTTGTTTGTTTGTTTTGTTTTGTTTTGTTTTTTACTTTGACCTTGTGTTACTTTTTTATCAGTTCCCATATTAATTTTTCCTCTCCATTTCACCTTTCTTAAGTGATTTATTTTTCATTTTCTTTTTTTTTTTCATTTTCTTTATTTATTTAGACAGGGACAATGCACAATATACATTAACTTTAACCCTTTCATGCACAGTGGTCACTCCAGTGGACAGCTCTTCTACAGCTTTTCTCTTGTATATTCATGGATTTTGTTGTTCTTTCCATTGTTTTTTTTTTTTGTTTTTTTTTTTTTTACACATATCTTTATTAAAGTTTTAAGACACAACATATCTTTTCTGACATGAATTGGTAACATTATGTAGATCTCTCCTGAGCATAAACCCCCAGAATCACAATTCCCTCCCTATAATTTTCACACAATTTATCAGTAAATACATGTTTCTGTGCGTCAAAAATTAAACATGTGGTGTCCAGCTGAGTGGACATTTTTGCAACTTCATGAAAAATAGGTTCATAAGAATTTTTTTTTTCATTATTATTTTTTGTATGTATGTATTTATTTATTTATTTTAATTTTTTTTGGCTCCGACCAAAAAAAAACAAAAAAACCAAAAAACAAACAAACAAAACATCCCCCGACAAATTGCACCCTGCACGCACGCACACGTACACACAGTGTCCTAAACAGTTTGTTCTCTGTCCTAAAATAAATAATTTGGTTAATTTTTTGTTATCAAAGTTGCTCTTCAGTTTGTTTAAACAGAATACCAGTTTGTCCTCTTGTTAATGTTGCACTTCATGTGGAATTTTTTGGGTATTTTTATGCACAATGTGAACTGATAGAACTGTGATTTGATTTTTGTTGTTTGTTCAAAACTACTTTTCAGGGAAAAGTGCAATACTAATGTTTAAAATACATTTCGTAATATTAATAATTCATTTTATTTTCTATTTGATTTGTCGCAGCAGAATTATATTCCTGTTTTTCTATATTCTATAGTGTCCAAAAATTGGGGGAAAAATTTTCAAAAATTCATAAATGTATTAAAGACATTTTGAGGGGTTTTCTTTCTTCCTGTACCAAACCGAAAAAAAACGAACCATGGCTTTCAAAACCGAAAACGTACTGAACCGAAAATTTTGTGTACTGTTACAGGCCTACTGCTTTTGGAACCTCAATTTCCTAACGGCTTTGCCCGAAGGATCAATAAAGTTCTATCTAATCTAATCAGAACATCCAAAAACAGAACAGAAGTCTACCATTTTAGATCATTTTACATTTTTCCATAGGTTACCGTACAGTTCTGGTTACCGGTTATCAAAAAATAAAACAAAAAAGAAGCTGTTTTTCAACCTTAAACCAAGTGTTTTATCAGAATTGTGAGTCATCTTTGCAATATTTAGACATCAGTACTTTTAGAGAGATAAAAGAATTCTCAGCATAGTTTTTGGTGCATAGTGCAGTCAGATGCACTGGGGGAAATTCTATTTTAATGGGGGCTTAGTCATTTACAGTCTGGCTGAAAGAAGAGAAATCACCGACATTTAAACACTGACACATACTGAGATATTAGCCAGGATAGATTACATGTTTTCACCTGAACTTGTCATCAGAATAATAACAATTTTACTATGAATTCTATCCAAATATCACACATTCCCCTGATGATCAGTGGATGAACCACAACCAAAGTATCAAACAGACAAGAAACAAACTATTTAAAGCAGGGCTGTCAAACTCATTTTAGTTCAGGGGCCAGATTCAGCTAAATTTGATCTGAAGTGGGCTGAACCAGTAAAATAATAACATAATAATATATAAATAATGTCAACTCCAAACTTTTCTCTATGTTTTAGAGCGAAAAAAGTTAATTTATATTATGAAAAGGTTAAACATCTATAAACTATCCTTTCAAAAGATGTGAATAACATGAACAAACTGAAAAAATAAGTGTAATTTTAACGACTTTCTGCCTCGGTTGACCATTTACACATGTACATTAGAACGTACAGATCACAGTGGGTCTACAGATACACAAAACATTTAGTGAGAGGTGGAATATTGTTCAAATTGTACTTATTTCTCTTAAGACATGTCAGGTTGTTCATATTTGTTCAGGTTATTCACATTTTTTGCAAAAGGATAATTTGTTAATGTAAACATTTTCATGTAATTTGACTTTTTTTTCACTAAAACAAAGATAAATAAAATCTGCAGTTGTCATTATTTATACAGGGTGGGGAAGCAAAATTTACAATGAACATTTAGTTGTTTTTTCTCAGCAGGCACTACGTCAATTGTTTTGAAACCAAACATATACTGATGTCATAATCATACCTAACACTATTATCCATACCTTTTCAGAAACTTTTGCCCATATGAGTAATCAGGAAGGCAAACGTCAAAGAGTGTGTGATTTGCTGAATGCACTCGTCACACCAAAGGAGATTTCAAAAATAGTTGGAGTGTCCATAAAGACTGTTTATAATGGAAAGAAGAGAATGACTATGAGCAAAACTATTACGAGAAAGTCTGGAAGATACTATTAAAGAAGAATGGGAGAAGTTGTCACCTGAATATTTGAGGAACACTTGCACAAGTTTCAGGAAGCGTGTGAAGGCAGTTATTGAGAAAGAAGGAGGACACATAGAATAAAAACATTTTCTATTATGTACATTTTCTTGTGGCAAATAAATTCTCATGACTTTCAATAAACTAATTGGTCATACACTGTCTTTCAATCCCTGCCTCAAAATATTGTACATTTTGCTTCCCCACCCTATAAGTTATTATGATATTATTTTAGTGATCTGACCCAATTGAGATCTTATTGGTCTGTATGTGGAACCTGAATTAAAATGATTTTTACACCATTGATTGTTAATATCTTCAGTGTAATTTTTTGCATTTCACTAATTCATCCCACGGGCCAGACTGGACCCTTTGGCGGGCTGGATTTGGCCCCCGGGCCGCATGTTTGACACCTGTGATTTAAAGTATAACTGAGGTTCATTAATCCGTCAATCTACTCCTCTCGGTCTAATTCCGACTAAATCTGAGCAAGTACAAAAGGTCAAAAAAACATATACTGCTGATAACATAGTGTTTTTAATGGGTTTGATGTGGAAGCGTCCCCTCATTGTAGCTTTAATAAGGTCAGTAACTGAGCCTATGGTGTCTCCGTAGATTAACACCAGTGTGAAGTAAAAAGCAATCACTCTAATTTGAAGTAATCACTGCATGAGGCAACGCAGTGAAATAAGGCACGTGTTTTTAGGCCGTAATGACCCCTTCTGTTCTGTTCTGTGTCAGTCTGATGGAGCTCAGCTCTGCATTGTCCAGTTTTGTCCAAAAGACCCAAAGCAGCACTACTTGTATTTCTAAAGCATATTAATTATCCCATCACATTTAATTTTCATGTGAGAATATGAAGAGTAAAAATGTTATTATGTGCCTGGCAGATTTTTTTAACCCTTTCATGCATTAATCATGTGAACCTTTGTCAAGATTTTTTTCCTGAGTGTTTTTATTCCTCTTTAGGCGTGAAAAAAAACCCAAAAAAGTGTGATGGAAAAATTTTTAATGAACCTGTTTTTCACGGAGTTACAAAATGTCCACTCAGCTGGATGCCGTGTGTTTAATTTTTTGAAGCAAAGAAACATGTTTAAAACGCAATATCAAAAAGTGACAAACAGTGTGAAAACTATGGAATAAGAACATTTTTAATGCAGCTAATCTGATGTTTTCTCACATATTAACATACTCTAATACTAGTTGTTACTCACTTCATGGAGATAATATGCAAAAAAAATCATTTTGTGTAAAAAAAAAAAAAAAAATTAAATAAAATTAAAAAAAAAAACAAAAAAACTATTAATTACAGTCTAATAAGAATTAGCAATTGATTTACACTCTAACATGTTACTGCAGATCAGGTTTATTAAGAACAGGAAAATTACAGTAATGGTATGAATGTCAGTTTAATGGATGGTGCACAGTCGTCCACTGTGTTGGCTGATATGGAACTAAAACAACAAAACCCATGAATATACAAGAGAACAGCTGGAGAAGAACTGTCCACTGGAGTGACCACTGTGCATGAAAGGGTTAAAGACAGCCTAGATTAGATGTTTGCTTTTTGCTTCTGATCTTTAAACAAAGCGAGGCTATATTTATTCAGGTAGCAATTAGTATTGATATTCATAAAAAAAATTTTTTTGCAGGGAACCGAGAAGACTTATTTTTTATACATATACAGGGTGGGTAATCAGGTATGAGTAATCAGGAAAGCAAACGTCAAAGAGTGTGTGATTTGCTGAATGCACTCGTCACACCAAAGGAGATTTCAAAAATAGTTGGAGCGTCCATAAAGACTGTTTATAATGGAAAGAAGAGAATGACTATGAGCAAAACTATTACGAGAAAGTCTGGAAGATACTATTAAAGAAGAATGGGAGAAGTTGTCACCCCAATATTTGAGGAACACTTGCACGAGTTTCAGGAAGCGTGTGAAGGCAGTTATTGAGAAAGAAGGAGGACACATAGAATAAAAACATTTTCTATTATGTCCATTTTCTTGTGGCAAATAAATTCTCATGACTTTCAATAAACTAATTGGTCATACACTGTCTTTCAATCCCTGCCTCAAAATATTGTAAATTTTGCTTCCCCACCCTGTATATACATATATATGTGTATATATATATATATATATATATATATATATATATATATATATATATATATATATATATATATATACTTTATTTTTATCAGATTTTACATTTTTTAACAAACAGGCAATAAAACCAAAAAGTAAAGACATACGAAACAAGAGACGTCAACAAGCGCAGACAGGGCAGTATCAAAAACTTAAAATACAACGATAAAGAAGTGGGTCATAGGGTATGGTTACATGATGTTTTTTAAATCCGATTTATTTTTCCAGAAGAAATTGATTCGGAACTAAAGTTTTTTTTCTTCTGTTTACATGGAAATGTTAAACCTGAATAAAGGTTTACATGAGGTATTAATGAGGCAGATAAGTGAGCTAAAGGGTTCTCACAGCCCTTCTGTTAGCTTAGCTTAGCATAGTCACTGCATTTCCATGGTCACACATAAAGGTGATTTGTTATCTTTTTTAAGTGATTTTCTGAAATCCAGTTCTCCCTAATTATTTCTTTGTGTTGTGACTGTTGTGTTGACAGAAGTTGGAAAATCGTTTTGTTGGAAGGGATGCATGCGCTAAACTAGCTTTGCTTTACCGTTTTAGCTTTGCATTAGTTTTTATTTCCCCAAGATTTCATTACTGCAGTAAGTCACATGACCATGATTTGAGCCTCAGTTTGTGATCATATCGACCCCACTGGACTAAAGGAATGATTAGGGAGAACTGAATTTCACAAAATCACTCATAAAATACTACGGATCACCTATACAAGCCTGGCTACATCTGACCATAGGAATGAAGCCATTATGCTAAGCTAGGCTAAGCTAAGCTAACAGAAGGGCTGCGAGAACAAGTCAAGTCAGTGCACTGCAGTGCAAACTGATTTGCCCACTTGTTGAACTCATTAGTGCATGACAAATGAATGAATAAAAAACAGGTGATGAACTGTTCCTTCAGGGTTTTCCAGGCTGGTAGATCCCATCAGAATAGCCCACTGGAACGGTTTGGGAAGACTAGACTGCAGTGCATATTCTTCCACCAGTGCAGAATGTGTGCGTCATCACGACAGGACAAGACAACGAGCATGTGCAGAATGGAAGGAATAAAGTCCAAACGGAATAAAAGGTTTACATGTCCCAGGAAGAATTTAGATCGGAATTAAAAGTGGATTAAACCAGTGACTTTAATTGGGTTTAAATTTAATCTGAACTTTTCTTTTTCAACTGGAATAAGGTGTTTACATGGGCATCTGAAATAGGATCTAACATTTAATCGGATTAAACCAGGAATAAAAGTTGCCATGTAAACGCACGGATTGAGTCCCAATGTTATCCCATCATGATAGTTAGTTTGGGTGTTGTCCTGTTTCAGTCCATGTCAGATCATTCAGAAATATTCTTATGTTGCATCCGATCATGTCCCGTAAACCTGCTGACAGAATTACATCCATTATTTTCATAAACGTTTGTGCACATTTTCTTGGAATGCATATTTACACATGTTGATAGTAAAACACACAGATGTTGAGATATATGTGTATTTCTCATGAGAAAAACAAGATGTTGTCCTACTGGGGCGTCACATCTTCTGGGACATTTTAGCCAGTAATTAGTAAATTTGTCCAAATTATGGTTTACGCAGAAAGTTAGTTTTTCCATATTGTGTATTTCTTTAATAATTCCAATCCATTCCTTCTTTGTTTGGGGTTCTTCTCTCAGCCATTTTCTCATTATGGCTTCTTTACAGGCTGCCATCATTATATTAATCAGGTATTTGTCTCTAGAATTGACTGTGGGTGGTAGATTTCCAAGATAAACAGTACAGAAATCATGTTTAATCTCAAACCCCATTATTGTGTTAATCATTTTCATCGTTTCAATCCAGTAAGGTCTAATTCTTGGACAATCCCAGAAAATGGGAAAATGGTCGGCACTGTAAAAAAAAAAAAAAAATCTGTAATTTAACAGAATTTTCAGTTTATTTTACAGATTTTTCCTGTATTTTTAAGATACAGGAAAATATCAATGAAATTACATAAATAGACTGTGATTTTACACGTCAAATGGAAAATAACACGAAAAAACTGTAACTGTGAATAACCATAAAATTTCAATTTTTAAAATAATTTTTTTTCTTTTTACACAGAAAAATAGTTAAAATACATTTGCAAATGTATCATAATTTCACAAATATTTCTTTTCTATTTATGAGATTAAACTGTTAATTTAAAGTTTAATACTGTAAAAAAAAATTTATAATAATAAAATGAGATAAAATTACTGACAATTAACTGTTAAAGAAGTATTTGTTCTGTAAGTTTAACAAGACTTGTTTGTTAATTGACAAATATCTTCTGTAATTACAGAAGTTTTCACAACAAAAATGTTGAATAAATGTATTTTTGTGAATGTATAACATGTATAAGCACTGATAAACTGTCAAAATATGGGTTTTGTCAGTGGATTGTACAAATTAGTCTCACTGAAAATTATTTATATATATATTTATAGGTAATTTGATTGTTTTAATACATGAAAATATTCTTTATTAAACATTAAAAAGTAAAAAAGAAAAAAAAGCAAAATCTCATGAAAAGTTAGGGCAAAAAACTGTATTTTAATTATGGAAAATTACCATATTTTTATGAGATGGTTTTTTTCCGTTATTTTACAGTATTTTCTTCAGCACCCCTGCTGCCAGAATAATACTGTTTTTTTTTACTGTTTTGTTTTGTTTTGTTTTTTTACAGTGTGCAAGGGTGTTCCCACATTTTCTCCACCAATTCCCATAACTCAGTAGGCCCTTTTGCATTTGTTTTACTTTGGGGGTAAGAGAAGACCTATTTTTTTGAATGAATCTTTTAATTTGTGTGAGGTGTTATTGATCCCGGGGTATAAAGCCGAGGCCCACTTTGCGGAGCCGAGCGCTGCTAAATACACAGATGAACCCGTTGCCAATCCTCTTTTAGCAGCAGACCGGCCATATTGACAGAAACTCAATTTTTAGTCCTTTAAGACTGTTTTCCCTGGTCTTATCCTCTTATTTGTTTTACTCTCAACCTCTTCCTCCTCTTGCCTGACCCTTTGCTCGTTTTTTCTATCATTTGCTCTTATTCCTTGCCTTCCCATCTGAATTAATAAATGCAGAGATGGGCAAAGGAACAGAGGACGAGGCAAAAGAGAGAGAGAGAGAGAGAGAGAGAGTGAAAGTAGGGCACTCCAACCTGGATGCATCGTCCAAAGCAATTTGCTCAGATGGAGCGCAAGAGAGAGAGGAGGAGGAGGAAAACAAGGAGCTTAAGAGCATCTCTACTAAAGAGGGGATGGCTTAGAGAAAACAAGCAAAATGGACTGACAAGCTGAGCCACTCAGAGCCAAACACAGAGTGAGACCGAAGAGGAGAAGGAGAAAGTGTTGGGAAAATGACAAAATGGACATGGCGGCCAAAAAAAAAAAAGAGAGAGAGAGAGAGAGACAGCGGTGGAAAATTAGACCGGCAAACATCAGAAAGAGGAGGAGGGCGATCGAGAGAGAGAGCGAGACACTGACACCACAACCACCCATTTACCTCTTTACAGAAAAGCTAAATTATGGTTTAACAGAAGGAACCGTCGCAGAAAAAAAAACAACAAAAAACCAGACAATTACAGTGTTTACTCCCCAGCCACTTGTCATTTCACAGACTTTTGCATCTTCATCTCTGGTTGTTTGCAAGGATCGACACAATGAGAGATTTAGAAATGCTGAAATATTGTCAGAACAGAACCTGAAAAAGATAAACCGAGGTACATAATCACTCTGTTCTGAGCTTCTGTACGTTGGACATCTGAGTTTTCCACTGCTGGTCTGAACAGATGGGCTTCACTGCACAAAAGGGAGTGTCTAAAAATGAGATAAAACACTAAATCTGAGGAAAAAGCCAAAATTCCACTTGACAAGATTTCTTGAATTAACCCATAAGGACCCAGTGCTACTTTTGTGGCAGTTCCCAAATGAATTTTTCTTTCTATTTAACCTTTCCTAAGTGATTTATCACCACTTATTCATTCATTTTTATTCACATATATATATTAAAAGATCCAAGTCTAAGATCATTACATTTTGCATTTACATCATGTGAATGGGACATGTACCCTGGGAGGCTGAAGAGCTTTTGAGAGGGGCCCAGACACAGAGAATAAATACCACCTGTAACAATAATGCAACACATTTTACAGTAAGACAAACCCAAAAACACGCCCCCACACACACCTTTTCACGCATCCACAGTCTCACACAGTACAGGTTTACATGATAAGCACATACACAAAATAAAATAATGTTAATATTAATAATAATTAGTGCTGGGCAGCGATTAAAATTTTTAATCGCAATTAATCGCGTGAATTTCTGCGATTAATCACGATTAATCACATAGTTATATGGGGGGGGGGGTTGCTGGTATCAACAGCGTGTATTGCCTTTAAGTGATATTTCAGACTCACAGTACTCCAGTGATAAAAATAATTCCACATTGCAGTGCTTACAAACAACTTTGTCCTTCTCAACCCCACCATCTGAAGAGATTTAAAATGAAAATGTCCACGGAAAAGGCCGGTACTTTTCTCCATGTTTATGTCCACACCAGTTTATTTCTGCTGTGAGTGATTGACAGGAGTCTTAAGCCCACTAATAAGTACTAATACTAATAAGCCCAATAATATGTGATGTTCAGTTGTTCAAAGCAAGCAAAGGGGGCCCTCTAGTGGTCAGAATATGTGTCACTAACGAATGTTTTGTCCTTTCGGTGTTACCGTAGTCAGTTCGGACATAAGAACACACGTTTCTTTCACTCTGTATGGCCCCAAAAACGTTTGCCTGTGAGTATTTTATGTTCAGTTGTCAGAATGAATAGTATAAAATATCTCTGATGTGAACCTTTGTTGCTGGATAAAAAGACGTTGTAAATTTTAAATTAATCTGTAGATGCTAATTGTTAGCGTGTCTATGGATTTTCCCATTCAAGTTAGCATTGAGCTAATCACATCGTAAATCCACAAAGGTTAGTTCAAAGGCTGGCGTATTATACCTAAACACAACCAATGAATTTACATAAACTTAACATGAGCCTGCATAAAGAATTAGCAACCCATCTGCGACTGCTAGCATAAACAAATTAGCTTAAACATGTTAATAACACATTGTAATAAACACATCCAAAATAACGTCATAAACATGTTTCTAACGGCACGTTTGCATGTGAAATTATTTAGCAAACAACAGAATGATTGATACATACAGGCGTTGAACTGCAGGAGTTACACAAAGTTTGATTCAGCATTTCTCGGAAAGTTTGCAAGCTTTTCTCCTCTCAGCTACACCGACACCGGCGCTTGGTTCCAGTGTGTGTGGAGCGCCAAAATAAAAGCATGAGTGTCAAAATAAGAGTCTCTATGTATAAATGAATTAAGACTTGCTTGAAAGGAAGAACGGCATTAACGGGAGATTTAAAAAATTGTCGGCGTTATTTAATGAATGCGTTAACGCGGTAATAACGCGTTAACTTGCCCAGCCCTAATAATAATGTTAATTCCCCTAACCTAAAACTAATCTAAGCCCTACTCCTAACAAAGTCCAAGTGGTCTAGTCACCAACAGTCTGAAAACAAGTAACATATAGGCAAAGAAAAGGATTACAGCATTAATTCATATTTGAGCACATTCCAGTGGCAGTCGCCTCCTAAATCTGTTTTTAAAGACATGTACAGTTGGACACATTTGTACGTCTTTATTCATATTGTTCCGTATCTGCGGAGCTTTGCAAACTATACCGAGACTAGGACATTTGAGTTGCCGTTATGTTCCCTTAATATAGTGTTTCTCAAAAAGTGGGGTGGGCTCCCCCAGGGGGGCGCAAAGGCTTGCCGGGGGGGCATGGGATCATTCCTAGGTGTTTATTTTTTCTTCAGGTTCGAACATGTATCAGGTGGAACTAATGTTTTAGCGCTGGAGCATTCTGGACTCATTTTAGGGACGTACAACAAACAAATCTCCTGCCATGGTGATCTGTCACTAGACTAGACAATGAGTTTAGGTTTGGACAATGGACAAGGACTGGACTGGAAAAGAAAAATGTGACATGTTTCTGTTTTTGCACAGTTTGTACAGTTTGCGCTTTGATGTTCTCAGATGTGCAATGGAAACGGGCTCATTGCAGCCACTGATATTGTTAAAATGTTCATCTTTGTTACCAAAATGTGTTTGTTGTTCTTAAAAAAAAAAAAGTACCTTATTGTCATAGTTGTAAGATAATTACACATTTCCTATTTTTATTTTGAAAAATAATGTCTCAGGGAGCAGTCTTGTTGAGTTCATTTGTATTGTTCAATCAAACATCTACGTTATTTTTAATTTGCACAACAAATTATTCAAGGAAAAGCAAAAAGTATTCTTACGACACTGATGTTTCTTTCAATAAAAGTAATAACTGGACCACAGGTACAATGTTGTTGGAGTTGAGGGGGGGGCTTGGAGATTTTTCGTGCTCCAAAGGGGGGCCCCGACAGAAAAAGATTGAGAACCACTGCCTTAATATGATGCTTTTTCCTAGTCTGATAGGTGTGTCAAGGAAGAGAAATTGGGATAAGGACACAAAGTCTGCCGTTGAGCATATTAACCGCAGAATACACTGTGCAAGCATTATGAAAGAGTTCAGTTTATTATACAGGGTTATTCACAAAGAATGAACCGATTTCATGACGCATTGCTTCAGTTCTGGAATGAGTCAGTGACCATTTGAAAGAGGAGTTTTCTAAGTTTTCAATGGCTGCCTCGATGACCTTAAACATCGAATAACAACAGCGATCAACTCAGTGGATCATTACATGCTGAAACATGTCTGGGAAGAATTCTCTTATCGCACTGATGTTGTCCATGCTGTAGGTGGTGGACACATTGAACACTTGCAAGACACGAAATAAAAGTTGATTTTCAGTAGAATACTTGTGACTTGACAGGAGTTTTCTATTGCTTTTCCTTACTAAAATATTGCGTAATGAAATTGCCTCATTCTTTTTTCCAGTGGAAATCATGTATTTTCCTATGTTTAATTGACTGAGATCGTAGATGTTCATAGAAGCTCAGAGTAAATTCAAAGGTTATTTTATCAAAACAGGAAAAAAAAAAAAAAAAAAGAAATAGTGACTTTTTAAGCAAAATCTATCATTAACTGAACATAAACCCAGTGTGTCTATCCACTGTCATTGATCCAACTCCATGGGTTTTACTGGTGAATCGATGTTGTAGAAGATGACGGTGTTTCCACGGTAACTACGGAGCTTCTGAACGTCCAAATAGGTCATATCTGATGACCATGAAAAGATGACAAACTGTATTTTACACCAATTATTGACATGTATTGATAGGATTAGTGGATCAGCAGTTTAAATCAGTAGATGCTTTTGGTCGACAGTGGATGTTTGGGTCTTTATGGGTTAATCTTTCCTAAGTGATTTATCACCATTTATTATAATACTATCCTCTTAATTTTGCTTTTTTTCCCAGTGAAAATCATCCATTTTCCTGTGTTTAATTGACTGATAATGTAGATGTTCATAAAACCTCACAGCGAATTCAAAGGTTATTTTATCAAAACAAACAAACAAACAAAAAAAATTAAAGTGACTTTTTCAGTAAAATCTCTCATTAACTGAACATAAACCCAGTGTGTCCATCCAGTGTCATTGATCCAACTCCATGGGTTTTACTGGTGAATCAATGTTGTAGAAGATGACAGTGTTTCCATGGTAACTATGGAGCCTCTGAATGTCCAAATAGGTCATATCTGATGACCATGAAAAGATGACAAACTGCATTTTACACCAATTATTGACATGTATTGATAGGATTAATGGATCAAGAGTTTAGATCAGTAGATGCTTTTTGGATGTTTGGGTATTTATGGGTTAAGATTATTAAATGTGGAAATAAGCAGATGTATGAACACATAAAATAGGAAATTAACTCTCAAAACAAGATAAATTATCTAACACTTCTACATCTAAGTTTTTGTTTTTTTTTAACTTGGTAAGAACCAAATAATTTCCAGTGTTCAAGAAGTCACATCAGACTTCCAGATGCTCTGAAGTCATTTTCAATGTTTTCAAAATTAATATAGATTAAATACATAATCCAATCATCAAAAACTAATGAAGAGATTAGCCAGATGAGAATAACAATTTGCTGTAGTTCTAATCACTAAAGCAAAAACACTAATGGTTCATATCAACATGAACACAGGCTGTTAATGAGACTCACTAAGAAGGTTTGAAACCAATAAGAGGAAACTAAGAGCATCAAAGACACAGCAGATGTGTTCTGAGATGGCCACTAGGTTGGATTAGACTCTTTTGGATTAGGTTTGGATCGTCATAATACCAAGAGATGTTACACACCAATCTGTAGAGTGAACCCTGACCACTCACGGTTTAGTCTTTCCCTGCATAAAAAAAAAAGAGGACGGACCTTATGGGATCAGAAATGGCATCCTCCGGCTGTAGACGTCAAAGTAGGTGAGATAGAAAAAAAAAAACATGAATATTCACCGATCCTTCCCAAAATTCACTTTCACTGCCTTACTGAACCACTTTTGGGCCGACCCCATTAAGACTTCAACATAGGATGAGACAGATCCATAACCTGAATATTAGGATGGGACGTTATTGGCCTGTTTTGATTGACAGCCCATTTGGAAATAAGATAATCACTGATCTTGTTCAAGCTTCTTTTTCATTTACCACAGGAAGGAGAAAATCTGAAGTCTGAATTTGGAGTTATATGAACATGTACGAAACACATATTTTCCAATCTGGCGCCAACACCTTCACTGGAAAAAATCTAACATTTGTTTCTATATATTTGATAGTGGTGGGCAGCGATTAAATTTTTTAATCGCGTGGATTTCTGTGATTAATCACGATTAATCGCATAGTTATTGTGTGTGTGTGTGTGTGTGGGGGGGGTTGCCGACATCAACAGCGTGTATTTCCTGTAAGTGATATTTCAGACTGGAAGTACTCTGGTGATCAAAAATAATTCCACATTGCAGTGCTTATAAACAACTTTGTCCTTCTCAACCCCACCATCTGAAGACATTTAAAATGAAAATGTCCACGGAAGACAGCTACTTTTCTCCATGTTTATGTCCACACCAGTTTATTTCCGCTTGTGAGTGATTGACAGGAGTCTTAAACCTGCTAATAAGTACTAATACTAATAAGCCCAATAATATGTGACGTTCAGTTGTTAAAAGCAAGCAAAGGGGGCCCTCTAGTGGTCGGAATAAATTGCACGAACATATGTTTTGTACTTTTGGTGTTCCCGTAGTCAGTTCGGACATAAGAATGAACTAACAGACACATTTCTTTCACTCTGTTTGTATGGCCCCAAAAACGTTTGCCTGTGAGTATTTTATGTTCAGTTGTTGTAAGAATGAATAGTATCAAATATCTCTGATGTGAACCTTTGTTGCTGGATAAAAAGACGTTGTAAATCTAAAGTTAATCTGTAAATGCTAATTGTTAGCGTGTCTATGGATTTTCCCATTCAAGTTAGCATCGAGCTAGCGATCTTTTTCCCATTCATTTAAATGTATAATGCCATGTAAATGTACTAAGGCAATGAACAGAACTGAGACATATTTTGTATGTATGTTGCAGTTTTACAGTGAGTCTCAAGTAAAAGGTTTGGAGAGAAGTTTTCAGCATCCAGCTTTTCTTGGGAAACCTGTTGACTATCTGCTGAGCTAATCGCTACACGCACACAAGCAGAGGCAGAAGAACAGGAGTTAGAATAAAACGGCATTAACGTGAGATAAAAAAAAATTGTCACAGTTATTTAATGAATGTGTTAACGCGGTAATAACACATTAGCTTGCCCAGCCCTAATATTTGAAATGTGAAACATATTGTGAAATGTGTATTTTTTTTAGCCTATTGTGATGTATACTATTAGGTATATATACTGTTCAATTGTTCATTGTTCAATAAAAATAAAAATAAAAAATCCCATGAATGAGTGCAGACAACTACATATTATATTCTGTTCTGGTAAATGTGATGAGCCAGTAAAACCTGTATCAGTGACATAGAAGAACCATTATATAAACCTAAACCCCTATTGCCTTGAATAGTTCTAATGTTACTCTAAACACAGTGATCTGTCATAGTTTCAGTTTCACACTCTGAGACCAAAAAAAGGAGAGAGCATCATCTTACAGGGTGTCATGATTTTAGGTGTTAGGAGAGGAAAAACAGGATAACTGGATCTTATTACTGTGTGCCTTGTCTAAAATTGGCAATTTTATAAAAGAAATTGAAGCCAAACTTGACAGTAATTTGATGTGTTCGAAAGTTCCTCTTCTTTTTGTGTGGTTTTGTAGTGTGGCCTCTTTCACCGGCGGCTCGGATAAATAGTCGGAATTGATTCACGCTACAAAATCTTATCTATTTCCACGATCACAGTCTTCAAACCACACTGCTGTATCTAGTTAGTAGGTGTTATAAAACCTTAACCTTGGATGATTTACTGTATCGAGTAAAATTCATTATCCTTGTGTGGATGTATTTAATGACATGAGAGGTTGGAGGGTAATTCATTAACACAGCATCAGACAAGGTTTTTATGTAAAGAAGCATCCTGCTTATCTGTGTAAATCCCAAATTGGGGCCGTGACAAAGAGGAACATCCCATTCGCACTAATTGGAGCGCCACAGATTCAGATTCCAACAGTGAAAGCATAAGGAGAGACGGCGAGATGGTGCTGAAAATGGATCCAGTTTATGGTTTTGAATGAATGAGCGTAGAAGGGAGTCCACGGGATGAAGAGGGGGAACGTGGTTCTGCAGATTGGCATGAGGTTCAGTACATATTAGGCCTGTAATGGTACACAAATTTTCGGTTCGGTACGTTTTCGGTTTTGAAAGCCACAGTTCAGTTTTTTGTTTTTTTTTCCAATTCGGTACGGGAAGAAAGAAAACCCCTCAAAATCTTACTATATAATGCACGTTGTTCGTTTGATCGATGTTGCTGCACGGGAGGGTGATTGTACGGATTTTCCTCAGCCTTCACAGGCCCGATTGCTGCCAAACTCACCAAATGAATACAAACATGACCTGACTATCTACTAGGCACAATTTTTTGTCCGTATTCAAATGTTGTGAGGTATTCTGGGCGATTGTAGCTTCTCGTGCTATCGTTCAATGGCACCACAGGTACAATGCCGCTTGTGTTTTTAATGCATTTATACATTTTTGAATATTTTTCCCCCAATTTTTGCAGAAAATAGAATATAGAAAAACAGGAATAATATAATTCTGCTGCTATAAATTAAATAGAAAATAAAATAAATAAAATATGACTAAATGTATTTGAAACATTAGTATTGCACTTTTCCCTGAAAGGTAGTTTTGAACAAACAACAAAAAATCAAATCACAGTTCTGTCAGTTCATATGCTGCATAAAAATAACAAAAAAATTCCAAATGAAGTGCAACATTAAGAAGAGGACAAACTGGTATTCTGTTTTAACAAACTGAAGAGCAACACTGACAACAAATGCTGCATTACCACTACATGGAACCAGCTCAGCTCGGCTCGACTCGACTAAGGTACCAGGTCCTATTCATGGAGAGCGTTTCCATTACAGGATACTACCGACTTTACAGTATCTGGACGTCATAGCGATGCAGCGTGTTACTTCTGTGTCATCTGCTCAGAGATGCTAATAAACTCGCTCGTTTCGTGTTATCTCGTCAAGCTCATACTGAATTTTTACATCTGAACCTCCTCGACAAACCATAAGTAGTTTTGCAGGCAGTCATCATTTGTATTAGCCTACCGCTGTATTTACTGTAAACTTCCGCATCTGTTTTTGTGAAACAGTGGGTCACAGAGACAACTCTGACCAATCAGTGGTCTGCAGTGTTTACGTGCCACGTTTTAGTAGCTGGTCCCCAGTCCTGGAACCTCAGTGGAGGTGATACGAAAAAAAGTAGTACCGGGTACTAGATTCCAGGCCCTTTTTCGTAATGGAAACGCAAAAAGGCCGAGTCGAGCCGATACCACGTAGTGGAAACGCAGCAAAAATTAACCAAATGATTTATTTTGGGACAGATAACAAACTGTTTAGGACACTTTGTGTGTTTGTGTCTGTGTGTACAGGGTGCGATTTGTCAAAAACGCAGGGGGGGGGGTGCAGTTATATACGTGGGGGTGCAGTCCATAACTCATGTAACTGATGCTGGCGTGAAACAAAAGTGAAACTTTACATACTTTCAACGTCCAACTCCCGGGTTCTATTCCTCTGTTATATAGAGAGAGAGCGACAGAGAGAGAGAGAGAGACAGACAGAGAGAGAGAGACAGAGAGCTCATGTAAAGGCGGCCATACACTGCGATTATTTCAATCATTGCACGCAGCTCCATCTCAAACTGTGTGAATCAATCGTAAAGTCAGGCTCATGAGTCATGTTCTCACACTGTATGGACCGATGCTCGTATGCGACCTGACTGCTCACACTGTAGGACCATACACCAGAGGACACACCACACGTTTGAGTGTTGTATCCGGAAATACAACGTTAAAATACCAAGAAATCCAGAAGTGCATAGACGATTGTGTATTGGCATGAGTCACGAAATGGTAGTGCTAAACAAAAACCAACGAGCTGCTTTGGTAATATGTGCCATTATCTGCGGGGAATCAAAAAAGAAGAAAAGACGACGACGTGTTTGGTGCAGGAATTGTTTGTCCAGACGTGGACAGTATGGGCTGTCAGTCCTACAGCGAAGGGAACTAGAGGGAAGCTGCAAAAGCTAAACTGCACTAGGACAATAGCCAGCTACTGTAAGCTTAGAATTAGCTTACAATAGCTGGCTATCATTGTATTTGCGTATGCACAGTGTGAGAATTTGAGGCCCATGGGCTCGTGGCACTGCTTTGACAGTGCGATACCCTCACGAGGAGCGAGCAGGATTTCAAACAGGATTGCTGGTTGTGAGGTGGTCGTGAGGTGTTAATCGCTTCTCCTTACCCCATGTACACTGCACCAAGCATGATACACGATTAGAGGCACATCTGGCCCGATCCCAGAAATAGTCGCACGAGTGAGAAATCGTCTCTAAAATCGCACAGTGTATGGCTGCCTTAAGTGTTTTAGGACTACCGTAGTTCATAGGCGGCAAATAACGTTCGTCTTGTCAACGTCTCTTTCACCTGAACCTGCAGTGATCCTAAACTGGACTGTAATGATGGCAGAGGGTCTTCTGTCTCTTCCTTCCAGGTTCACATCATATTTGTTGTTTTTTAAAACCTTATATCAGCTGCTATTTTGTATTTTGTGTCAATGTGCGCTCCTTCAATATGTCCATGTGGAACTTGCGCAGATTTAAAGTTCCACATTGAACGACGTCTTTCATTCCTTTTTCTTTTTCTCAGTATACTGTGCCATTTTGGTACAGCCACGCACCGAACAGAACAGGTGTGTACCGAAACAGTTCAGTTCGTGTATGTGTACCGTTACAAGCCTAGTAGATATGGGGCCAAAGATTTCAAGAGATTCAGTCAAAGCATTCATGTTCGTAGCAGGACATGCATTGCAAAGAGTTGAAGGTATTATTGTCGGTATTAGCCACACAGCAGCGTACAGGGGCCTGTGTTCATTCAGCAGTAAAGGCCACCTCAGCAGGAAAATGTACAGAGAAGAAGGAGTGAGAACAGCAGCCACTTGGATTTTACACAAACATAAACTGTCGAGAACAATGGCGGTCCACTGTGTACAATTAATGCTTTTATCAATGCACAACCTGCTGCTAACTGGGCGCAAAACAATAACAGACCTGGACAAAAATGGTAAATTACCCTAACCATACTCCTGCAGAGGTGAGATGATAGAGTAAAAGAATAGAATAAAATATGGAGAGGGGAAAAAAAAAACTGACAAAAGATCCTTTTTATGTGAAAGTACAAGGCTTGGCTCTGCAGATTTGAGTCTGCGTGAGCTACAAGAACAGGACATATCAGCCAGGCTCCGAGTGGTGATTGTGGCGTTTGATTCTGCAAAACACGCAATGGAAAGACCCTCCACTGTTCGTGTGAAGTGTACATTTCTGAGTTCTATGGAGGGCACCGACGTACACACGGATTTGTTGTAGATATAAATTATTCGTATGTTATTCGCTGTATTGTTGGATGCACTTAAACCGAGTTGCACCAAAGCATTTCATGGCCGCTCACTGTCATCCCTGTCCTCCTGCTGTAGAGCAGCCTACTCATTACGACCCATAGTCCCATCCTGCTGTGTGTTTGTACAGCGTTTGTATCTGATACGATGACGGTTAAGAGACAAGAGGGACTGAAACTGGACTGGTGATATTACATAGAGAAAGACTCTTTTTTTCTTTTTTTTTTGTGTTACTTTTGTGTCAGTTCCCACATAATTTTTTCCTCTATATCTTCAACGTGACATCATGAATTGCATACAGATAACTCACCACTTTTAATTAGTGTGTTATCTGTACACATTATGAGCTTCCAGCATGTATATTTACGTCGCATAAAATAGCACGCCATTAGTGCAATTAGCAGCTAGCGCGATTAGCGGTTAGGGTTAGCAATTAGCACGATTAGCGGCTAGCGCATTGACACGCCATCAAATTTAGTTAAATAACACGCGAAAAAAGAAAATGTGTTCGTACAGCACGCCAAATGAAATAAAGTGGTGTCACATACAATGCAATTTCATGAGATCAGTCTGATATCTTTAAAATTTTTTAAGTGATTTTCACCATTTATTCCAATATTATGGATTGTATTTAGCATTTTTAGCTTACCAGCCGACAGGCCATAAGCTATTGTCGTCATGCGGCGTCCGTCGGCGTCATCTGTCGTACATTACAAAAATTTCAATCATCTTCTACTCTGAAACTACAATTCCAATTGACTTCAAACTTGGTATACAGCTTCTTTATGATGATGTCAACAAAAGTTAGGGAAATTATTTGGATCCGGATCTGATTCTGGATTTGGTGCCACTTTGAAAAATTTCCCCATTATAAGAGATAGGAAGTGGATTGATGCAATAACTCAGTAAATATAAATGATATCCAGTGTAAATTTCTACAGTCCAGTCCTGATGGGGAGATGACCAAAACATAATGTCCACATGCTGATCAGGATCTTCTTCTGGATCCGGGAACTTACGGAAAATTTAACATGGGATCTTATGGGGAAAAAATTTCAATCATCGTCTTCTCCCAAACTCCAGTTCTGATTGACTTCAAACTTGGTATACAGCTTCTGTATGATGATGTCAACACAAGGTATGAATATTATTTCGATTCGGATCTGATTCTGGATTTGGTGCGACTTTGAAAAATTTTCTCATTATAACAGATAGGAAGTGGATCAATACAATAAATCAGTATCAATGACATCAAGTTGGAATTTGAATTTCTTACACATCTAATTGGAATATGACCAAAACATGGGCTATTTCTGTAATTGAATAAATACACAGAACTTGGTGATAATAAATGGCATTTGGATACATTTCCTGAAGCTTTTAATTTGGCCGGTAAGCCACAGGGCCATTGGTCCTATTTTTAGGTATATAAGTAGGTATTTTCCTGTATTTAATTGACTGATTGTGTACATGTTCATGAAAGTTCAGATTAAAGTTGAGGGGTATTATATCAAAAACAGAAAAAACTGAAGAAAAAGTATGTTTTTCTGCAAAATATATCTGAGAATAAAACAAGTGTGTACATCCACTGTCTTTTATCCAATTCAATGGGTTTTACTGGTGAAAAAAAAAAAGAACGACATATCGACTTCTGTTGTCTTGCGTAGTTTTACCCAGAAATCAAAATCAAAAATTGAGTTTTTAGAGGAAAAGATTGGGATTTTTATTTATGGCCAAAATCGTCTCAGTTTAGCGGGTCTCAGTGTAGCGGGTCTTGACTACAACACGACTATACACAGGTGTTAAAGTGACTCAAGTGCAGGAATGTGAATGTATGAGTTTATCCGTCGCCAACATCCCACTTCTTTGTTTTATTTGAGTGTGTTCTGTGCTTTGTTCTTCAGAAACGCTGAGGAAAATCCAACAGGGTAGACGCTGCCTCATTACTTGATCAGTGAAAGAGTTGATTAATTTAGAGGATTGTAACGTTTCCGCCATGATACTGATATTAAATTGCTCCTCATTATCGGCACCAGCAGCTCTCATGTCCAGTGTTTTTTTTTGTTTTTTTTTTTCCAGGCAGTATCTAAATAGAAACACATACGTAGGTGCTGCTGTTGCCGTGCAACTGTCAAAAAAACTCGTTTGAAGTACAGATCTATGAAGTTAAAGTTCAATTTATTTCACCTTCGTCTGCTTGGAGCATGTCTTTTTCCGTCGGGGCCGTCCTCATCTTGTCCATCGGAAATAATGAGGGGAATTACTGCGGCGTTATGGGGACACGTTCTTAAACACACAGGCCTTTCTCATTACCGCTCTTGTCCTCTGTAACAACATTCCTGTGGTTATTTTTCTGAATCCTGTTGCCGCTGAAAATGGAAGGTCAGTGGGGTGACGCTTGAAAAACACACATTCTGCTCCACGCTCTTTGATGTGGCCCGGGCTCCGGCTAATTCCCCCCTGAGCCTGTCGTGGGCTTCGGGCCATTGTATTATACAGTGCGCTCTGGACTCGACCAGACTATGAAAGACCCCATTTCATCGGCTTTTTCCTCGTCAATCTATCCTGGCCAGAGCCCGCTGCAGCGTCGTGTTACTGACCTTGGGGTCCATTTGCATCGGCATGGATTAAAGGTCTCCTCCAGAGGCCTCGTCACCACATTTATATTTCAAAGCCTCTCTCCAAAGTGTCCATTTTGTAAAAGGGACGTCTGATTATCTCCATTGCTCCTGATTCACGTTAACCGAGGGCATACACTGAAGCACGCTACGCAGCTACAAATGTTTTGCATGCAAGGCTTGTCTGAAAATGTTTAAATTGTTTGTGAGGTGGCTCCAGGGCTCAAACATTGCACTAAACCAGTGGCTCCTACTATTTTTTTTTTTTTTTTTTTTCCCCCTCCCTTCAGGGTCCAGAAGTCAGATCACAAATGATGGACTCTGCAGGCGTAGTTCTCGGACTGTTTCATGTTTTCCTCTCAGATATTTTCTTATTAAAAATTTAGAAACACATCCATTTTCATTTTGTTTCTGCGGTAAAAATTAGGTTAAACCAGATTTAAGATGCACTCCAGACACCTTTCTTTCATGTTGGATAGCCAGAGACATAATTTATGAATGAAGATGCTATTTTTTATTTATTTATTTTGACCTCTGAGGATATTTTCATGTTTTTTTATGTACATACAAAGTTTAATGTTTAGTGTTGTTGGCATTTTCTCCATCTCCTCATTATATATTAGAGCTGAATCCGTGTATCATTCGTTCATTTGTTTTTCAATTTAAAACCAAAAATAAAAACCAAAAAAAAAACACTAGTTTTTTTGTTTTTCATTTTCAAAACCACAATGAAAAACGGATAACGGTTCGTTTTTCCATTTCCCCATTTTGTGCTCAAATAAAAAATGGAAAAAATGGATAATGACCATTTCATCCGATTTTGCTATTTTCAAGATAGTTAAGTTGTTTGACCTGGAAGTAGGCGTTACAAGGGAAAAAATGAACAAACGGAATTTTCTGAAGTAACGAGATACTGTTTTCTGAAAAAAATTAAATTCGGCTCTGTTTTTCTGAATTAATTAATTCAAAAAAACAGAGCCGAAGTAATTTTTTGTGTGAATGCAATACGCTTCCGTACGTATCAAACAGCTGCTTAAATATCGCAAAATATTCCTCCTGTCCGGCCATGATTCCATTTGTTTCGTTTATTTCATGATATATATCATTATTGTCTTATCAGCCAGCCCTATCTGAGGGGTTACTGTCCAGTTTCGGTCACTGCAGGTGTGTGTGCACAACAGGAAGGCAACATTTACACAATAAAAGCACTGTTAAGCGATGACTAGATTCTATAAAAGAAGTGATGCATTTGTAGAGAAAGCACCTGATGATACTTTAAATATCAAATCTGAGAAAATCAAAACAAGGTTTTATAAAAACTGATGCCACCATTTCTGCTTATTTACCCATAAAGACCCAAACATCCACTGTCGACCAAAAGCATGTACTGATTTAAACTGTCGATCCACCAATCCTATCAGTACATGTCAATAATTGGTGCAAAATACAGTTTCTCATCTTTTCATGGTCACTGGATATATCCCATTTGAACGAGTCCTGATCATAATGTTTAACTGACGGAGCTGAAATCCGAATTAATGTCTGTTTCTCTTCTTTTTTTTTCCATGTTTGGTGTCTCCTCCATTCGATTCTTCTTCTTCTTCTTCTTCTCAGGTAAGTTTAACGTCTTCACCCTCTGCTTCTCGTCGATCAGATTCTGTTATAAATATCCGTTCCATCAAACAGAACTCCACTCATTTTCTGATTTGTTTATTTCATTTACGTCCACGTTGCAGATTCAGGACTTTAGGTCACGTTAAAAAAACGCACAGGCTTTTATTTTGAAATGACACATACAGGAAGTGGAGATGTGGACGTAGACGAGGGTCGAGTAGATTGAACCAACGTCAGTCTATCGATGAATAATGAATAATAATATGATGTGAACATTAATAGATCTGTGCGTTAGCTGTTTAATACCAGTTAATACCTATCAATACATGTAAATAATTGGTGTAAAATGCAGTTCTTCATCTTTTCATGGTCATCAGATTTGACCCATTTGGACGTTCAGAGGCTCCGTAGTTACCGTGGAAACACCATCATGCTCTACAACATTGAATCACCAGTAAAACCCATGGAGTTGGATCAATGACAGCGGATGGAGACGATTGTTTTATGATAGATTTTAGTGAAAAAGTCACTATTTCTTCCGTTTTTTTTCAGTTTTGATATAATAACCTTTGACTTTACTCTCAGCTATGTGCAGTATGGGACCAGTTAAAGTCACAGGACAAACCATCTTCAGAACATATCAAGTAAAAGAAACAATTCAACCAAAAAGAAACCCATTGTCACCGTCGACAAACTTCCAGAAGAAAAACTTCAAAGCGTCCTAAGTGCTCGACCCGTAGAGAAAACATGTTGTCGGGCAGATTCCCCTGATGACTCCACCAGAGAACATTACAGGAAAGGAGAAAAATCGAGTTCTCCATTTAAAGTAGGGTATTAAGTGACTTTTAATGTTCATGTCTAAACAGATTCTCGTTGTAAGAGCCTATTTAATCTAGCTGTCTGCATCCGTATGGAGTTTTTCTGCATGATCTATATCTGATGGTTTTTCCACGGCTGTGATCAGATACTTTATATAATGTACAGATGTGGGATATTAGGACTTCCCAGTTCGTAAAGCATGTTTATGTCTGGGTTTCCTCTTTGTTCTTCTATAAAAACTACTACATGGACGCTCATATGAGATATTGTAGAGCATACTGTAGGTGTCAAACTCATTTTAGTTCAGAGGCCACGTTCAGCCCAGGTTGACCTCAAAGGGGCCGGACCAGTAAAATAATAGCGTAATAACTTATAAATCATGCCAACTACAATTTTTTTTTCTCTGTTTTAGTGCAGAAAGTAAAATTACAGTATGAAAATGTTTACCTTTATAAAAGTATACTTAAACTTAAATGTGAATAACCTGAAAATTCATGAACAAGCTGAGATTTATTAACCCATAAACACCCAGTGTTACTTTTGTGTCAGTTCCCAAATTAATTTTTCTCCATGCTGTCCTTCCTCAAGTGATTTATCTTCATTTATTATAATATTATCCTCCATATTATTTGTTTTATCATTTTAAATCAGGTATTTTTCCAAATTGAATTTACTAATCATGTAGATGTTCATAAAAAACAGAAAAGTGACTTTTCCAGCAAAGAGATCAATAAATGAACTTAAAAACAAGAGTTCTATTTCTAGTAATTGATAAAAAACAAACAAACAAACTTACTAATAAAAAATAAATGGTGAGTTGACAGAGACAATCCAAATACATGTGTCTGGCACAGACACAGACACTTACCAATGCCATGCTTTTAACTGAAGGTGCAATAACGTGCTCTACCTCGCAGTATTCTAACTGAATGTGCAATACTTTAAATTTAATGTGCAATAACCTGACAATATGTCACATTACTTTTTTTCTTTAATTCAAATGTACAATAACTTGTTTACCTCTTAGGACACTTATTATCACTGCTATTACCCTCCTTCATATATAATACTATACTGTTACAAATGTGTATCTGAGCCGTAAGTGCAATAACTGCTTTCTTGTAGGTTTTAGCTATGTTTTATGTTTTATATCTACCTGTTCCTTTGTTACATCTTTACTTTTTTGCTCAAGCTCCCTTTTCTGACTCAGGGAAACAAACAAGAATTCCATTGCGCCTATATTGCTATGTATCTGTGCAAATGGCAAATAAAGTCTGTTCTATTCTATTCTATTCTATTCTATTCTATTCTATTCTATTCTATTCTATTATAAAATCCATGACAAACTGAAGCTGAAACTGAAGCACTGTGGTTCTGTTTATCTGTCAAATGTTCATTGTGGTCAGTTTCAGATGCTGCAGCTCTTTCATAATTCATAGTTTAAGTTCTTGTTTGTTCAGTATGAATTGTCAGCCTTGGAAATCACAGCTGGACTGACTGTACATATCCTGACCAAGGAAAATCAAATTCTCACTTTGCGCAATAATCTCCACCTGGCTTTATTGCCTCCGTCCATAATAATATACATTATATAGACTAAATGTCGTCTAAAATTAATGTTTATTTGTAACATAGTATAGCAAACTATTACATCATCAAAAACAAATTAATTTTAGCATCCTCCGTTTTGAATGTCTGGGGTCTCTAGAAATTCGTGATGTTAAAATGGGGTCACGAGTCAAAAAAGGTTGGGAACTACTGTAGTAAAGGATCAGTATCACAACAGAAACCTACGCTCGGAGTCAGTACGAAGTGTGCAGCGTTGTTAAACTGCACCTAAACGTCAGGCATTTGCAGGGTCTGGAATGGACGGGCCGTATGTGTGACACCCCTGCTGTAGTGGATGCTCAGTGTAATGTGGGCCATGCCTCTGGTCTGGTGTTGACTCAGTGTTTCTTTTTGCCCTACCGTGACCCCCCCCCCCCCCCCTTTCCCCCCTGGAAGCCCCCTGTGGACACAAACTAGAGTGTCTGACTGTAGTCTGCAGCACAATCGTTTACTGACGCGAACAAATATGAGCTAATGTGTCGTCTCAACACACTCAGGGCTCCGGTGACGGGCTGCCATTGACGCCAACACCCCCCCCACACTCCACCCCCCCACCCTCACACACACACTCTGCAAAGTGCATCGCTCAGCCAAGTGTCAAGTTAAATCCAATGTTTTTTAGGTTCTGAGGGACTTTTAACCAAACTCAACCAAAGTCATGTTCTGTTAAACACAGACAGCAGAGGAAACTTGGGCGGCTTTCAGATGATTAAATGTTAAACTGCCCTCATTTTACCATATGCCATGCGAAGGCGCTGGGTTGCATACATTTTTAACGCCACTGGCCCCGGGACCCGTCAGACCCACTGCAGTGCACCGGGGTCGTTTTTTGTGTGTGATTTATTCAGGATTTATAGGAAAGAAAGTTCAATCCTGGAATATTTTCAGCCTTTAGTACCTGCATTTTCTGCTTTGATTTTCACTGTTTACTGCGGTTATTTTATTCTCCATACAAGAATAGAGGCTGACATTTCCTTTCTTTAATTTTCTCTTCATTCGAATATCAGCGGGGGAGTAATACGCAGATCATTTTTAAGATTGTTTGTTCAGTCACATCATTCCTGCCATAAAAGTACTTTATGTGAAGCAACAACTTAGAAATTTTACAGCAGCTGCAAATAAATCTGAATAATTTTAATAAATGTGAACGTAAAGAAGTCATTTTCACGACTCTTCAGGTCTTCATTGGATAAACTTTGTCAGTTATACATTATCTCTAACGCACGTTCAGAGACATTCTATCATTTCCGTGAAACAGAAGAAATTACTCCCAGATGTAAAAGATGACAAGACAGGATGAATGAGGACTGAAGGGTTAGAGGATCAGTCCTGCTGCAGAGCAAACAACACCCACTGACGATATAAGACACTATAAGAGGTTTAAGCTCCATTCAGGTACTTTCAACCCTCTGTTTTCACCTAAAGAATACTGAGACTATTACTGAGTACAAATCACTGTGCTTCTACTGCGCAACATTCATCTAAAACACAAACTTCTATATACAGTCGCAGAAAAAAATAATAGACCACCCCTTGTTTTCTTCAATTTCCTGTTCATTTTAATGCCTGGTCCAACTAAAGGTACATTTATTTGGACAAATATAATGATAACAACAAAAAATAGCTCATAGTAGTTTAATTTCAGCTGATATCTTGCCATTTTCCATGTTTTCTTGATAATAACCAAAATCACTTCAGTTCTTACATCAATATCTATGGCATTGTACTGACAAAAACAGTGCTTTTATTCATTCCATGTTTTCTTTTCTGTCTGTTTTAGGCACATGATACACACAGGAGTTAGTACTTGATTGCATAACCATTGTTTTTGATGACTTTTAATGGTCTAATAATTTCTTCTGTGACCGTAGTATTGATATTCTGAACTCTCATGTACCAGAACACACTTAGAACCAAAACCACCAGCAAATCAGCCCAGTGTATCTGCAGACTGTATCACCCACTGAATAAACTATAAATCCAATCCAACTTTATTTGTAAAGCACTTTAAAATAACCACAGTGGACCAAAGGGCTGTACAGAAGAATAAATAAAAAACAGAATAAAAGAGTAAAATACAAGAATAGATTAAAAGACATACAACAACTGTACAAAAAAACAGTGCTGTACAGAGGAATAAATAAAACTTTATTATTTATAAACATCTGCATTATGGTTTCATCAAGTTTTCTCATGCAAACTAAAACTCATAAACACTTATATTTATCTTATAATCCACACGTCAGCTGATAGTTTGCATTATAGCTCTGTTGGCTTAGCTCTTTTTTTAGACTGAAAACAGCCCCAGTAAAACCACTCATCTCCTCTGTTTTCTGTTCGGTTTGTGTCGTCAGTAGCTGAACTAAAGATCTGTTTGAATCCAACAAACAAGGTCAGAACTGTCACAGTTTAGTCTGAACCGTGGATCAACAAACAGCAACTTAGTAAAGATAAGAACATCCCATAATAACTTTATACCTTCATAAGTGTCAGAATCAAACAACAGTGCTTTTAGCTTTTATTGCTGAGTGACATTCACAGACTCTAAAAGATGTTTTAGAGAGAGAGAGAGAGAGAGAGAGAGAGAGAGAGAGAGAGAGAGAGAGAGAGAGAGAGAGAGAGAGAGAGAGAGGAGAGAGAGAGAGAGAGAGAGAGAGAGAGAGAGAGAGAGAGAGAGAGAGAGAGAGAAGGGACCACAACACAAACGGACTGGAAAGGTTAAAAAAAAAGTTGAGAAAATGAGTGACAACAGGAAATGCAGCAAAATCTGGACACATTTCAATTACATTGACCAAACTAAGGCAGAATGTAGAGTGTGCAAGACAAAAGTCTCATGTAGAGCTGGCTCCACAAACAACCTGCAGACACATGACAACTGTTCATCTGTCAGTGCAATTGAAAGAAAAAAGACGAGCACGTGAACGTGATAATAATGAAGGTGCCAGTGAGTCTACTGCAGCTGCTGCTGTGAAAGCTAAAAGTTTAAAATAGTTAAAAGTTAGTAAAGGTCATTTGTAAATAGTTAAACATTTCTTTTTGTACTTTCTAATTTATTTATTTTTAATCACTCTGTAGAGTGTATAAATAAAGGTGTATTTACATTTACATAAACATTTGATATAGTGCATGTTTTTTTTTTTACATTAGTAAATCATATTGCACATAACTTTACATTATTGTTGGAAATAAATTAATTTAAGCACCAAAAAATCTTAAGAGCCACTTTGGAGCCAAAAGAGCCGGCTCTTTTTAGTGAGCCGAACCAAAAGAGTCGGTTCTCTAAACAGAGCTGGAATTCCCATCGCTACCCCAAGGTTGAAAAACACTGCGTTAGACCGACAGAGTGACTCACTACTCCCTCTAGTGGTCACATAAATCCCCCAGTCGTTGCTGGAAATAAATTCAGTTCATATCTGTACAATCCGATATACTGGCATCTTCAGCAGAACTCAGAGCTAGGTTTTTGTGTTTTTTTAATTCTTTTTTTTTTTTTTTTTTTTTTTAATTTGCAAGTAGGACTATTACAGTTATCCCCTTTTAAGTATTAAGACTATAATACATCATGTCTTAGGAACTCGGATGTTTCATTACAAAATAACCTCCTTTTACATTTGTGTCACCTCTACTTTAAACACATAATGAGACACAACAACAGTTAAATTAAAGTTAGACAAATGGCAATATAATTTCAATTGGAATACGTTATTCTGTTTCAGTGGTTTTCAGAAGGCTTCGTTGTGCAGGTGTGCCCTTCATTTTTTCAGGTCTACTGAAGAGGACGCTATTAAAAAAGCATTTAACTGCTTATAATTGAGCAGCTGGATTTCACTGGAATTGATTTACATTTAGCTGGTGGCTCATCTTCACTTGTTCAGCAGAGGCGCTTTAGGCTCATTGTGTGAATATTATTGAGTCCTGAACCTTGTGGCATTTTAAGTGTAAGTCTTTATGGTTCACCATCAAGTAAAGCAAGAATGCCATAAAAATGAGGTTACAAGAAAACCTGCCCCACGGCCATGATTTAAATGGGGCAGCGGCCCCACAGGTGCACTTTGTTTTCTTTATCCGCCGTTCACAGATGTGCTGTGTCTAAAGGTTGCGGGGTTTAAAATAACGTGATGTTTAATTATCTGCAAAATAGAGTTTTACGATGTACGGCACCTGGTTTTGAAGCCGCGTCAGGGTTCTTGGCCACTGGAATTTTATGTTCTACTAAGCGTGACGATATGAAATGTGTGTGGTACCGTAGCGTGTTGAAGACACTGAGTGGATTCAGATGACAGGACGCTGGGATCTTACAAAAATTATCCAAATAGCAAATATTTTGGCAGTATTATGGCATACATTTGGCATTTTTGGCTTTCTTTTGGCATTATGAAAACCTTTAGGCTTAACTGTGGTATGATGAGGGTTATCTGTAATGGATATGGAGGCACCAGCAGTATATGGCTGAGTTCTGGCATATGTGTGGTTAACCAAAAGACTGGGCAAAGAGCGGGATCAAGTATAGGGATGGTATGGCATGTTTATGGCAACCCAGAAGACTGACTAAAGAGCGACAGCATCTTACTGGACTACTGTAATGCACTCCTTACAGGTCTCCCAAAAACCACCACAGACAGACTTCAGCTGATTCAGAACTCTGCAGCTAGGTTATTAACCAAAACCAAGAAGAGAGAGCACATTACTCCAGTGTTGGTTTCCCTGCACTGGCTACCGGTAACCTACAGAATTGATTTTAAGATACTACTCCTCACGTATAAAGCTCTAAATGGAACCGGACCAAGTTACATTGCAAACTCACTGATCGATTATGTACAAACTAGAACACTGAGGTCATCAAACGCAGGGTTACTAGTGACTCCCAGAAATATTACAAAGAAAATGGGGGACGCAGCCTTTACTAACTATGCACCAAAGTTATGGAATACAATTCCAAAAGACATTAGAGAAGCCAGTTCACTGAATATATTTAAAACCAAATTAAAAACATTTTTATTCTCATTAGCCTTTGAAAGGACATAAAAATGGGGTCACAATTCAGGAACCAGGAATGTGCGGTTTTTCATTTTTATTTTATTTTATTGTATTTCTGTTTTTATTTTTTTATTTTACTGTATTTCAAATTTCATCTTATTTCTTGCACTTCAAAAATTCTATGCATAATCAAATATTTTAATGTGCGTTGTTTTTATATTTATTTTTATTTTATTGTATTTCTAATCAAATCTAAATGTATTTTTTCAATCAATGTGAAGCACTTTGGGCTACAATTTCTGTATGAAAGGTGCGATACAAATAAAGTTTATTATTATTATTATTATTACTCCATATATGGATGTGTTTTTTGGTTGTGTTTTGGCATATTTCTGTAAAGCCAAAACACTGCGCAAAGAGCAGGAATTTCTACCCAGAAGAAAACCCCACTTCTTTTTAAAAGCATGATCAGCACAAATTTTGGTTGAATTTTGGCCTCCTTTCGGCCTCTCTTTGGGTCAGTTTTGGCTGCTTTTTGGCTGGATTATGGGGATTTGGGGCTTTTCTGGGACAATTATGGCTATATTTTTGAAGTCCGCAATTAGTTTTGGGTGAATTTTGGCTTCCTTCTGGTTTGATTTTGGCTTGCCTATTTTGGGTCACTTAGGGCCCATACATCCGCCCAGAACTTTGCCAAAATGGCATGCCAGTTTTGGGCCAGATTTAAGCCATAATGATTTTGCTATCTGGGTTGCCACAAATATAATGTAATATTTCCACACTGTGCAGAGAGGTGATCGACTTGGCCATACAAAGAATAAGAGGTGTGCAGGATCCCAAAAGAATTGATGAAAAAATAAAGGAAGGTCCGCACAACCTGTGAGCTCCCAAAGAATTTATTAAACAAACTAGTGACGTTTCGGGCCGAGTATATATATTTTTACTCCAACACTGTAGTTTAGATATCTATTTGAATGTATTTCAGTGTTGCCTCAAACACAGTTTCTGTTTTTGGAAGTCTGTTTTTGTAAATTTGTTTTTGTATATTTGTAAATAAGAAAAGTGCAGACATACTGTGGTTCTATCTCCACAATCACATGGACAGTATAGTTACATGGACTTATATGAATGTGAAGAAACTTGATTAATATCTGTTTATATTTGTATGATAAGCAGCTGGATGACTGTATTTGTGAATATTTGACTGTCGACTTTTTATGATTGATTGAGTGCATGTTTGACAAGTTCAAATTTTATTTCACTTTTCTAAGATGACGTATATTCACATGTCACATGATACTGTGATTAGCCTCTGTATAACACACCAGTGTATTTCCATCTGTCCTTAGTCTGATGAAGAGCCTCGGCCCGAAACGTAACTACTTTGTTTTCTAATATTTCCACACTCCCTCGTAGTAATAATAAGGTGGTTGGGTAGATGTTAAAAGCAGGTAAAGAACACAATTTGCCTCCCTTCTCAGAGGAACCAGTTTTGGTTTCTTTTGTTCGATGTGGGCAAAATTTTTTAAAATATGACCAGAAAGTTTCCTTAACCATCACTGAAGTAAACTTTAACTAAGGTTTGGTCCATCTCACTTTATTAGATCATGAATAAATGGCAGCTCACTGCTCCTAACAGGCTAATGCTAATGCTAGGGACTGGGTAAAATGCAGATACTGATTTCCCTACTGTTAATTAACTTTTAGCCTCTTTTTTAATATCTTAATTTGTCACATGAGTTTTTTGAATGATCACACAGTTCAACAGCGCTGTGAAAAGCTCTACTACAGACACCGTTAATTTTAAATGTCCGGTTTATCAGTGCTGTTGCAGTATTTTATAGATCGAGTTGCATTTACATGGGTTTGTAGCGTTATGTTGCGTTCCAGGCCACCCGTAACTTATGTTTTTCCAACCTTCTACTGGTGAAAATGCACTGGAATGGCAGTCAAACCTGTGACTTCCCACCCGTGAACTCGTACTAGATCGATGTAGTCCCACTTCCGAGTTCTGATGTCACATAGCCCGTCAAACAGCCATGGCGGCCCCAATGGACGCAGTGTTTATGCAGATTGTTTATTAAATCAAGGTATTGCTCCATCGTTATTTATCTGCAAATGTTCTGCATAAGCAGTACCTACTCTAGTGTTAGCTAGTTTTTAGTCCATTGAGTGGAATACGTTTCCAAATATACAACTAACGTAACATAAAAGGTAGAACAGCTTCTCTTGCCTTATGCACCATTTTTCCTCCTCTGTTTCCCTCAAATAAGTGAAGAACAAACACCTCTGGGATAGAAGTGACTGTAAATGAGCATAAGCTCCGTACGGTCCACCATGCTGGTTTGTTTACATCTAGCTGCAGTTTGGTGTGACTTGCCAGGAATGTTACAAAGTCATGACTCATGCTTTGAAGTCGTGACTTACAGGCTCAAAAACCTGCCTGGAACGCAGCATAAATGTCCGTAGTACCTGACATCAGAGGAGTTTATTTCAGTCTGTGTAGAGTGGTACGTTAGTGTTTGTCTGCACGTGTTCAGCTGAAGAATTACTGTAAGTCCGTCAACTGCAGATCCAGCTTCTGAACTCTGACGTGCAGTGAATCTGATTCACACAGATGCTTTAGTTTCACTGATGAGAGGTTGATTTTGATGCAGACGGACACATTACACCTCAACAGTCACAGTGATGAATGGAAACACTGCAGATGTTTGTAGAGAAACATGAAGACTGGTGTTTATGTCACATATTGTCAGTGTTGTAATAATATGATCAAAAATGATGCCGAAATACAAAGATACCAGTCAGATAAAAGATGAGAAAAGTCATCACATGCAGCTTTAGCCTCTAGAAACCAGAGGAAACTAAGGGAAATGTACAGTTTGGTTGGAACTCACCTTTATTTTGAGGATTGTCATGTGATCCTCAGGTCAGATCACCCAAACCTGCATAGCAACAGACTAGACAGGAACTCTGTCTTCAGACAGGTGTCGACAACAACAGCCATGACTGTTTACAGTGTCTGCATTTTCAACTGTGATATTGTTTCTTCACCTTATACTCAATAATTGTACATATATCATACTGTTCATCTCTGACAGTTTTGCACAATTACTCATATAATGCATATTTTTGTAAATATACAGTATATTTGCTTAGTTTATATTTTATGCTCATTCTCTTTTGCATGCCATTTTTAAACGCCACTTTGTTTTGTTTGTTTTAATTTCCAAGTTAAATTATTCTTTTTTTTTAATATACATATATATATATATATATATATATATATATATATATATATATATATATATATATATATATATATATATATGTATGCGTCTTAAATTCCCTTGGCATTCAGTGTGGATGGTAAAGTAGGATTTTCATTGTACAGGGAAACAATAAAAGACAATAAAACGCTTTGAATCTTGAGTCTAGACACTCTGTTTTCCACAGTCTTATGGGTTTGCTGATGTATATATGCTATTGTAAAGGCTTTGAATAGGGGATTTATTTGACTAATTTGCATGTATTTGTACATTGGCAAAGAAGTCGACACACATCTCTCAGGAGTGGGTACCAGTTGCAGAACCACATTTATGACGCCAAGTATACGGTACATAAAAATCAGTATTTTGGCTGTGCTTATCAGTTCCTAAATGCACTAACTGTTTATTAAACAAACAAAGCTGCATATCTGCAACAACCTGTCTGGTCTGCGCTCATTTTAGAAAACAAAACAATATCAAGGCTGAGTGGGATTCATATGGGAGGCTAATGAGCTGTAAGTCATTTGGTTGTTATGATGGTGAAAGTGACCTCTGGATGGAGGATCTGAGAGGGTGGACAGTGTGTGAAGAATAGGACGGTAGAGCAAAGGGTAAGTGTTCCCTACATTAAGGAGGTGTGGATGGCATCGTTTACATTATATTATATTATATTATATTATATTATATTATATTATATTATATTATGTTATATTAGATTAGATTAGATTAGATTAGATTAGATAGAACTTTATTAATCCTTTGGGTAGAACCCTCAGGAGGTTCCAAAAGTAGCACAAACACCGAATATACACACAAGAAATACCACAGAAAAAGCAATAGGATAACTATAAAAAAAAAGTTGGAAAAAAAGCATAATTTTGCACATTGGAAAGTGCTAGTAAAAAGCAAGTGGCAAAGTAGTAATAATAATAGTAAGTGGCTTTTTATGTTACAGTGTAATATTAAAGTATGCACTATAGGGATGTAACAATAAACCGCGGTAAAATTCCCGACGGTTAGTATTACCGTTTCAAATTCTAATTATCATTAAAGCCAGGTTTAATTACCGCACTTTGAAAAACTGCCAGTGATACTGCTCATTTCTTGGAGAAGCAGCATCACTCAACGTGCACATGCGCAGTTTGTAACGTTTGGCCTCTGAAAACATAGCGGAGGGCACCTACACGGACAGCGCTCCGGACAGTTTTCCCCCCACTGAAAGGGCAAAGCTGGAAGTCTGGACATATTTGGGATTTTTAAAGGATACTGAGAGGAAACTAACTGAAGATGGTCAAGCTGTCTGCAGAAAATGCAGGAAAAAAAGTCTCTGCGAAGGAGGATTGTGCATGTTATTTTATTTGTTTGTTTTATTCAAAATAAAACTTGGTTAAATTATTTTAGCATGTACTTTTTGAACGTTTTTGCAATACTGCAATACTTTTGCAACAATACTGCGATAATAATGATAACTGTGGTAATTTTGGTCACAATATTACATCTTATATAGTTTAATAGTCACAGAATAAAAGTACTAGTAGAGACAAGTGGCAGTAGCAAATAATAATAGTAAATAATAATAAAAGTAAACAAGTAATAAATAATAATAAGTACCTTATTATGTTATAATTTAATATGTAATATTAAAGTATGCACAATATGTATATATGTATGTATATGGTTTAATAATCACAGAATAAAAGTTATTATAAAGGGATAATAGTAGTCAAAACAACGATATACAAGTAATATAAGCATGTTCATAATAATAATAATAATAATAACTCTCCGGTATCCCATCCAGCAAGGCCCTTTCTAAGCACCAAGTGTGCCTTTTTGGCACACTTGTGGAATAATGTAAAAAAAAAAAAATCATACAGTTTGTTTTTAATTCTCTTACACTTTTTTCTATTTCATCAACTTGAGCCGTAAATAAAAATACCAAATACTCAATAACGTCACATTTTTTAACCCTTTAAATGCCGTGTTTGTAATGTAAACAAACCATTTTTTTAGATGCAAAAAACACAAATTTTTTTTTTTTTTTTTTCAATTTACGACATAAAAAGTGGATCACATATTATTTGATTTTTTCATCCTGACATATGTCAGTGATTAACTCCGACACTGGTTAATTTGCGTTATTATTTTTGGCGCTAGGTCAAATGTTCAAAAATACTAGCATCTGTCACCAAGTGTGCGTAAAATGCACACCTATAAATCAAACTATTAGATATTATATATACATATTGATTATTCTGCTCTAATTTGATTTTATTTTTGTAAATCAAGGTCAGCCCTATTCATACAGATCAAATGGAAGAAATAGTGCATTTTAGGCACACTTGGGAAACAGGTGCTAGTTTTTCTTTTGTTTACAATGCGCAAAGTTTAGTTGGTGGCCAGAATTTTAAAGATCATGCACAAATGAACAACTTTTGAATTCTAACCTTATTTAAATTGTGAAAAATAATATGAAGTTTTTTAACACGAAGTGCAAAGTGTGCCTAAAAGGCACACCCAGATACCGGAGGGTTAATAAGCAGAGGTGAGAGAACTAAATTACCAACAGGAAGAAAAACAAACATTACTCAGTGGAATTGACTTGGAACTTGTTGAATGTTCAGTTTAAGAGCGTTTATTGGATCACAGTTGGATCCAACTCAATCCATTCCTCATCCATAATGAAACCAGCTCCATAAACGTGTCCTCACACAGCGGTTTAGGTGACGTCTGCGGTTTTCAGATACAACACAGTAGCCCAACATCAACCTTCAGTCGGACCGGACTTGACTTGAGTTTCTGGAGCGTCTTTTTCTTCCCTGTGTTTCAGTGTTAGTTTTTACAGCGACGGACCGCCATTCTAATTCTGACATAGCAGCTGGTAATCTCTTTGTTTTGAGTGCAACGAAGCACGAGCAGCTGCAGCGAAAATGCATTAGCACGTGTGCGGTGTCTGCTGGGTGAATTGACAGCCTGCAGTCGACAGCAGAGAGCAGAGTGTTTAGTGAGTGAGGAAGCTCCGGCAGACCTCAGACGGCGCAGGAATAACACACTGTGACTGTTCTATTAGGCCTGGTGACGATACTGCACCTCATTAGACACACTGTACGTGCCGACTGGAGGCTGCACGGTGTGGGAGTGAGTGTTTGAAAGATGAAGTGAGTGCAAAAAAGAGAAGGAGAATCTCAAAAATAAGAAAAAGCACATGCTGCTTTCTGGATTTTTTTATACACTCATGATTCCTTAACCCTTTCATGCATGAATTATGAGAACCTTCATGGGTCAAAACGCAGTAATGTCCTGTTAGAGAGCGAACTTTAACCCTCCGGTATCCAGGTGCGTCTTTTAGGCACAGTTTGCACTTTGTATTAAAAAAACTTCATATTATTTTTCACAATTTAACCCTTTCATGCATGAATTATGAGAACATTAATGAAGTTTTTTTTTTTTTTTTTTTTTTTTTGAGTGTTTTGTTTTTTGTTTATATTGTATTTATTATTATTTAACACTCTTTTATTAAATAATGTTAGTTCCTTTGTTGGGATTGTACAAAAATAATGTTCTGATGTTAGTTCTGAACTAATAGAATATGAACATTTGAGCAGGATCTTAAACTGTAATGTCCGTAAAACAGAATTTAAGTTTGAACACAGAAAAGTTTTGTGATATAACATTAGATCCTGTCGTGATCAAATAAAGATGTGTTTAGTATTTGTGCAGATTTCTGGTGTACCGTACTTTCCAGGCTATAAGCTGCACCTGACTATAAGCCGCAGGTGTCCACGTTGTGACATGAGATATTTACACAGAAAGATGGCAAACAGAAAGATTATTTAAATGTTTATTTCCATCCCTTCACTGCTTTTTTCCAAACAGTTCCTGGAACACGGCAGTAAAACGGCAGGAACACGGCTGGTTCAAAAACCCAGAAAAGTCACTGATCTGTATCTTCATCTTCCTTCTGCTCATGAAACCACTGCAGTCGTCTTCTTCAGTGTTGGAGTTGAACAGCCTCAAATTCTCCGTCACACACCTTCTCAGTCTCTCCTCCGTTGTTGCTCAATGGCACTTTGGTGCTGCAGCTCTATTTCCTTCTTAGACAGACGCATCGATTGCTTTTAACTTAAAAGCTGAAAAATATGCATTTCTTTGTGTGTTTTCCATGATGAAGGTTTGTGCATGACACGCAAAATGATTGTTAAAAGTTCAGCTTAAAACTCCTCCTCTTCATCACCTCTTCCACCTGTCTGTCTCACTTTTGCGCTTCCTGCTAGAGCGCCCCCTGGTGGCCGTTAGCCCGTATAAATCTATACTCGACCTGCATCGCTGTATAAGCTGCAGGGTTCAAAATGAGAAAAAAGTAGTGGCTTATAGATCAGTTTCATGATGACGTAGGACGTATGCTGCGTGCGCACCTCGGAGGCAGAAAGCATGCCGAGTTCGTAGTAAAACACTGACTGCCAGTGTGAAAAATGCCGTCGTCTTGCTGTGCTGTGGGTTGTCAGAACAGAAAGAACACACAGAAGGATTTAAACTTCTACAGAATTCCTGCTGGCAAACATCCCTTCCATAAAAATCGGTGAAAGTTATGGTTGCAGGCATTAAGACGCGAGAACTGGTCTGAGGAGAAAATACAGAATGTAGGTCTGTGCAGTGCACACTTCAGATCTGTACGTACTGGACATCTACCAGACAGAGGACCAGTTAACCGGAAATATTCCGCCATTGACAGATTTTTTTTTTTTAAATGACGGAAAATTCTGAAAGCTGTTCATTTTGACAGTTTAAAATACTGAGGATAATTGTTGTTTAGCTAACTTTAACCTAAATTAGATGCTACTTTGCTAGCGCAAACTGTGCAGACAGCCCAGTCTCCTTAGTTCTTTGAAAGCCCAGTAAATGTGAGGGCACTGATAAACACGGTGAAAAAAGAGGGACTGATGTGGTGAAGGATGACGGACAAGCAAGTTATACGCCAGTTCTGATGGCATTTGGTGTGTTATATGTACGCATTTTCTACCTTTCATGTGTTATGGCATGTCAGTTTGTGCCCAGATCTGTGGTTCACAGAACCTGAACCCTAACCCTCAGTGCATGGGATTTGACACTGTGTGAACAAACACAAGGAAAGCTTAGAATGTCTACAGATAACACACCAATTAAAAGTGGCGTAAATAATTATGCGAGCAGTGATACTGCGTTGGTTTATCAGCCAGCAGCAACTACAGCTGCTGCATCACTGAGATGTTTTTGAACACTAAATACTACTAAATATATCTCATTATCATTAAAAAATAAAAATGTGAAATGACGGATAATAATATGTTATGATGGAATTTTTACGACCCTGTCCGTCAAAATGACAGTCAATAAAAATGTCTAGTGCAACCTCTGCTGCCCACCCGTCTGTGACAGTCTGCTTTTCTACTATGGGACAGCCTTCCCAATGAGGTTAAGTCAAATTATGCAGCCATGAAAGAGAAGATGGGATGGACTTTTGGACAGAAACAGTTAATGGACAGTTTTAGAGCTAACATATTCGCTCATTCACGAGTTCCAGGGGAGAGCCTGGAGGTGTATGTGAGCCGGCTGGTAGCTGGTACTGGTGTTTTTGCCTCCGAGGTGCGCGCATCACTGTTGTTAGTAAACATGGAAACTCATATAGTCCGGAAAGTACGATAATTCCATTCTTCAATGAAATAATCATTTAAAAAGAGAAACAAACAAAAACTTGCCTTTTTAACAGTATCATGATATATCGTGATATATCGTATCGTGATCCTAGTATTGTGATTTGTATCGTATCACCAGATTCTTGCCAATGCACAGCCCTGGAAATGAGAAAAATACACTTGGTACGTTTCAGATTTTTGCAGTTTAGGGGTTGACATTTGGAATTCTTTTAAAGGGTTAATTTATCTCATTGCAGGTTAAGAGAAGTTTCACTGCAGTTAATACGTGGGTCGTAATCTGTGCAGCTCAAGTGGTTTGTTTTCGTGTGCATGAAAGCGTGTGTTTGTGTCTTAAATGTCCAGTCGTACTCCAGCGTTTGTGTGCGACTGCAGTGACAGCAGAGCACACCGGAATGACTGTTGACAAGGAGCTAATTAGCAATCAGAACGAGACGCCCGAGCTGGAAAAGAGATCTTTGTTTCACCGTGACACACACAAACTCACTCATTGCACCAACATTTTTTTTTTTTTTTTCCCATGTTGCAAAGTGTTTCCTGAGCTCTTTAGGGACCTGCTGTCACTGATGTGGAATCTGTATTTGGAGTGTGACATGGAGCTGTGGTGAAAGGTTAGCAGACGCACACACACGCCTCTTGTAGGCGGTGATGATGATTGTGATCATGGCTGTTTAAAGACGCCTGTCATTTGGATTTACTGTGATAATGACACCCAGGTGCTTCTTCACATTTCTAATGAGGTGCGAGTGTGTGTTTTTTTTTGTTTTGTTTTGAAAGGTGGATAGTAAGCATGGTATTTGTGAGCTAAAATTAAACACCCTGGCCTCTGCTGTCAAAAAACCAAGATTTAAAACCACACTTAGATGGAATCATCTCTTTTTTTAATTGTTTGCACTGTAAAAAAAAAAAAAAAAAAAGATAATATTCCAGCAGCTGGGGTGCCAATACTTTTAAATAATGGAAAATAACCATCTCATAAAAATATGGTAACTTTCCATGATTAAAATATAGTTTTTTGCCCTCACTTTACATGGGATTTTGCTTTTTTTTTTTTTTTTTTTTTTTTTTTTAACTTTTTAATGTATAATAAAGAATATTTACATGTATTAAAACAATCAAATTACCTATAAATATATATATATAAATAATTTTCAGTGAGACTAAGTTGTGCAATCCACTGATAAAAACTGTATTTGCACAGTTTATCAGTGCTTATACATGTTATACATTCACAAAAATACATTTATTCAACGTTTTTGTTGTGAAACCTCCTGTAATTACACAAGATATTTGTCAATTAACAAACAAGTCTGGTTAAACTTACAGAACAAATACTTCTTTTATGGTTAATTGTCAGTAATTTTATCTCATTTTATAATTTTTTTTTTACAGTATTAAATTTTAAATTAACAGTTTAATCTCATGAATAGAAAAGAAATATTTGTGAAATTACGATACATTTGCAAATGTATTTTAACTGTATTTTTCTGTGAAAAAAGAAAAAAAAATTCTTAAAAAAAAAAGAGGAAATTTTTTGGTTATTCACAGTTACAGTTTTTTTCATGTTTTTTTGTTTCACATTTGACGTGTAAAACTACAGTCTATTTTTGTCATTTCATTGATATTTTCCTGTATCTTAAAAATACAGGAAAAATCTATAAAATAAACAGTGAAAATTCTGTTACATTACAGATTTTTTTTACAGTGTGGATTCGTTGTGTTGGCTGGGTTGTCTTGTTAAAGCTGCTTTTTGTGACATTTTAACGTTAAGAAATCTAGGATACACCGATACCACTTTTTTCCAGACCGAGCACAAGTACAAGTACTTATATTTGAGTACTTGCAATACCGAGTACCGATATGAGTACTTAATAATCCCATTCCAGTTCTTAGTTCCTTTTGTAAATGTGCTTTATTGTTGTTGTCATTAGTCTGACTGGAACAAAGTGCTGCTACTGACATTTAATGTGTTGGAATGAGTGTTTGTCAATCAATCCACCAGGGGGCACCGCCCTTAATTAACCATGCAGGACAAATACCACAAAGAAAAGTAAAGTTTTAAGAGAAGAAGAAGAAGAAGAAAGTGAGTAATAATAAACAAGGAGACGACAGAAGTAACACTAATGTGGATACTAATGCTGCATTTTCACTACGTGGAACTGACTCGACTCTGCTTGGCTCGATTTGGATACCAGGTACTATTCCTGGAGACCGTTTCCATTATTGTATACGCTTTAGACACTTTAGAATACCTGGACGTTATAGCGACACAGCGCGTTACTTCTGTGCCGTCTGCTCAGAGAGTTGCAGATAAATTTGGTCGTTGCGTATTGTCTCATTAAGCTCATGGGGAATTTTTACATCGGCCACCAAAGACTGAACCTCCTCCTCTCATGGTGTAGTTTTTTGGGCTGTCATCATGTGGATTAACCTACCGCTATATTTACTGTCAACTTCTGCATCTGTTTTCTGGAAAATGGCGGGTCACAGAGACGACTCTCTGACCAATCAGTGGTCTGCAGTGTTTACGCGTCACCTTTTAGTATCTGTTCCCCAGTCTTGGAAGCTTGACAGAGGTGATACCAAAAAACTAGTACCGGGTACCAGATTCCAGGTCCTTTTTCGTAATGGAAACACAGAAAGGCCAAGTGGAGTCAAGCTGGTACCACAGAGTGGAAATGCAGCATAATAACAAAACTGATGAGGGTAGTTGTCATAAATCTGTCAGTAGTTTTTCTCTAACTCACACAGTCGGTCTTTGAACAGATCTACCACCGCCACAGTTCCCAGTGGTATTCTTTGTCTGGGTACGCATCCATGAGCCAAGGTCATAATAGTTTTGGATTTTTCATTATATTTTAGCTTTAGTTAGTTTTGACTTTTTTTTCTCTAATTCAGTTAGTTTTAATTAGTTTTTAGAGCAGGTTTGTTAGTTTTTATTAGTTTTATTATTAGTAGTTGTTTACCAAATACTTCAGTTGAATAATTGGTAAAAATATATCTCACCCTTCAGACGAGGAAGTAGAGTATGGAGTTCATTGAACAGACGTGAAGTCGACCAGTTTCACTCCAGGCGTCACACTTTCTCGTCTCTTAAGATTTTCAGTGAGGTAGAGGAGAACCCGTAGATTGTGGATTCTTGGTGGCTAACCTGTCCGACGCCTCCGAGTGTCACATGGCGGATCTTCAGCGATCCCACTTCTGACACCAATTGTTATGGAAAAATAATACTCCACTAATTCGTCTTCAATAAAGAAGGGTCAGTTCAAGCGTTCTACTCTGGACACAACACAGAAGAGGTCAAAACTGCTCTAGAATACACAGTGACATGAATATATCTGAAATAGAGTTAGAAGCCTATGTGATATATGAAATATATGAAAATATATATGAACATATATGGATATAAGTAATTTTGCCATTACACCTTATTTTCTAAATGCTTAGTTTTAGTTTAGTTTTTGTATTAAATTTAGTTTTGTTGTATCTTTTCTCTTCTTCTCCGTCATATTCAAATAAATCCCAGACAGGACTCTGCTGCTTTCACCAACTTTAGTCTGGATGTTTCCAGGTAGAGTGAGGACCAGAAGACGACTCCAAACCACAAGTGGCAAGAAGTGACGGACTGTGAAGTGTCGTATGGTGCCGCTAGCTAAAATTGCTCAAGTGAAATAAATCGATTTCCTATCAAGCTGACCTTGACAAAGACAAAAACGAAGGGAATTTTATCCATAATTTTTATACGTTTTAGTTAGTTTTGTAAACACACAATACAGTTTCAGTTAGTTAAGTTTTTTTCTTTTAATTATAGCTTTTATTTATTTCAGTTAACGAAAATGTTTTTTCAATTCTAGTTTTCGTCATTTCGTTAGTTTTCGTTAACGATAATAACCTTGCCGCGAACACCTGGAACACAGATGGAATGTACGCAGAGGACAGACAGAACGCTCCGTCCGTATCCGTCTGTGTCTTTAACGTCACTTTTGTCACCGTCATTTATTTTGAAAAATCTCCACACTGCTGACTGTGAATGTCATGCGGCCGTAAGTGGTATCGATGCAGTTGTATTGGAGTACTTTTTACGAGTACAAGTACACACGCTGAGTATCGGACCCAATACCCAATACTGGTATCGGTATCGGTGCATCCCCAAAGAAATCAATACCACATTAATTAACAAACGCTAATACGAGCAGAAACACTGGGTTACTCATTACCGTAACTCAATGCATTGTATTTTTGCTCTCTGTGTTTAATTTTATACCCGGTGTGCCCTTTTTCTGCCCCTTCAAATGCAATTATTTGTGTGGAATAAGTACCTGAGATACATAAAATAAACTGAGATTAAAAAAAAAGAAAAAAATTAATAGAGGAGTTTATTTATCATGCTATGACAAACCCCTTTTCAAAAACCCTCGCAGGCTGCAGGCGCTGCCAACGCTGCACAGCTCTGCCCATTCCACCACTTATATCATTTTAATGTAAATGTTAGATGCATAAGTCACTCCTGCAAATAAACATGTCCTCATTACATAAAAAAACTAAACTGTTATTACGGTCGCTGTAGTTGAAACTCAGTGTAAATATGGTTCACATCCTGCGACCGTGAGGACAGAATACATGAGATATTCAGAGCTGGAATAGTCGTTGACATCTTCCACCAGTGAGTCCTTAACCTGTGAACGGTTCCGTGACCTTAGTGTTCGTAGAGCAAATAAAAACAAAAACTAAGAACAAGTGTCTGAGTGGGATGTTGTTCCAGCTCTTCAATCCTCCTTGACATTGATTCTACAAATATGTGAACACTACCAGGTGAATGGACGCCGTTCTTTCAAAAGATATAAGATATTATGAGACTTTATTTACCCCACAATGAGGAAAATATCAGTTAACAGCAGGAACATACAACAGAGCAAGTGCAGAGAAAAAGACAATTAGAAAAAAAAAAAAACAAACGAGTGAAGAATAAAAATATAAAGACAAAAAATAAGAAATTTGACTTCATTTGGTGTTTTGATGATGATGGAAAACACTGTCTGAGGTTTTTTTGTTCTTTGAAGACAAACATCAGTAGTAGATGCTTGAGTGGGTCAAAAAACACAAACTGTAAATGTATATAAAAGAATCTGGTGCTCATTAAGGATATGGGCACCACTATTTTCTTTTTTTTTTCTTTTCTTTTTTTTTTACATTTTTACCCTGCCCCCTGAACAAGAGGCAAGGGGTATTGTTTTTGGCTCAGTTTGTTTATTTGTTTAACACTTTAGCAGCAAAACTATTGGTTGAATTCATACCAAATTGGGTTTAAAGATTGCCAGTGACCCAGAATAGATGTGATTACATTTAGGGAAAAGTAGGTCAAAGTTCAGATTTTGTATGAATTTTTAAAATATTTTTCTTCTCCCATTTTCTTATAATGGGTGAAATTTCAAATGTCTATAAAAACATACATTTTGTTTCAATTTACTTCAAACTTGTCACATATATAGAGGCAATTGATACGCTGACATCAGCACACGTGTAGACATGATAACATGAGCTGGATCGATGCTCCAATAAGCTCCAATACATGTGAGGGGCGGGGTTTGTTGTGCCTGGAACCACTTCTTTAATTTGTTACTGCTGATCTTTTAACCAGTTTTTCATGATGGTATGGTCTGTCCTGCTGACCTCTTGGCCAGGTCACCCTTGTAAAAGAGGTGGTATGTCAGAAATGAATGTTGTGATTGGGGACCAAGAATGGGAACAATTGTGTGAAAATGGACACAAACTGACAAGCAGCCCAACATGGAAAGAGTTTATTTGGAAAGTGAACATTAGATATTTTAAAACCCCATTTTTTATTTCTAAGTTTGACAAAACTAAAACAAATTTATGCTGGAGACATTGTGGACAAATTGGAGATCACACACACATTTTTTGGGATTGTCCAAAACTTAAATCTTTCTGGGAGGGAATTAGGGGGGAACTTTCTAAAATACTACACACTTACATTGAATTTGACCCACTGATTTTTATCTTTGGAGTGCTCCCTGCTAATTTCTTAAATAAGGATAAAGAATATCTTTTGAAAATTCTTGTCTTGGTAGCAAAAAAAATGATAACTGTATCCTGGTATAAACCACTTCCTCCAACAATAAATCAGTGGAAGGAAAGAATTGTGAGGGTCTAAACAATGGAAAAAATAACAGCAAACCTAAACCTTACCACTGATTTGTTCAAGAGGAGGTGGAATCCTTTGATAATCCATTTGGATTTGATATTGTAGCATTTGAGAATCTGACGCTGGGGGGATATTATTTGTATTTTTATGTAATTATTAAAATAATTGTAGGCAGATATATTAGGTATGCAAATAAGACCTTGTAACAGTACACTGATTTGAGGTACCAGTTTGCCGAGAAGTTATGTTTATTTGTTCATTTATTTTGTTCTTTTTATGTTATAAAAGATATGTAGCTTTCTACATTAACAATATGTAAGGATTGTACATATTGTAAAGCTTGAAATATAAATATGAATAAAATTTTGTTCAAAAAAAAAAAAAAAAAAGAGGTGGTATGTCAAACATATGGCCCGCAGGCCAAAACTGGCCTGCCGAATGTTCCAATCTGGCCCGCAGGATGAATTTTCAAAGTGCAAGAATTACACCGAAGATATTAACAATAAAGGGTGTCGAACTTGTTTTAATTCAGGTTCCACCTACAGACCAACTGTCATCTCAAGTATGACTTAAAATGTTCTTCTTGGTTTAACCCTTTCATGCATACTGGTCACTATAGTGGACAGCTATTCTACAGCTGTTCTCTCATATATTCATGGATTTTTTTTTGTTTGTTTGTTTGTTTTTGCACATATCTTTATTAAAGTTTTAAGACATTACACATCTTTTCTGACATGAATTGGTAATATTGTGTAGATCTCCCCTGAGCATACTCTCACCCCCAGAACTACAAGCCCCCCCCCCACACACACACAAGTTTTCACACAATTTATCTGTAAATACATGTTTCTTTGTTTCAAAAATTAAATGCAAGGTGTCCAGCTGAATAGACATTTTTGCAACTTCATGTAAAATAGGTTCATAAGATCATTATTATTATTATTAGTAGTAGTATGTCTTTTTTTAACTTTATTTATTTTTTTTTTTACATAGTTTTTGTTTATTTATTTATTTATTTTTCATAAGAAAATTTTCAATTGCATTGTTTTTTTCATGCCTAAAGAAGAATAAAAACACTCAGGAAAAAAATCTTGATTAAGGTTCTCATAATTCGTGCATGAAAGGGTTAATGTGAAAGAAAACTATATTATATTAGTCTATAAATAATGACAACTCCAAATTTTTCTCTTTTTTAGTGCAAAAAATAACAAAATTAGGAATATATTTGCATTAACAAACTATCCTTTAACAATAAAATGTGAACAACCTGAACAAATATGAACCTGAAATATCTAAAGAAAATTAAGTTACATTTTAACAGTATAACACCTGTTACTAAATGTTTTCTGCCTTTGTAGATCCGATGCCAATATATCGGGTATTGGCTTTTTTTTGGCCCACAGTATCGGCATCGGTTCCAAAAATCCCATATTAGTCGGGCTCTACTCGACAGTGCTTCTGTTGCTCTCTCCGCCCGGACGTTCGAGAGAGATGGCTGCGTTATGTGAGTTATTGAAAAGACCACGAACTAGCTACATGTCCTCACTCGTCCATAGTTTATTCATTAGCAGCCATCGCAATACTAATCTCAACGACGCACATGCGGACAACAACTTCCTCTGAGACGGTATCAATCGATCAGACATGAAACATCGAATGACGCAGTGTATTGCTTGTTTTAAATAAAACCTGTTGTAAATGCATTCGCTTTTTCAACAAAATATGTAATGATTTTAAGAACAACCATTTAAAATGTAATATTAAATGTATATACAGGGTGGGGAAGCAAATGTACAATGAACATTTAGTTGTTTTTTCTCAGCAGGCACTACGTCAATTGTTTTGAAACCAAACATATACTGATGTCATAATCATACCTAACACTATTATCCATACCTTTTCAGAAACTTTTGCCCATATGAGTAATCAGGAAAGCAAACTTCAAAGAGTGTGTGATTTGCTGAATGCACTCGTCACACCAAAGGAGATTTCAAAAATAGTTGGAGTGTCCATAAAGACTGTTTATAATGGAAAGAAGAGAATGACTATGAGCAAAACTATTACGAGAAAGTCTGGAAGATACTATTAAAGAAGAATGGGAGAAGTTGTCACCCCAATATTTGAGGAACACTTGCGCAAGTTTCAGGAAGCGTGTGAAGGCAGTTATTGAGAAAGAAGGAGGACACATAGAATAAAAACATTTTCTGTTATGTCCATTTTCTTGTGGCAAATAAATTCTCATGACTTTCAATAAACTAACTGGTCATACACTGTCTTTCAATCCCTGCCTCAAAATATTGTAAATTTTGCTTCCCCACCCTGTAAATCTGTATTTTCCCTCATTCATTAAATATAAATGCAATTATACTGTACCTGTGTACTTCAGTACCAATTTATATAAAGCTATAATAATACCTGAGAACAAATAGACTTCTTAATAACCCATGAAGAGCATTTCAAAGAAATAATGCACTTTTTAAGTTACAAAAAAATAAGGCATTTTAACCTGTCACACTTCCATTGTGCTGTTTTTGGCCCAGGCTGTCTTAAATAGTGGATCTCATATGTGGGTCTAAAATCTCCCAGAGCCCTCATGCCCTACATAATATAATACAATGTAATGTGAGTCTGTTTGTTGTCAAGGGACAGGACACGTCCATCTGTTTCCACGCTTCTGAAAATGCCAGTGCCAATGCCTGCTTTCTAACCCACCACTGAAGGTACAGACTGTGTGTTTGAACCAGTAACCGTGCTGTTTTCTCCTTGAAAGTCCACCTTCTGAACATACAAGCATTCATGGCATTGAAGCCAACATGAGCACAATATGAACGCTTTTACATTTAGTTACAAAAGTCTCACTGCAGCGAGGTTGTCTGAGGTTTCCAAAGACAAGAGAGAGAACTATGACTTAGATGTAAAGACTCTTACAAACTGAATGCGCTAATAAAAAGGCATAAATCACCTTTACAAGTTCAGCCAGGGATAGAGAAGGTTCCTCTGTACAACTTGTCTTACATGATTATCAAAGCACAGATTTGTCTCAGATATCACCGCCAGGTTTGTTGTTGTACACTTACTGGAGAATCTTGATTCCATATTGAGTTACAGCCCATTTACTGTTTCCTATATCCAAGTTTTATAGGCAGAGAATGACGCATACTATTAAATATTTCATCTAGCGTGGTTTGTGGGTTTACAAGTAGTGATTTTATAAAGTTTACTGCTGAAGCGAAAAGAATCGAAATAGAATGTCTTGGGCAATGATTTAGGGATTTGGTGTTTTTCAGAAGAACACAGCAATCTGAAAATAACACCGAGCCGGAAGGATACACATGACATATGAAACTGAAGTGCAATAAATACATTTGAGTCTTTGGAAGTTACTTTTACCTTGGATGCATTCGGTAACAGATTTAACATAGTCCTCGGTCAATGAGATCTGGACTTGATAACCATGGTCTCAGTTGGATCCAGTCCGGTTCAGTTGATGTTTACAGTCGTAGGTTAAGTCAGCATCAGATTCAACCCTGAAGTGTCAAAAGATGCAGTTGTTTCCAGTCCTCTGATACTTTTTTAAAAACATGTCAAGGATTGAAAATACTTCTGCAGCCTGAAAGATGGTAAACAACACAAGACCAAGATGAGCACCAAGGTTTATAGTCTGAGGTGATATGGGTAAAAATGACTCAACTCTGGCAGAAAAATGGGTAACTTTATAACATCACATCTAAGACACACCACAATAGCTCTTTTATATAAGGTCTTTCCTCCTCAAAATTAAACTCCTAGATGATTATTTTGATAGTTGCTTAAAATAACACAGTCTTACAGGGTGGGGAAGCAAAATTTACAATGAACATTTAGTTGTTTTTTCTCAGCAGGCACTACGTCAATTGTTTTGAAACCAAACATATATTGATGTCATAATCATACCTAACACTATTATCCATACCTTTTCAGAAACTTTTGCCCATATGAGTAATCAGGAAAGCAAACGTCAAAGAGTGTGTGATTTACTGAATGCACTCGTCACACCAAAGGAGATTTCAAAAATAGTTGGAGTGTCCATAAAGACTGTTTATAATGGAAAGAAGAGAATGACTATGAGCAAAACTATTATGAGAAAGTCTGGAAGATACTATTAAAGAAGAATGGGAGAAGTTGTCACCCCAATATTTGAGGAACACTTGCGCAAGTTTCAGGAAGCGTGTGAAGGCAGTTATTGAGAAAGGAGGACACATAGAATAAAAACATTTTCTATTATGTCCATTTTCTTGTGGCAAATAAATTCTCAAGACTTTCAATAAACTAATTGGTCATACACTGTCTTTCAATCCCTGCCTCAAAATATTGTACATTTTGCTTCCCCACTCTGTATAATCTCCACATACTGCATCAGTTTATTCTACCACTTAATTCACAACGATATGCAACGATGTCTGTCGGTAAAATGAAGCACAGGTCTCCAAAAACACATAGAAACTAACAGTGTTTACAGTGGAGTTTATGAGTAGCATTGAAGTGGTTCTATGTCGTATTAATATTCCAAAGTCACCAGCAGGGGGCAGTCTGGTATCAAAACACACTTAGTTCTACCAAAACTGCTAACAAGTCAACTCTATGGCTGTTTCTCAATACGTGTTCTTGTCTGTTCTTCCGTTCTCGTGAAACGTCATCAGTCTCGGCCCAAGTACCGTTCCAATTGCTAGTTCGCATAAAACAAGAATGCATGGAATACCTGGATGTTGTTCTTGTCTGCTAGCTTAAACCAAGGATGCACTGGTTGGTGATTCGTGTAGACTTGGCTGGGAAATAATTCCCAAGATGCAGTTCGTGCCGGCCCGGTCATGAGCCCACTGGCTTGGCCGGGACCCGGTCGGCTGTGCCCGACTGAACCGACAAAATGTATTACAGTTTTGAAAAACATACAAAATGTATAAATGACATGTAAATACTAGTACAAATGTATTGAAATCAAACTGAGTGACACTGTGCTGATTTGAGGGAAATACATTAGGGAGCAGATGGTGTAAATACAGCAGAGACAGGGAGGAAAATTCACAAGTATGCAGGCGTTCCAATTACAGACAGACTTGTGTTCTTAGGAAGTGTGTTCTCTGAGACCGTTCTTACCAAGACTGTACTTGCCGAGTTCACAAAACTGTACTCTGCGTTCTTGGTGTTGAGAAACAGCCTACGTTTCCACAGACTGTATCAGCCACTGAATAAAGTAAATCTCTTTGTTTACACACATCTATCTCTGGTATTGTCAAGTTTTTCTCTTCAAACTAAAACTTAAATAACACTGTGTCTGATAAACTTCATGTGCTGCATCAGCTGGTAGTTTACGTTATAGCTCTGTTAGCTTAGCTCTATTTTAGACTGAAAACAGCCACAGTAAAACCATAAATCACCTGTTTTCTGTTCAGTTTGTGTTGTCAGTAGCTGAACTAAAGATCTGTTTGGAATCCAACAAACAAGGTCTGAACCGTAACCAGCAACTGAGCAAAGATAATAACATCCCAGGGGCGCTGCTACCAATTGCGGGCCCCATGAAAAGTAAACGTTGTGGACCTTTTCATAAAATTCAGTGTTTTGTTGATCTGTCGGGGGTTTGCATGAAAACGAAACTGAAACTTAACATACTTTCAACATCCAACTCCATACCTCTATGCCTCTCTTACACAGCGGATCTTAAACAAAATTTTCACAACTTCTTGCCTATATCCACTGGACCCCCTCTACTGCTCTATGGGCCTCCCACAAATGCTGGTCTCCATGAATTTGCCATGTTTACTCCCCTTATCGGTGCCCCAGGAACATACCAGTAACAACGATAACTTCTTAACTTTATGATCAAACTCTTCCGTGTAGAAAAAACGCTGCAATTTCAGCATCAAACTCCATTCTTTTCATTTACAGCTGAGTCCAGTGGAGAAAACAACAAAACAACAGTGATTGTAGCTTTTATCTCCGAGTCACACTCACTGAAAGCTGTTTCTTAATGGTTCTCACCCCATCTGGTCACTTTCTGATGCTTTGGTCAAAGGCCCTGTGGTGTTAGTTTTCGTCACCATGGGAGACCGATATAGTGGCTCACTACTCCCTCTAGTGGTCACAGAAATATTTAGAGTTCATATCCCTATCCACACTTAAGCTTTGTGTGCATGCATAGGTGTATATATGTATGTATGTATATGTGTATATTCTGTAATGAACATCCTATTTATTCAACTGTATATTCAACTGTACATTCAATATTTAATTTAACCACCTTATTTGCACTAGTTGTACATAACTGCACTCATCTGTACATATTACTTACCAGTACATATGATATTTAACTGTATTATACTGCACTTCTGCTATTTTGCACTTCTGATTGGATGCTAACTACATTTCGTCACCCTGTATTTATACTGAGTAATGACAATAAAGTTGAATCTAATCTAATCTAATCTATAATCCAATACTTTATTTTAATTGGCAGTAGGAATAGGAATCGAGAACTGGTTCTTTTTTGAGAACCAGTTCCCAGTAGCTCGATTCCTTGGAATCGTTTGCCTGCCTGCTTAACGATTCTGCTTATCGATTCCGCCTTCGTTGTGCATGCACGATGACGTCACACGTACGCTGCATTGTTTTGGTCAGAACGTAGCCAACATGGTGTTGAGGCAGAAACGGTCTAAAAAGATGACACCAGGTCCACTGGAACACTGTCAAAGCTTCCATGTCTTCAAAAGGCTGGAATCCCTCCAGTCTGCTCAAACATTTGTCCACAGCATGTGAATCATTTACAGGAATGTCACGTATTTGATACGCTACTTAGCAGTGCTTGTGAATGTAGCGGCAGAGTGAACGCCAGGCCGGTTCTGGTGTGGGCAACAAACGTTGTAACTCCTCAAATACAAGTTTCCGAAGGTAAGAAGGGAAAGAAAATGAAGTGCACAACAACGGGAGACAAGCCGAGCTGAGTCGAACCGGTTCCACGTAGTAGAAATGCGACAATAGAGGAATTAGTAAAATGTCTTTAGTTTCACTTTCACTGTACGACCCCCTCCCCTGAACCGGGCCCGGCGTCATCTGTTATTATCATTTGTACATACTGTATATGTTATATTTTCTGAGCAGAGATGGAAATATACAAGACAGTTAATGCAAACATACCTGTTTGTACTCTTTTATTCCCTCACCCAATGAGAATCGATAAGAGAATCGATAAGGAATCGGATCGATAAGCAACATCAATCATGGAATCATCCCTAATTGGCAGACCGTAAGAGTTCTGTATTTTCAATACTCTAATGATCATTTTAGGTCATTTTTAATGTGTTAGTAAAAAAACCTGAAATCACTTCCTGAAATTGCGTTTGATAAAGTTCCCTCACCTTCCTGTTACCTCTGCAGACTTTACAGTTCATGTCGAACACACATTTCCTTCCAAACTCTGCTTTTTCCTGTACTTTCAGCACAAATTGCACTGCAAATAACCTGCAGGCTGACGTTTGTGTCTGTTTTGGTACAAGAACAGGCGACAGTTGACAGAGAGTTGTGGTGATTTGGTCGTGTGCTGACAGAATGTCCACTTGTTACTGACCAGTCATTAAGTGTGTTGTGTAGTGGATTCACTCAGATGTTTGTCTTCCTCTCCGACTGTCGAAGACTAGAATCTGCTCTTATCTGTTTGTGTCCAGTTTAATGCCTTCCAGGGTTAAAAATCTGCTGGGAAGTGGCAAAGTAATGGATTTTTTTTTTTTGTAATGAAGCTGTTGTGGCAGTTCCCACTTTAGTTGTCAGTCTCAAGTATCTCAGTCACGCCAGCGAAGTAGCAACTGATCTGGAACTGAAACTCAAAATGTGACTTGAAATTGAGAGTTATAGAAACAAGACCGGGCAGGGTGGGACGAGTGGGAAAGCCGAAACGAACGATAGTCCAACAAGAAGCGGGGAAATCAATCTGTTAATACACTGTTACAGAGACTGGAGCAGATTCAGGCGACTTCACTGGTAATGAACAGTGTTTTGCAAGTTACTTCCAAACTGTAATCCATTACAGATTACTGGTTACTGTTATTTACATTTACAGATTTGGCAGATGCTTTTTTCCAAAGCAACTTATACATGAAAAACCAAAATAAAAGAATAAAATACAAGAATAGATTAAAGACATAAAGCAGCTGTACAGTTTAAAACAGTGTCGTACAGAAGAATAAAAAAGCAAGATGATAGACTAAAATACAAGAATAGATTAAGAAGACATAAAAACAGCTGTACAATTAATTACTAGAAATTTCAGGCGACCCCATTTGAATTCCAGGCGACCCCACGTGAGGTCCTGACCCCAAGGTTGAAAAGCACTGCCTTAAGGTCTCACGGTCTTGCTGTTTTTTTTGTTTTTTTTTTCATCTGGGAAATTAAATATTAGAGGCGAAAAGTGTGTTGTAATGCAAGCGCTGTTGAACATTAACCGAGTAAAATATGACTGAAAATTGATTAGTAATGCCTTACACTACTGCGTTACATCAAAAAGTAATCTGTTACTGTAATGCATTACTTTTGTAACACGTTCCTCCCAACACTGATGATGACACAGATGAGCTGTCGCCGTGACGGACAGAGAGGAAGACGAGGTATACAGGGACAGTGTGAGGATGAGGAGGAACAAGAAGATCTGTGTCGCCCGCAGAGATGAAATGAGAGAGACGTGAAGTGACAGGAGGCAGAGGCAGAGCACATACTGAAGAAAGTCTGGCTGAAAAATGACTGTCCTTTTCACCTTGTTAGCTGCTGCTACATGCCGCTGTGCACACCCTACTCCACTTTTTCACATGTGCCACATACACTTCCCGCCTGCTCGTACACATGGCACCGTGTAACAAGACTGAAAGTCCTTCTGAAATCATGATTCGAAGGACGTCCTCTCATCTTATATATTTCCACACTGTCTCATTTTGTGGAGATGATGTAATTTTCTGTCATCCTACTCCTACTAACTTCTCATTATACATTCAAAGAGCATTTTACATTTACAGCTCTACTGTTTGGACAAATGACTTGATATGATGTGACATGACCTTCTGCACATAAACACCATGGTGAGCAGTCATTTAATAAACAAAGACTGGTACGTAAGACAAAAATGAGCAAGTGTTTGAGGAGTTGATCAAATATGAACAATGTAGAAACTGAATGTGAGAGATTATCCTTATTTATATTGATGTTTATTAACTATTTGGACAAACATATTGGGACATGTCGTGTCTACAGCTGCAAGATGTCCTGTTTATGCTGATATGACACATACACATCAATATGGCACAAGGAACAAATGATTACATTTTGGTGGTGTTGGGGGGGGGGGGGGGACTGATCTGCCTTGGCGGAGGTCTGCGCTCTACGAGTGCTTTTCTAGAAAAGACAGCGCACACCTCCGCCAAGGCAGATCAGTTCCCCCCTCCCCAATCACCACCAAAATGTAATCATTTGTTCCTCGTGCCAGTATCAACATTTCCTGAAATTTTCATCCAAATCCAGGGCACAGATCTGCCTTGGCGGAGGTCTGCGCTCTCTGAGTGCTTCTAGTTCTTTCTGTGACTGTAGAAATTAATATATCCATAATTGTTGTTGTCACTTATGCTTTTATTTATGCCCCGAAAGTTTGCAAAAGTTGATCTTACTGTGGAAAAAAAAACCTTTCATTTTTGCTGCAGTCTGCATGAAAGTATTAGAAAAACACTTTGAAATATACGACCTGTGGATGAATCGCACAAGTTACAGTTATTTTACTATTTATTTTTATTTCTTACTGTCAGTTATACTTCTTAATTAACTTTTTATTTAAGTTGCCCTTTAAACCCAGGTTTTGGACTTTATTTTCATCCCAAAATAAAGAGATTTTAGCATATTTAATTTGGATTCCAGTTAAACTTCAGGTCTATTATACTTCATTTAAGCCTCTCTTCTTTCTTTTCCTTGAATAGAGACATCGAGGTCAACTATCTTGATTAAAACATCTCAATAATTGAGTAAGCAAGCGTTCTAAAAAATCACTTGAGGAGAAGGCAAGACATAAAAGATTTTCAAGAAACTCAAAAGAACTGAGGTGTTACTGAGGAGGCAGGAATGCAGAAAGTCAGAGAAGACAGAATAAAAAATAGAAAGCCAGGCAGATGGAAACAAACCGGATGAATGTGAAGTTGGCAAAGAACGGATAAACAGAAGGACTCGGGTAAGGAGGTCGAGGTGGGAATGGCGGCAATAAGAGAGGGGAGCAAGATCTGGGGGTGGTACGAGAGAAGAAGATATTGAGAAAGTTATGGGGAAGGTGTCAACAGCCTCCCTTAATGAGCCCGAGTGATGAAATTCCAGTGAGAGGCGGAGAGACGAAGCCAGACAGAAACAGAGAGAGAGGGGGAGAGAGTTTGAGAGAGAATACGAACGGAGGGGGAAAAATGAGCATCAAGTAGCAGAAAAGCTAGCAAACAGAAGGCTGAGGGGGATGCCAGAGCGAAAAAGGCCAACGTTAATAAGAAAAATTCGAGGCAATTGAGGCAGATTTAGCGTGTGTTTGTGTGTTTGCATTGACGTTTGTGGGCAGGAAGGAAGGAAACCGTGACAATAAAGTCTTCAGTTTCCGTCGGCAGCTTTTCCTGCGTTAGCAAAAGAACACTGGTAAACCTTTTCGTGTCAGGTCTCCTGGGAACATTATGACAAGGTGGAAACTTTGAGTATCATTATTCTGACATTATTGCAGTGTTTTTCAAACTTTGGGTTCGGGACCCCACGTGAGGTCGTCTGGAATTTCTAGTAATTGATCGAAATAAAAACTTACTAATAAAAAATATATGGTGAGTTGACAATCACATACATAAAAGACATGACAAACTGTGAAGCTGAAACTGAAACACAGTGGTTCTGTTTATCTGTCAAATGTTCATTGTGGTCAGTTTCAGATGCTGCAGCTCTTTCATAATTCATAGTTTAAGTTCTTGTTTGTTCAGTATTAATTGTCAGCCTTGGAAATCACAGCTGGACTGACTGTACATATCCTGAGCAAGGAAAATCAAATTCTCCCTTTGTGCAGTAATCTACACCTGGCTTTACTGCCTCCGTCCATAATAATATACATTATATAGACTAAATGTCATCTAAAATTAACGTTTATTTGCAACATGGTAAAGCAAACTATTACATGATCAAAAACAAATGAATTTTAGCAAAAAAAAAAGTCTCAGTTTTGAATGTCTGGGGTTGCCAGAAATTTGTGATGTTAAATGGGGTCATGGGTCAAAAAAGGTTGGGAACCATTGCATTATTGAGAAAAAAATATTGTGGACTAAATGTATACCTTTAATGCAGTGTCTTGTGTTGAATTTATTGGAAAAATTGTGTAGTTTCAGAATGTAACATCAAAAAATATGTGTCACTCATCCTTGTGTGACTGTTTGCATGATATTTGATGAAAAGTGGGCAAAAATTACCCTTTTTCAGTGACAAATAATTTGAAAACCCATATTAATCCTGTTGCTGCTTGCTAATTTTCATTGAACTTGTTTACTTTAACCTTAGAAGAGGAGTTTATGGTATGTTTATTTGAATGAGGGTCAGTTTCAGTGATTTCAGTTCAAAGTCAGTGATGTCATATCAGCCAGTTCCTCAGAAGACGTCCTGTGATAATTTTGTTTGGACTTTTTGGCTTCTACCAGTGGTGGCTGCTCATCTTTCAGAGAGGGGAAGCTCATTGTCGGCTTACATAAAAAAAAAAATAAAAAAAAAAAAAAGAAAAAAAAATTAAAAAATTGTAAAGTTATTTAAACATAAATTCGGCTCTCTGTTCCTTTTTAAGAAAATGGTCAGTGACCTTATCGTACCAAGTAAACAAGAAAACGTTGAAATTATGTTAAATTGAAACAAGGAAGTACAATGAGTGTGTTTTATTTACAGTGCAAGAAATGACCAAGTCATTTCGTAGTGGTTTCTTTCTCCATTTCGCAGCAGAATGCCCGACGGTATTAAACTGAACTGTGTCAGTGAAGGAGTAGATCTGAAAACAGCTGTCAATCAAACAGGATTCAGCCTTTCAGCTGATCCTCCAATCAGCACATGGAAGCCCAGCGTCCAGCCCGGCCGAGCTCCGCCCACAGCTCCATTCACCCCCAGAGGCACCGAGCGTCCGGGGGCGGGACAACATCGTGGCATTTATCCAATTACTGTCCAGTTTAGAGTCAGTGAAAAAACCAGTTCCACTCAGTCCCATTGAAGTGCATGGACGCTGAGCGTGTACGGACAAATGCACTGAGCAGAGATGGAGGAGAAAACAGACACGGGAATGGAGGAGAAGTGAACAACATCCAGTCTGTTGGTTTGTGATAAAGCTGATTCTGAACTAACTCGTCTGTGAGATGAACGTATTCTAACACATTTGGAGTCAATGAAATGTCAACACAACTGAACATATTTAACCGTTTAATTTTCATAATTTTAGGGGAAGCTGAGCGTCCCTTACAGTCTGTCAGAAATCGCCTCTGCTCCACATTCTAATCGGTCTTTTTATATTTATGGCTAAATATTTCTGAAGTGCAGGTGGATGCATGGCTTTGGAAAACGTGGCGACTCCTGCAGCCTAAAGAGCCTAACGACGGCTAATGGCTTCAATTTCAATAATATAGAATAATAGGTTTCACTTTCTTGTCAGCAGTCATTTGGTGATAGTAGTCATTATGTTGTCAGCTGCTGCTTTTACCTTCCCCTGCAAAAGCGCCCTCGGTGACTCACAGGCTGCACAAGAACAGAAAGTATAAAGCCGGGGCTGACTACGGTGCAGGTGATGCAGCTTTCTGAGGCGCATTGACGGCTTTGACATGCACACGGATTGGATTCGGATTGATTTTTCCACATTGATTTTCATTTTTCGCCCCATCTCTGCAGCTGTTGTTCACATCTTCCCAAGTTAAATGGATTCTTCTTTCCAAAATCCAACTTGCGGAAGCGCATACACAGGCTCGGTTCATTAATGCAACATGCTTGGATATTAAACGTACTTTTATCTCTTATCGGAGACTTTACACGTGACGCCTTCAGAAAACAAGTTTGTTTTGTTTACATGCATAATTGATTTCTGCACGCAGAGATATTGCCTCAGCTCTTTACCGTCTTCTTATAATCGAATGAAATGTGGAGTAAAGTGGGTGATATTGAGCCACAAACCTGCTGAAAATAGAAAATATGCACTTTTTATTGTTTGTCGGCCCAAGTACTGTGATACAATATTGGGATTGTATTGTTTTGGGAGGTCTCTGATGGAGTCAGCTAGAGTATGCTGCACAGATCTGGGATTGTTTTCTCTCCCAATTCAAATGATTCAATAAGTCTGTTTTCAATAAAATCCCAAACAACATATAAATAAAAGCAGAACATTAGAGGATAAAGCCTTGATTATTAAGTACTGAGTAGTAATTTGAGCTCCTGTTTTATGTCCGGGCTCCTCGCTCCCTTCACTATTTTCTTCGGTATTCTCATATTATCCATAAATATTTATTTTCTGTGCTGTTTTTCAACCCTGTGCTGTTTTCCAAATCGATTGTTAAGCCAACACAGATGAGCAGTATTTTAGGAGTTATGGGATCATGTTCTTCTAATAAAGACATTAGAACTAGTGTTTGGACTGTAATGGGTTACAGATGAGCTACGACTTACCCTGTAGAAGTGTTTCACCCAGCTAACTTACTGCATTAATTACCTTTTGGTTACTTTTAAGATAAGATACACAGGATATGCCTTTATTAGTCCCACAAGGGGAAATTCCAGGTTTACAGCAGCAAAGTACAAAAGCAAAAGAAGTACAAAAACAACATTTACAGCAGGGGTGTCAAACTCATTTTGGTTCAGGGGCCACATTCAGTCTAATATGATCTGAAGTGGGCCGGACCAGTAAAATAATATAAATAATAGGATAAGAGCTTTTAAATAATACATATATATAGATAGGCTTTATGTCAGACTCATGGTCTACATTGAAAAGCAAAAAAAAAAAAACTCTATACTTTCAAGAGGCAGTTATACCAGTGTTTCCAGAACAGAGATGTGTCACCTACAGCACTATATGAAGGATTTGTCAACAATAAAATTATGATATTTTCTGAGTGTTTCAGGCAACACATAAATTTAAATATTAGATTGCTCGACACAGGACACAATGAATGTACATGATTAGACATAAACAATTCACTGGCACTGGTCCATCTGGGTCAACTCCAAAGTTTTTTTCTCTGTTTTTGAGTGAAAAACGTTAAATTCTGCATTGAAAATGTTTACATCTACGAACCGTACTTGAACATAACATGAACAAATATGAACCTGAAAATTCTTAAGAAAAATCAGTGTAATTTTAACAATATTACGACTTAGTTTATCATTTATACATATGCATCACAACTTACAGATCACAGTGGATCTACAAACACACAAAACATTTAATAAAAGGCAGAATATTGTTAAAATTCCACATACCATACTTTCCGGGCTATAAGCCGCACCTGACTATAAGCCGCGGCTGACTTTAAATCGTACCTGACTATAAGCCGCAGGTGTCCACGTTGTCACATGAGATATTTACACAGAAAGATGGTAAACAGAAAGATTATTTAAATATTTATTTCCATACCTTAACTGCTTTTTTCCAAACAGTGCCTGGAACACGGCAGTAAAACGGCAGGAACACGGCGGGTTAAAAAACCCAGAAAAGTCACTTGCATTTCACATGCATTTCTTCGTGTGTTTTCCAAGATGAGGGTTTGTGCATGACACGCAAAATGATTGTTAAAAATTAAGATTAAAACTTCTCCTCTTCATCATCTCTTCCACCTGTCTGTCTCACTTTTGTGCTTCCTGCTAGAACGCCCCCTGGAGGCCGTTAGCCTGTATAAATCTATACTCAAGCTGCATCGCTGTAAAAGCCGCGGGTTCAAAACGAGAAAAAAGTAGTGGCTTACAGTCCGGAAAGTACAGTACTTCTCATAAGAAATTTCAGGTTATTCACATTTTTTTTTTGCAAAAGGCTAGTCTGTTAATGTAAACATTTTTGTGTAATTTTACTTTTTTTTTTTTTTTTACATTACAACAAAGAGAAAAATTTGTAGTTTTCATTATTTATAGGTTATTATGATCGTATTTTACCGGGCTGACCCGCTTGAGATTGAATTGACCTAAAATGATTCTAACATCCTTGATTGTTAATATCGTCAATGTAATTTCTGCATTTCACAAATTCATCCTAGGGGCCAAATTGGACCCTTTGGCGGACCGGTTTTGGCCCCCTGGCTGCATGTTTGACACCTGTGATATACACAATCAAGAAAGCTACAGGGGTTGGACAAAATAATGGAAACACCTTCACCTCAAGATGATAATGCCCCAATCCATACAGCTAGAATTGTTAAAGAATGGCATGAGGAACATTCTAATGAAGTTGAGCATCTCGTATGGCCGGCACAGTCCCCAGACCTCAACATTATTGAGCATTTATGGTCAGTTTTAGAGATTCAAGTAAGACGTCGATTTCCACCGCCATCGTCTCTAAAAGAGTTGGAGGGTATTCTAACTGAAGAATGGCTTAAAATTCCTTTGGAAACAATTCACAAGTTGTATGAATCAATACCTTGGAGAACTGAGGCTGTAATTGCCGCAAAAGGCGGACCTACACCATATTAAATTATATTTTGTTGATTTTTTAAGGTGTTTCCATTATTTTGTCCAACCCCTGTACATATATTATTTATAGCTGTGCACATGCTGATCATGCCACAGGTTTATTGCACGTTTTTACAGCTAAAAGTCAAGTTTATTTATTTAAAAGTTACATACAGTGAAATGATAAAAAATGCACAGTTAGCAAGTTATGCAACAGAGTATGGGAAAAAATGAAGAATCAATACAGCAAGTAGTGACAACATAACAAAGAATATTGTGCTTAAAAATGTCAGAGCAACACAGAGTTTCAACATTAATATGAGACACTTAATTTTCTTTCTTTCTTTTTTTTTTTTTTATATATATGTAGATTAGGGATGTAAGGATATGAAAATTTCATATCACGGTTATTGCGACTAAAATTATCATGGTTATCATTATTATCACTGTATTGTTGAAATTGTGCTCAAAATGTTCAAAAAGTACTGATACACACACTGAAATAATTTAACCAAGTTGTATTTTGGAAGAAAAAAAACAACAACAAAAAAACAAATAAAATAATTGGCACAATGCACTTTCTCGGCAGAAATATTCAAGTATTAACCCTTAGTGGTCTGAGCCTATTTTGTCCATTTTTCAGTACTTTTGATTTTGCCTTTATATACTATGTACAGAAATGTTTACAATAACCATGTTTGGGTTTTTTTTTTTCCACATTAGTATTTTGTTCTTTTTATTTATATATTCACATGAGTTTTACTTTTTTTATTCTAACAGACTTAGAGTCAATTTCAGTTTAGTCCAGAGGGTAACAGTGGTTGCATTGATAGAATATATGAATTGAAGTTTCAGGCTCATTATTACAGAAGTTACATTTATTTTCGACATCTAAATATTTACAAAGACATGCATTAGTGGTTCATATACCGTGCAAAATCTGGCCGTGAATGCCTCTTTTGTTATTGTTGATGCAGTATTTGTTTGCTAACAGCCATGCTTCTCCTTTTGTCTCCTTCTCTCTCTTCCTGTTTCTTTCCCGCATCACTTCCTGTTTCCTCCTGCATCACTTCCTGTTTCCTCTCGACCTCCAACCCCAACACTGATTGGCCTAACATAACAGGTAAGTGATTTTTTTTTTTACATAAAAGCCTAGAAATAATGACAACTCCAAAATGTTTCTTTTTGTTTTTGTGCAGGGGTAGCAAATTTTGAAATACAAAAATTACACTGAAGATATGAACTCATAAAAACCCAGTGCTGCTTTTGTGCCAGTTCCCAAATCAATTTTTCTCTATTTTTTAACTTTTGATTTATCACCATTTATTCTATATTATCCTCTGTATTCTGCAGTTTTAAGTATGAATAAGGTATTTTCCCATATTTAATTTACTGATCACATAGATGTTCATTAACGCCCAGAGGAAAACTGAAGAAAACATGACTTTTTCAGTAAAATATATCGTTAACTGAACATAAAACAAGTGTGTCCATCTACTGACATTGATCCAACTCCATGGGTTTTACTGGTGAATCGATGTTGTAGAAGATGACGGTGTTTCCAAGGTAACTACGGAGCCTGTGAACGATCAAATGGTTCATATTTGATGACCATGAAAAGATGAAAAACTGTATTTTACACCAATTATTTACATGTATTGATAGGATTATTGGATCAACAGGTATTAAACAGTTTAGATCAGTAGATGATTTTGGTATATGTGGTGGATGTTTGGGTCTTTATGGGTTAAATCACCACCACTAAAACAAGTCTTAACCCTTTCATGCATAAATTATGACAGCCTTAATCAAGAATTTTTTTCCTGAGTGTTTTTATTCCTTCTTAGGCATGAAAAAAAACAACACAATTGAAATTTTTTTAATGAACCTATTTTTCATGGAGTTACAAAACTAACATCTAAACACTGTAGTTTAGATGTCTATTTGGATGTATCTCAACGTTGCTCAATATATTTTTTTTTTTCATTTTTTTCTTTTGTTTTTGCTTTTGTAAATCTGTTCTTGTATTTTTGTTAATAAGAACTGTGCACACATGCTGTGGTGTTTGTCACCACATTCAGATGGACAGTATAACTACATGGACCTGTAGAAATTTGATTAATATCAGTTTACAAATATGAGTGCAAAGCAGTTTGATCACCAAAAATTCTGTGTATTTGTAGACATTTGAAACACTTTACGATTTATGATTGATTGTACGTGTGATAAAGTTTAATAAGTTATTTTCTGCTCTTTTAAGATGACGTATATTGCATGTCACATGCTATTGTGGTCGGACACTGCACATAAAACACCTGTGTATTTTGTATTTGTGGATACTTGGAATGTTTGACTCTTGATCATTTATAACTGATCATATGTTTGAAAAGTTTTAATAGACTTTTTTCTGTGATTCCATAATGACGTATAACGCAGGTCACGTGTTGTGATTCAATGCTGCATATAAGTTTCTGTCCTCAGTCTGATGAAGGGCCCGAAACGTCACTGAATAAATGGTTTGGGAGCTCACAGGTTGTGCGGACCTTCCTTTATTTTTTCATGGAGTTACAAAAACCATGAAGCAAAGAAACATGTACAGGGTGGGGAAGCAAAATGTACAATATTTTGAGGCAGGGATTGAAAGACAGTGTTTGACCAATTAGTTTATTGAAAGTCATGAGAATTTATTTGCCACAAGAAAATGTACATAATAGAAAATGTTTTTATTCTATGTGTCCTCCTTCTTTCTCAATAACTGCCTTCACACGCTTCCTGAAACTTGTGCAAGTGTTCCTCAAATATTCGGGTGACAACTTCTCCCATTCTTCTTTAATAGTATCTTTAAGAAAGTCGACATTGCTGTGTGATGTTCTATTGGTAGCATGTTCTAAAACGCCCCAAATAGCAGAATCCAGAGGGTTTAGATCTGGGCTAGAAGGCGGACATAAACATGATTCCCAAAAATTGCTAAAGTTGGATTTGTTGCTGTTGTCAACAAGTGTTTTGGTGTTCTTGTGTACGATTTTAACTTCAAATCATATTTTACTGCATTTCTAACGCTCTTGTTGTCTACCTCAAGTTCAATTGCCATTTTTCTCATGGATTTGGTTGGATCCTTTAGGATTTTGGATTTGAGAGCTTTAATAAAAGCTTTGGTACGTTTTTTGTTGTTTCTTCCACTTCCAGACTTTGTCGTTATAGTTTTGCTCATAGTCATTCTCTTCTTTCCATTATAAACAGTCTTTATGGACACTCCAACTATTTTTGAAATCTCCTTTGGTGTGACGAGTGCATTCAGCAAATCACACACTTTGACGTTTGCTTTCCTGATTACTCATATGGGCAAAAGTTTGTGAAAAGGTATGGATAATAGTGTTAGGTATGATTATGACATCAATATATGTTTGGTTTCAAAACAATTGACGTAGTGCCTGCTGAGAAAAAACAACTAAATGTTCATTGTAAATTTTGCTTCCCCACCCTGTATATCAGAAAGTGATATACTGTGTGACAACTATAAAATAAAAACATTTTTATTGCAGCTAATCTGATGTTTTCTCATATTTTAACATACTCTAAAACTAGTTATTACTCACTTCATGGAGATAATATGCAAAAAAGAAAAAAAATGTGTAAGAAAACTGTTAATTATAGTCTAATAACAATTAGCAACTGATTTACACTAAAACATGTTACTGCAGATCAGGTTTATCAAGAACAGCAAAGTTACAGTAATGGTATGAATTGCAGTGTATTATGGGATGGTGCATAAGCGTCCACTGTGTTGACTGATATGGAACTAGAACAACAAAATCCACAAATATACAAGAGAAGAGCTGGAGAAGAACTGTCCACTGGAGTGACCACTGTGCATGAAAGGGTTAAATATATGGATTAGAGAGAAGACAAACTGCACAGAATGCACATACATTTGATTGGTTGAGATGAAATGAGAACAGGTAGAAATCTATAAAAGGAAAAAAAAAGTTTGGTTGGAGTGTTTACTATGACTGAATGGAACGACGTAGTGGTTTCCTTCCATTCAGGTCCTTCAGGAGCCTTAATAGAGTCCCTTCTGCTGATCAATACATCCATGAATGGACCGGTCTAGTGAGAGTAGATCTTCTCCTCCTCCTGTTCAGCAACAGATGGAAAGGAAAACACAAATGAAGGTGGAAACAACAGGCAGATTCATGTGTTCAGTCCATGTATCCCTCAGTCATACAGTGTTTCCACTAATAAATATCAATCCAATAACAGTAGTTGAGGTGAAGTATTTACATGTGCTTCTGCAACAGAGAAAAAAACGTACTTTTACGTCAAATAAAGATACTTTTAATCCACTTCAGAGCATTTCTTTCTTCCTGTGATTAACGTCTATAACTTGCACTGTACTTTAATCACACTGTGAGCTGTAATTACTGTGTGACTTAATGCCACATAATTTTGAAGGACTCTTAATCATATTTATAATTATTTACATTTCCCTCCTTACTTATAATTCTGTGCTCTCTCTACTTAATTTGCTCTCAATTTCTTTTATCATCTAAGCTTGTTTATACATTTCATTTATATTTATTTCAGTTTATCTTACACAGTTAATAAACTTGGCTTGTTTAACCCATAAGGACCTAAACAGCCACTGGAAACTGAAATCATCTACTGGTTTAAAATGATTAATAACATCTGATCCACTAATCTGATCAATATGTTGAAATAATGCAGGTAAAATGCATTTTGTCATCTTTTCATGGTCATCACATATGACCCATTTGGATGTGCAGAGGCTCTGTAGTTACCGTGGAAACACCGTCATCTTCCAAAACATTGGTTCACCAGTAAAACCCATGGACGCTGATAAATGACAGTGGATGGACACACTGGGTTTACATTCAGTTATTGATATCTTTGCTGAAAAAGTCACTGTTTCTTCTGTTTTCTCTGTTTTTTATATAATAATCCTCAACTTTAATCCGAGCTTTTATAATCATCTACATGATCAGTGAATTAAATATAGGAAAACACATGATTTTCCCTGAAAAAAAAAACAAAATACAGAAGATAATATTACAATAAATGGTGGTAAACCACTTAAAGATGGTTAAATATAGAGAAAAATTAATTTTGACACAAAATTCACACTTGGTCGTTATGGGTTAAAGTTCAAGCACCAGAAACTTGAAAATTTTTGTTCACAACACCTGGCGCTCCTTTTCACCAGGATCAAAAACCGTCTGGAAAATAACACATGACACTGTGTTCCACAAACTATAAAACTGCAAAAAAATGCAAAATACAGAGGGTAATATTAGAATAAAAGGGGATCAATCACTGAATAGAATAGAATAGAATAGAATAGAATAGAATAGAATAGAATAGAATAGAATAGAATAGAATGCCTTTATTGTCAGTATACGTATGTACAATGAAATTAAAAGAGACAACTATCTTGTGGTGTATAATGTAAGAACAGTTTAAAAGAAAAAAAGTGTAAATAAATAAATAAATAAATACTGAATATATACAGATATAGAGAGGTTAAATATAGAAAAAAAATATGTTGGAACTGCCATAAAATTATCACTGGTTCTTTGAGGGTTAATAAAATATCCTATTTCCATATATTTTGCACTGGCTGTTTATCGTGAAGGTCTTGTGCATAGGATACGTAGAGGATCCACAGAAGTATCCTTGGAAATCCTCCAAAGGAAAGTCCTGGTCCTCAGTAGGATCCTGGACTCTGGTCTGCTGAATCTGATGACTTGGCTGTATGTAAATGAAGCCTTGAAGGCTCCTACCTTGACTTTGAGAAGCGTCTGTGGAGACTAAGCCTTGTAAGACATCTTGCGTACATTTCTAACCTTGATCGTTTTACGCTCCGATTTGTCCCGATGGTTTTTCTGACCTGCTTTGTCTAGAAATCGACCAAAAGACAAGATTTGTGCACAGAGAAAAGACATGAGGCAAAGTCTTTACACCAAAACGAGACTCATTTAACCCTTTTGTAATCATCAGTATTTAATTTTTAACCCTTTAGGACAGTTTTTTTTCCCCCAAAAATATTCAATTTTATATCCAGATTTCAAAAAGCTGTAGCTTAGAAGTGTTTGGAGATAAAGTCATACTGTAAAGGAGAAAAATATTGGATATGTTCCAAAAGTTTTGGATTGGAGTAAATGTACTCATCTAATTTGCATATTGTGACGTCATGTGGCGGCAGCCATATTGGATTGAGTAACTTTTAGTAAAATTGAACTTTGAACATATTTACATGGAAGTTTTCTGTGTGTTTTGTTTTTTTTTTGTCATTTTATCCTTTAAATACATGAACTTAAACATTAGTAGAAAGTAAAATGCATTAAGTTTTAGCAGTGTTTTAGCCAAAGTCGCAGAGTAGCCAAATCTGTCCTTATCTATCCAAACTAAAACTAAACAAGTGGTGCCAGGCACAACAAACCCCGCCCCTCGCATGTATTTCGCCTAATATAAGTAAACGGGAAGATTTTTGAAAAATTATACCAAATTTGAAATTTGACTTAACTTTCCCAAAATGTAATTAACTCTGTTCTGTCATCTATAAACCCAATTTAGAATAAATTGAACCAGTTTAGCTGCTGAAATGTTAGTTAAATAAATAAACTTCACTTACCTACTTCCTAAACCAGCTCAGGACCACACCTTTAAACTGGATTTTCTTCTTCACTTTGAAAAAGAAACATACCCTGAAATGGTTTTAGGATTGGAGGGGCATATGTCTGCCATCTATTGGTACTCCGATCCAAAGTTATTATGGTCTGTTTTATTCAGTTATGTTGTATGTATTTTGGTGCTTAAAGGGTTAACTTTAACTCTTTAGTGCCAAACGTATCAAAATTGATACATGAGTTTTGAAGCCCTATACATGATCAGTGTGATATTTTTTTTCTTGAAAAACCTGATGTATACAATTAGATACATGTAATACACAGATAATCCACCAGGGGGAGGAGTTCATTCAGCAGAGGCCTTTCCAGTGACACTACAAGACTGTCATTAATGAGGAAGGAGGAAGAACTTTGACGATTTTGAAAAGGAATTACCAATTTGTTAGACATGTTTGTGTTATATTATGTTTTTGTTTGTTCAAAAATAACAATATTTGAGCATTGAGACCCGATGTATCAAATATGATACAAAATTGAAACTCATACTGTAATTTCTGGTATATAAGCCGCTACTTTTTTCCAAACGCTGTAAACCCACGGCTCAAAAACAATGTGGCTAATTTATGTTTTCCGGGCTAATGATCGATCCAGCTGTTGAAGAAGGAAATAGAGCCGCTGCATGTAAGCTTGGTGAGATGTTGGAGTGGGTGTGGCTTATGATCAGGTGTGACCAATGATCTGGAAACTACAGTACATGGGATTTGATGGTTGAAAAAAGTAATTTGTGTTGTTCAGAAGGACCAATAAAGGCTCCAGTTTCAACGAACTGGAATTTTCTGTTAATGATTTAATGGTTCAGGCTTTACAGGGTTAATTTAACCCTTTCATGCACAGTGGTCACTACAGTGGACAGTTCTTCTCCTGCTGTTCTATTGTATATTCATGGCTTTTGTTGTTTTAGTTCCATATCAGCCAACACAGTGGACACTTATGCACCATCCCATAATAATGCACTGACACTCAAACCATTGCTGTAACTTTGCTGTTCTTCTCCTAAACAAAACATTTTTTTTTAATATTTTCGTCATGAAATGAGTAATAACTAGTATTAGAGTATGATAAAATGTGAGACGTCAGATTAGCGGCATCAAAAATGTTTGTATTTCATAGTTTTCACACAGTATATCACTTTCTGATATTGCGTTTTAAATACATATACCTTTGCTTCAAAAATTAAACACATGGCGTCCAGATGAGTGGAAATTTTTGTAACTCCATGAAAAATAGGTTCTTCTTTCTTTCGAAGGTCTTTTTATTGATAACAGAACATGAATCAGACATTCACTATACAGGAAGGAGATCTTTGATTTTCTAAACAACATCCACCCATGACACAACACATAACCCTACCCAGACATGAACAGATACAAACAACCACTGAAAAAAAAATTATGAGAAGACAGAATGAGAATTATAAAAAAAATATTAACAACCATGTTTAAACATCATTAATAAGTGCAGTATAAAAGAACAATATATAAAAAAAGACAATAGAGAAAAGAGCAGGTGAAAAGAAAACAAATAATAATAATAATAATAATAAATACATTAAAATGTATTTATTACATGAAAAATAGGTTCATTTAAAAAAATGAATTACATTGTTTTTCCATGCCTTAAGAGGAATAAAACCACTCAGGAAAAAAATCTTGACAAAGGTTCTCATAATTCGTGCATGAAAGGGTGAATCACGTATTTCTCTCATTAACTCCAGGCTCCAGTTCTTTTTTGTTGATGTTGTTACAGGTCTGAATAGAGCAGATCCTAAATACGTGACTTTTTATCCAACTATAAATATCAAAGTTGTGCAGAAGTGGAAGGCTGACTCACTCTGCCTCTTATAAATCACCACCGTGGATCCTAAAGATGTTCTCCCCAGTCAAGTGGCTTCATGAATAAATGAATTTTCAGTGTAAATTTGCTCCTTTAAAGACGAGCATTGAACATAAATTCTGCCGCGTCCTAATTCCGCTTTAGAAACCGTTGTGATTGATGTACGCTTTATTTGTTTCCACTGCTAAACGTGTCAGTTCAGATGTGTTTACTTGGTTTATTGCTCCACAAAGCAGAATGACAAGCGCATATTGTGTAATTATACTTTGTGTTTGACAAATTCATGTTTGTTAATTCATGCATGTGTGAAAAAGTACAAAAAAAAAATCACTCAAGTACTCAGTTTAATAGGAGGACATAGATTACAGCTGTACGCTTTCGGGGAACAATTAGGCATTTACAGTTATTGCGAGAAATAGTAAGTCAGCATTTCCAACCGCAGTGCATAAATTACAAAGACTTTCCCGCGTTACAGCAAACTGTCAGCGGCGCAGATCTTTTTACTTAGAGCAGGGCTGTCAAACTCATTTCAGTTCAGGGGCCACATTCAGCTAAACTTGATCTGAAGCGGGCTGAACCAGTAAAATAATAACATAATAATAAATAAATAATCTCAACTCCAAACTTTTCTTTTGTTTTAGAGCAAAAAAAGTGAATTTACATGATGAAAAGGTTTACATCTACAAACTATCCTTTCAAAACATGTGAATAACATGAACAAACTGAAAAAATAAGTGTAATTTTAACAATATTCTGCCTCAGTTTATTATTTACACATGTGCATTAGAACTTACAGATCACAGTGGATCTACAAACACACAAAACATTTAATAACAGACAGAATATTGTTAAAATTGTACTTCTCTTAAGAAATTTCAGGTTGTTCATATTTGTTCAGGTTATTCACATTTTTTTTTGTGAAATTCTACTTTGTTTTAGTGTAAATACATGAAAATATTTACATTTACAAAGAGAAAAATTTGAAGTTGTCATTATTTATATCAGGGCTGTCAAACTCATTTCAGTTCAGTTCCACATTCAGCTAAATTTGATCTGAAGCGGGCCGAACCAGCAAAATAATAACATAATAATTAATAAATAATGTCAACTCCAAACTTTTCTCTATGTTTTAGAGCAAAAAAAGTAAATTTACATTATGAAAATGTTTACATCTACAAACTATCCTTTCAAAACATGTGAATAATATGAACAATAAAATAAATAAAATATAAATAAGATATATAAATAAAAGTTCAAAATGTAATAAGAATGTCACGTCATCTTGTAATAAAGCCGCATTATGTAATAAACTGACGCATTTTGTAATAAACTGCCTCAATGCATTACGTAGTACATTTTTTTCGCATTATGTAGTAAGTTATTACAATTTGAGAAGTTTATTCCAAAATGCACTTGACACATTTTTATTTTCAGGAAAATGTAATGTGCTAAATTAATCTTTAAACTGTGTGGTTAAAGTTCTGATTACATTACCTGTAGCTCCTGTCACTAATTTCTTCTAAATTGCTCTGAAATTATATTCATTTGGATTGTTATTACATCATGAACCATGTTATTACATTTTTTAAAAATAAAATGTGTCAAGTGCATTTTGTAATAAATTTCTCAAATTGTAATAACTTACTACATAATGTGAAAAAAATTACTACATAATGTGTTGACGTAGTTTATTACAAAATGTGTCAGCTTATTAAATAATGCGGCTTTATTACAAGATGATGTGACATTCTTATTACATTTTCAACTTTTATTATATAATGGGAATTTATTATATAATGCGGCTCAACAGCCAGACTGGACCCTTTGGCAGGCTGGTTTTGGCCCCTGGGCCGTATGTTTGACACCTGTGGTATATAAAATAAAATTGTAATAAATTAAAACTATACTCAAATATTTGAAGGGTTTTCTCCCCTAAAAGTGCGGTAATCGAACACGGTTATCATGATAATTAGAATTTAAACGGTAATACTAACCGTCTTCTATTTTACCGTGGTTTATCATTATACCGGTAATCGTTACATCCCTATTTATATCTGAGTGTAATTTTTGAATTTCACAAGTTCATCCCAAGGGCCGGATTGGACCCTTTGGCGGACCAGATTTGGTCCCCGGGCCACATGTTTGACACCTGTGACTTAGAGAAATGCAGTTGATGGTGCATTCAGGTCAGGTGGAATTGCTGCTGTGTCTGTTTGTACCTTTGACAGATGTTTACGTGATGAACACCTTCTTGGGTTTCAGTGCTGGGAATGTCCGTCCATATATGTCGATCCACAGACGTCAGGCTTCCTCTGAGCGTGTCTGTTCACCCGTGGACACTTCCACACTCTGAGAATATTAATAGAATTTCAGCTCCAGATACTGATCTAATGCGCTGTGCCAGCAGTGTATCAAATTGACGATCAATAAGTTCAAGTTGCACATCACTCTGAGCCCTGCTACATCACAAGGAAGAGGAAATAAGATCCAAAAGTACTTACCGATGCTTTCAAATCCACAATTTATCATCGGAAAACTCCCCATATGGAGCCTGCAGGATGTTTATCCGTTCAGTGTTAGGAGTGTTTTCCTCATCTGATGATCTGGACCAGGGGTGTCAAACTCATGGTAGTTCAGGGGTCGTATTCAGCCTAATATGATCGAAAGTGGGCTGGACCGGTCAAATAATATAAATAATAATAGGATAATAATTTATGACTAATGTCCACTCCAAAATTTTCCCTACACTGTAAAAAAAAAATCTGTAATTTAACAGAATTTTCACTGTTTATTTTACAGATTTTTCCTGTATTTTTAAGATACAGGAAAATATCAATGAAATGACAAAAATAGACTGTGATTTTACACGTCAAATGTAAAATAACATGAAAAAACTGTAACTGTGAATAAGCAAAAAATTTCAATTTTTTAAAAGATTTTTTTTTTCTGTTTTCACAGATACAGTTAAAATTCATTTGCAAATGTATCATAATTTCATAAATATTTCTTTTCTATTTATGAGATTAAACTTAATTTAAAGTTTAATACTGTAAAAAAAAAAAAAAATAAAATAAAAAAACAAGATAAAATACTGAAAATTAACCGTAAAAGAAGTATTTGTTCTGTAAGTTCAACCAGACTTGTTTGTCAATTGACAAATATCTTGTGTAATTACAGGAGGTTTCACAACAAAAAGGTGGAATAAATGTATTTTTAAGCACTGATAAACTGTCCAAATACAGTTTTTATCAGTGGATTTTACAACTTAGTCTCATTGAAAATTATTTCTATATATATTTATAGGTAATTTGATTGTTTTAATACATGTAAATATTCTTTATTAAACATTAAAAAGTAAAAAAAAATAGGCAAAATCTCATGTAAAGTTAGGGCAAAAAACTGTGTTTTAATTATGGAAAACTACCGTATTTTTATGAGATGGTTATTTTCCGTTATTTAACAGTATTTTTTCAGCATCCCTGCTGCCGGAATAATACCGTTTTTTTATTTATTTATTTATTTATTTATTTATTTATTTATTTATTTATTTATTTATTTATTTATTTTACAGTGTATGTTTCTGAGTGAACAAAGTAAGATTCTGTAATGAAAATGTTTACATCTACAACTGTACTTGAACATAACATGAACAAATATAAACACGCTGAAAATTCTTAAGAAAAATAAGTGCAATTTTTACAATATTGCACCATAGTTTATCATTCATACATGTGCATTACAACTTACAGATCACAATGGATCTACAAATACACAAAACATTTAATAACAGGCAGAATATTATTAAAACTCCACATACTTCTATTAAGACATTTAAGGTTGTTCATGTTTGTTGAGGTTATTTACTTTTTTTGTAAAAGGCTAGTCTGTAAATGTGAACATTTTTGTCTAATTTAACAGTTTGTTTGTTTTTTTACAGTAAAACAAAGATAAAAAATTTACAGTTTTCATTATTTGTAGGTTATTATGGTAGTATTTTACTGGTGTGACCCACTTTAGATTGAATTGGCCTAAAATCCTTTTAACATCCTTGATTGTTAATATCTTCAGTGTAATTTTTGCATTTCACAAATTCATCCCAGGGGCCAGATTGGACCCTTCGTCGGGCCGGTTTTGTCCCCCGGGCCGCATGTTTGACACCTGTGATCTGGACTTTACATAAAAACAGATGCTGGGTTTTTGTCACGTGCAGCTCCTTTAATTGATGAACACAGCCGACAAAAGCCACAGTCGTTATTGTCTCGTTCAGGGATGTTTCGCTGCTTTTATCCCCTTGAATTTCATTTTTCACTTTCTCGGTTGAAGCGAGAGGAAAAAGCCAGGTCTGAATATTCAGCGTCCTCGTCCCTCAGTAATGCAACACGGCGCTCTAATGAAATGTACCCCTAAAAAATATCAACCGCATGGGTAATTTAATTTTCAGTACTGACAAATCACCTCATATGAATAATACAAAGCAATAGCGTTTCTGTTCTGGATTAATTTCAGTTACTTTTATCTGTCTTTTCTGTAATAGAACTACGTTTTTCATCATCAACAACATAATGTTCCGTGCAAATTGGCTCATGGCTTCAAGTAAGAAAAATATAAAAAGAAAACCAATTTCTTTGGAAATGTATAGTATTTACCGTAAATAAACTGAGGGGGGGTTTACAGACTATTATATCATTTTAACCTTTTCTTTGTTTTGTTAACCCTTTATTGGGCAAGTGACTATTTTTGGTCATTTCTGAATACATTACAAGACAGTGACATCAACAGTTACAGCGAGTCAACAATCTCAGGTCCAATGTGGTCTACAGGGTCTGTAAGGTCCAATGGGGTCTACAGGGTCTGTAAGGTCCAATGGGGTCTACAGGGTCTGTAAGGTCCAATGTGGTCTACAGGGTCTGTAAGGTCCAATGTTGTGTCCAGGGTCTGTAAGGTCCAATGTGGTCTACAGGGTCTGTAAGGTCCAATGTGGTCTACAGGGTCTGTAAGGTCCAATGTGGTCTACAGGGTCTGTAAGGTCCAATGTTGTGTCCAGGGTCTGTAAGGTCCAATGTGGTCTACAGGGTCTGTAAGGTCCAATGTGGTCTACAGGGTCTGTAAGGTCCAATGTGGTCTTCAGGGTCTGTCAGGTTCAATGTGGTGTCCAGGGTCTGTAAGGTCCAATGTGGTCTTCAGGGTCTGTAAGGTCCAATGTGGTCTACAGGGTCTGTAAGGTCCAATGTGGTCTTCAGGGTCTGTCAGGTTCAATGTGGTGTCCAGGGTCTGTAAGGTCCAATGTGGTCTACAGGGTCTGTAAGGTCCAATGTGGTCTTCAGGGTCTGTAAGGTCCAATGTGGTCTCCAGGGTCTATAAGGTCCAATGTGGTCTCCAGGGTCTATAAGGTCCACCTCTGCATGACCAGTGAGTGGACCTGCTTTGTTCAGTAATGGTACAAATGTAAGGAATGATGTTCTTAGGGGTCATGTGGATGTGGACAGGGGTCTGGATCAGAGCTGATGTTGGACTAATGTTCTAAAGTACATGTTCCTTTCACCTTATATGTGATGGTTGAAAAAAACTTGACCTCCGCATCACTAGTTTATAGATTAGAAGTGACCCAGAATAGTTGTGATTACATTTTGGTAAAAGTAGGTCAAAGTTCAATTTTTTTTTTTTTTTTTTTAATGAATTTTTTAATTCAATTCAACTTTATTTTCTAGAGCACATGTCACGCACAAGGCAGATTCAGTGTGCTTCACAACAGGTATAGAACATAAAAATGTAAAAAAAAAAAACAAAAAAACAAAAAAACAACAACCAAAAAACAGGGCTTTACAGAATTAGTTGGATATGAAAACAAACAACAGTCAAATAAATAGTAGAAGAAGGGAATGGATTAATGTCCTGAAAAACTCTAAAAAAACCCCAGTGGGACAAAGAGAAACCTCTGGGAGAACCACAGTGAAGGACAGATCCACTCCCATGGACAGACAGGCTGTAGATGCACCAGGACTGATGGACGTCCATTTGTAGTTCACAGTTGTAAATTTTTTTTTTTTCCTCTCATTTACTTATAACTATACTTCAAATGTCTATAAAAACATACATTTTGTTTAAATTTACAAACCTGCCACATGTATAAAAGCACACACATAAACATGATGAGATCAGCTGGATCGATGCTAAAATAAGCTACAATACGTGGAGGGGTGGAGCTTGTTGTGCCTGTACTTGTTACTTGTATTTTTTAATTTTTTTTTTTTTTTTTGCTACTCATGCATAAGGAACCAAATATGGTAACTTCATTGACCTCGATTTTCTACATAACATTAAAAAAATTGGAAAAAATTCACAAAAATAATAAAGTTTTGTTCCATAAAGGTTTCAATTTTGGGTTAAAGTACTCAGTAAAAGTCAAATTTATATCAACAGTTTTTTTTTGTTTTGTTTTTTTTTTTTTGCTACTTATGAGTAAGGAACCAAATATGGTAACTTCATTGACCTCGATTTTCTACATAACATTAAAAAAATTTGGAAAAAATTCACAAAAATAATAAAGTTTTCTTCCACCAAGCTTTAAATTTTGAGTGAAATTATTCAGTAAAAGTCAAATTTATATCAACATTTATTTATTTATTTTTTTTTTTGCTACTTGTGAGTAAGGAACCAAATATGGTAACTTCACTGACCTCGATTTTCTACATAACATCAAAAAATTTGGAAAAAAATTCACAAAAATAATAAAGTTTTCTTCCACCAAGGTTTAAATTTTGAGTGCAAGTTTTCAGTAAAAGTCAAATTTATATCAACAGTTTTTTTTTTTGTTTTTGTTTTGCTACTTATGAGTAAGGAACCAAATATGGTAACTTCACTGACCTCGATTTTCTACATAACATTAAAAAAATTGGAAAAAATTCACAAAAATAATAAAGTTTTGTTCCATAAAGGTTTCAATTTTGGGTTAAAGTACTCAGTAAAAGTCAAATTTATATCAACAGTTTTTTTTTTGTTTGTTTGTTTTTTTGCTACTTATGAGTAAGGAACCAAATATGGTAACTTCATTGACCTCGATTTTTCTACATAACATTAAAAAATTGTGAAAAAATTCACAAAAATAATAAAGTTTTGTTCCATAAAGGTTTCAATTTTGGGTGAAAGTACTCAGTAAAAGTCAAATTTATATCAACAGTTTTTTGTTTTTGTTTTTGTTTTTTTTTTGCTACTTGTGAGTAAGGAGCCAAATATGGTAACTTCACTGACCTCGATTTTCTACATAACATCAAAAAATTTGGAAAAAAAATCACAAAAATAATAAAGTTTTCTTCCACCAAGGTTTAAATTTTGAGTGCAAGTTTTCAGTAAAAGTCAAATTTATATCAACAGTTTTTTTTTTTTGTTTTTTTTTGCTACTTATGAGTAAGGAACCAAATATGGTAACTTCACTGACCTTGATTTTTCTACATAACATTAAAAAATTGTGAAAAAATTCACAAAAATAATAAAGTTTTGTTCCATAAAGGTTTCAATTTTGGGTTAAAGTACTCAGTAAAAGTCAAATTTATATCAACAGTTTTTTGTTTGTTTGTTGTTGTTTTTTTGCTACTTATGAGTAAGGAACCAAATATGGTAACTTCATTGACCTCGATTTTCTACATAACATTAAAAAAATTGGAAAAAATTCACAAAAATAATAAAGTTTTGTTCCATAAAGGTTTCAATTTTGGGTTAAAGTACTCAGTAAAAGTCAAATTTATATCAACAGTTTTTTTTTTGTTTTGTTTTGTTTTTTGCTACTTATGAGTAAGGAACCAAATATGGTAACTTCATTGACCTCGATTTTTCTACATAACATTAAAAAATTGTGAAAAAATTCACAAAAATAATAAAGTTTTGTTCCATAAAGGTTTAAATTTTGGGTGAAAGTACTCAGTAAAAGTCAAATTTATATCAACAGTTTTTTTTTTTTTGTTTTTGTTTTTTTTTTTGCTACTTGTGAGTAAGGAGCCAAATATGGTAACTTCACTGACCTCGATTTTCTACATAACATCAAAAAATTTGGAAAAAAAATCACAAAAATAATAAAGTGTTCTTCCACCAAGGTTTAAATTTTGAGTGCAAGTTTTCAGTAAAAGTCAAATTTATATCAACAGTTTTTTTTTTTTGTTTTTTTTTTGCTACTTATGAGTAAGGAACCAAATATGGTAACTTCACTGACCTTGATTTTTCTACATAACATTAAAAAATTGTGAAAAAATTCACAAAAATAATAAAGTTTTGTTCCATAAAGGTTTCAATTTTGGGTTAAAGTACTCAGTAAAAGTCAAATTTATATCAACAGTTTTTTGTTTGTTTGTTGTTGTTTTTTTGCTACTTATGAGTAAGGAACCAAATATGGTAACTTCATTGACCTCGATTTTCTACATAACATTAAAAAAATTGTGAAAAAAATTCACAAAAATAATAAAGTTTTCTTCCACCAAGGTTTAAATTTTGGGTGAAAGTATTCAGTAAAAGTCAAATTTATATCAACAGTTTTTTGTTTTTTTTTTGTTTTGTTTTTGCTACTTGTGAGTAAGGAACCAAATATGGTAACTTCATTGACCTCGATTTTCTACATAACATCAAAAAATTTGGAAAAAAATTCACAAAAATAATAAAGTTTTCTTCCACCAAGGTTTAAATTTTGAGTGCAAGTATTCAGTAAAAGTCAAATTTATATCAACAGTTTTTTGTTTTTGTTTTTTTTGCTACTTATGAGTAAGGAACCAAATATGGTAACTTCACTGACCTTGATTTTTCTACATAACATTAAAAAATTGTGAAAAAATTCACAAAAATAATAAAGTTTTGTTCCATAAAGGTTTCAATTTTGGGTGAAAGTATTCAGTAAAAGTCAAATTTATATCAACAGTTTTTTGTTTGTTTGTTGGTTTTTTTTTTGCTTCTTATGAGTAAGGAACCAAATATGGTAACTTCATTGACCTCGATTTTCTACATAACATTAAAAAATTGTGAAAAAATTCACAAAAATAATAAAGTTTTCTTCCACCAAGGTTTAAATTTTGGGTGAAAGTATTCAGTAAAAGTCAAATTTATATCAACAGTTTTTTTTTTTTTGTTTTTGTTTTTTTGCTACTTATGAGTAAGGAACCAAATATGGTAACTTCACTGACCTTGATTTTTCTACATAACATTAAAAATTTTTGGAAAAAATGCACAAAAATAATAGTTTTGTTCCATAAAGGTTTACATTTTGGGTGAAAGTATTCAGTAAGAGTCAAATTTATATCAACTGTTTGTTTTTTGTTTTTTTTTTGCTACTTATGAGTAAGGAACCAAATATGGTAACTTCATTGACCTTGATTTTCTACATAACATTAAAAAAATTTGAAAAAAATCGCAAAAATAATAAAGTTTTGTTCCACCAAGGTTTAAATTTTGGGTGAAAGTATTCAGTAAAAGTCAAATTTATACCAACAGCAGCTGTTATATTAGAGTGGGTGAGCGTCTTTGTGAAGCCAATTGTGCTGAAATATAGTTTTGTTTGACCTTGTCAGCCAAACAGAATCAGTTCTTGGGGCAGATGAGGCCCAGGGGCTGTTCCAGGCTCAGGTTGGTGCAGAATGTGTTTTCCAACCCAAATCTAGAGCAGAATCCAACACATCACAGGCTCTGATCAAAGGTGGGGTGCTTTTCTTCGACTCAAACGCAAAGCCAAACTGTGTGAGTAACATGGAGAGGAGCTTAAAGGGTGCGAGGCGCATTACATCAGATAACGCCGAGGGAACTCTGGGGAAGCTCTGCCTGCAGCTGTTTTTGTATTGATGTAACGCACTGCAAAACTTCAGCCGTTTTCAACCTGGGGAGCAGCTGTTTGTTCCAAAACAGTGTCATTTTGGGGGGAAAAGTATAGTTTTTGTAGCGAAATTTACAACAAAGATTTTTGATTTTGGTCGACTTTTTTTTTTTTTTTTATAATTATCTTTTTATTGAACATTATAAAATACATTCCACATACAGCTGGTACAAAATGGCTGAGTTTTTGTTTGTTTTTGGGTTTTTTTTCTTTCTTTTTCCACTCTCCTCCAAATGTAATATCTTTAAATTATAATTATTTAATCTATTTTTTATGGAGCTGCAAAAATGTCCGCTCAGCTGGACACCATACATTTAATTTTTGAAGCAAAGAAAAATGTATTTAAATAAATAATAGGATAATAACTTATGAATAATGTTGACTCCAAAGTTTTCTCTATGTTTTTGAGTGAAAGTGTTTACATCTACAGCTGTACTTGAACATAACATGAACAAATATAAACACCCGGAATATTCTTAAGAAAAATAAGTGCACTTTTTACAATATTGCACCATAGTTTATTATTTATACATGTGCATTACAACTTACAGATCACAGTGGATCTACAAATACACAAAACATTTAATAACAGCCAGAATATTATTAAAACTCCACATACTTCTGTTAAGACATTTAAGGTTGTTCATGTTTACCTCCGCCAAGGAGGTTATGTTTTTGCCAGGGTTTGTTTGTTTGTTTGTCTGTTTGTTTGTTTGTCTGTCCGTTAGTGTGCAACATAACTCAAAAAGTTATGGACAGATTTGGATGAAATTTTCAGGGTTTGTTGGAAATGGGATAAGGAAGAAATGATTAAATTTTGGTGGTGATCGGGGGTGGGGGGGCCCGGGGGGGGCCCATTTCCAACAAACCCTGAAAATTTCATCAAAATCTGTCCATAACTTTTTGAGTTATGTTGCACACTAACGGACAGACAAACAGACAAACAGACAGACAGACAAACAAACAAACCCTGGCAAAAACATAACCTCCTTGGCATGGGGGGGGCCCACAGGGGGGGCCACTGATCAGCCTTGGCGGAGGTCTGCGCTCTCCAAGTGCTTCTAGTTCAGGTTATTTACTTTTTTGTAAAAGGCTCGTCTGTAAATGTAAACATTTTTGTATATTTTAACTGTTTAGTTGGGTTTTTTTTTTACAGTAAAACAAAGAGAAAAATTTGCAGTTTTCATTATTTATAGGTTATTATGGTAATATTTTGCTGGTCTGATCCACTTCAGATTGGATTGACCTAAAATCATTTTAACATCCTTGATTGTTGATATATTCAGTGTAATTTTTGCATTTCATAAATTCATCCCATGGGCCAGACTGGACCCTTCATTGGGCCGCTTTTGGCCCCGGTTTTGGCATGTTTGACACCTGTGTGCTAAAGTGTAGAGACTCCAATTATACAGCAGTTAAAATGTGCTTAGAGGTCTTATTTCTGTCTTTGTGCATAAGAAATCAATCTAAGTGAATCCCCAAAGGAACTGTGTGTTGGTAAATGCAAGTTTTGCAAATGTACACATCACTAAAAACAGCATATACCATAGAAATACAGTCAAAACTTTTCATTTTCTTATGAAACATCATAACGTTAGTCCACATCTGGTTTGAATTTTTATCCCCCATGTTCTGTTTTTAGGACCAGTTTCATAGAAGCACCCATTTGATAACATAGAAAGACATAAAAATGAAGCAACATGTATAAAGATTAACATCAGCTGGGACTGTCATGTGTCAAGTGTGTGAAAAATGCTGTATATCAGCTAAAATTTGCTTAGTGGTCTTATTTATGTCTTTGGGGATTCACTTATATTGATTTCTTATGCACAAAGGAACTGTGTGTTGGTAAATGCAAGTTCTGCAAATGTACAGGATTTCAGTTCTGTTACAACATGTTGATGCTCATATGAACTATGTTTTCAGCTCAAAAATGTCCAATTTCATCACAATTAATGCTATACTTTCATGTCACAAATGGCCAAGTTATATTTGAACTGAATTTACCTGAAAAACAAATATTCTATTCTTTGAGATTCCCCAGTTTTTCTTACAAGATTCTATCCTACATATCACATGTTTTATGTTATGTTTATGTTTATGCATTTGGCAGACGCTTTTTTCCAAAGTGACTTACAGGGGAAAACCAATCAAATCACTCAATCAGTCAAATTTTATTTATATAGCACCAGATCACAACAAAAAAGTTATCTCATGACACTTTATATATAGAGTTGGTCAAAACCAGACTCTTTTATTTTTACAGGTTCAGTCTGGAGTATGGTGCTGATCCATCCTGCTTATGTTACACCAATACATACATGAAGAATGCCACACGTCACTTTTTAAATCAACAGTTTTCTAATAATGAGCATTTTTATAAAGAAATAACAATTCTATATTGTTATTTCCTCTTTAGTCTGATGATAAACTATACAATAAATAATTCTGATCGTAGTTTTTGCACAGGGATCATTAGTGTAAACGGTGACATGGCTGCAGAGCATCAGTATGATGGGATCCACAACAACCATGTCACATCCGTCCACTGACACATTTAGTGTTTTTGTGTCAGCTGTTATTGTTTTAGATCCACAATACTAACATTTATGAATAAGAGGAGAATTAGCAATAGTAAGTCTATAAGTTTATTCCTAATAAAGTACTGGTACTGACCAGAGCATCATGGGTAATGTCACGTCCGTCCACCAGCAAAAGTTTTCACATACACGTGCTATTTTAATCCAATATTTCTGAAAATATAGCTTCCACTGTCAAATAATATCAGTAGTCTGTGCACAAATGGATTAGCATTATTTCAACACAGTTCTATGCATTTATGACAACTTTTTTTTTTTTTTTTTTTACAGAAACGGCCACTCGTTTGACCCCCTAAGTAAATTTTTGCCGACAGAATAAACATACAAAAACACCTGGAATCACAAATAATAAAAAAAACTGAGATAAACAGAGGAGATGAAATAATACAAAGCCAAACTTATGAACTAACTTGAACCCTAATGTATCCAGAGCAGCCGTTTGTGTTGCAGTATGAGCATAATAAAATGTAAATATGAAATGGAAATGCAGGGGTGGGTAAGTTTTTTTCCTTCAGAGGGATTGAGATGTAAAGGCGGGATCAGCTCTTTCAAGAATTAAGTTGTAAAAATGGTTCGTGTTAAACTACAAAGACTCCATGTTAGTCGTATTCCGGCGGCTTTACGGCTTTGATCTAACAAAGAGAGGGATGTAACTCAAATCGCCCAACTTTCCTGCTTCCTTATCAGTCACAGCACAACACGCCTGGGCTCTAACCCTCATCTAGACGTGAATCAGACTGGATCCGTTCAGATGTGGACGGGCTGCGGTCACAGTCACAGTCACTGCAGGTGATGTCGGAGATGCTAAACAGCTGATGCAAAACAGGCCACAACTTCTACAGCAGGTTGGAAGAAGTCAGTAATTTCATGGCTAAAGTGTAGAGAAACGGCAGCACGGAGGGAGAGAAGAATAAACAAACCTGTCTCCCTGCCGACGGGTTACCATGGCAACTAATAAAATGGATCCATGAAAGCTTTATGGGAACACCTTTGACCAATAAAGGTGGTTGATTGAAGACTCGTAAACATTTACATGCGTGTCGGCTCTGGATACGACGCCCTGACCTTCCATGTAATGTGCAGTCACATGACACCAGCGTGAGTGGGTGTAGATCAGGGGTGTCAGTGTGGTTTAGTTCAGGGGTCACATGTCTAGTGGGCCCGACCTATAAAATAATAATAGTGAAAAAAGTAAAATTATATAATGAAAATGTTTACATCTACAAAGGTTCCTTAAAGAAGGGATATTTTGCTTTTTACCTCCGCGTGCGTGCGTGTTTGTTTGTTAGCAACATAACTCAAAAACTTATGGATGGATTTTCAGGAAATTTTCAGGAAATGTTGATACTGGCACAAGGAAGAAATTATTAAATTTTGGTGGTGATTGGGGGGGTGGGGGGGGGTGGCAGATCTGTCTTGGCAGAGGTCTGCACTCTCTGAGGGCTTTTCTTGTTTAAAATGGGATTATTCATGTTCAAACATTTCCCTGTGGTCTACATAAACTGTAACTGCTCTGCTTGGGTCTGAATTCTTCATTAATTCAACTCCACAGGTCCATCTTCAACAATATTTCTTTGTAATGACACCAGAAAGGTGGTTTTGAGCGCTGGCCCTTTAAATGCACATGAGCCACTTCATGCCCCGCCCCCTCCAGGTTGTTGGCTGTGCTGCTCTGTCAGAATCAGACTCAGAATCAGAATTGCCTTTATTGTCATTTGACAGTACAAAGTACATCAAACGAAATTGAGTTCGATGATTAGGGACATCGGGCCACTGCTCCTAACTGGTGCGCCACCACAGAACCCTTTTCTTCAAAATTGCAGTGAAGAACAAGATAATGCAAAGCACAAATATAAGACATCAGTTTTCACACAGTACACGTGGACACATGCTGGAATTTTTTTTTGTGGATTTGAAAGGAATTTGGGGGACAGGGTAAAAGGTAAAAGGTAGACAGCAGACGTGATTTGGGGTTTGGGGCAAGGAAATGCATGCATGTGCTGTGTAACTGTGGAATGTGGAACTGAGGAATTCTGTCCTGTTCAACCAACAACTGAACATTTTAGGTAATCAGCTCGAAGTTTGGACATATTTTGAGTTTTTACTACAACCGCTGCTGCTGATAAATAATTATGTCGTACTCGGAGAAATGTTCGTCGGAAGTCTTGACCTTATATGTGCACACTAAAGCAAATAGATAATTTGGGTTTTTTGTTCTTTATAGGTTATTATGATAGTATTTTACTTTATAGTGAAATCCAGTGTTAAATCTACATGTTACTCCATAAATACATTTACAGTTTAGTGCAGTGGTTCTTAACCTTATTGGAGGTACTGAACCCCACCAGTTTCATATGTGCATTCACCGAACCCTTCTTTAAAATATGATTTTTTTCAAATTCAAGACACAGGTATATGTTTTACTGGTGCACAAAATGAACCGTGCTTTAACATCACTGTGTTCAAAGAACAAAACCAATACAGTGCACGAACCCACAACAAATTCCATACCTTTTCACAAAGACATGACCTTTTTTAATACAACCACACTGAAATGGTTTTAATTTTTAACCTTATGTATTCCATGTATTTGTATTTATCATTTTTAACATTTTAACACACACCCATCACCTAATTTCCATCAGGCTACAATAATAATGAATATTTACTGCAAATCAGTGTGACTGACGGCTTTAGCGTAATACGATTTCTCCATTCGCGACGGTGCGTCGGTCATCACATGATTGTAACTGAGCAGTGCGGTGACCGAAAAATCTAAACAAACGCTACACATGGCTGCCTCCGTGGTTAACAGGAAGTAGCAAAAGTCATAACAACGATGTGGAAAATACTCAAATAATTCATTGTCAGACGAGTGGAAGAGATTCTAAACACTTCTGGATGTGTTGTAGTGCTATAAGCAACAACAATACACCGCGTATGTTGGATGTCAATCAGAGAAAGAGTCTCCGAAGCCGTTTGTTTACATACACGGACCTAGCCCGACACACACACCCGACTAATGAGTCGAGTGTGTGTCTTGACCTCCGTCGAACCCCTGAGACTGACTCACCGAACCCCTAGGGTTCGATTGAACCCAGGTTAAGAACCACTGGTTTAGTGTATTTTTTACAGTATTGTTCTGGTATCCACAGCTGCCAGTTTTTTGTCCGTAAAAACAACAGGATTGTTTTTTTTTTTTTTACAGTGTAGTATTTTACTGGTCAGACCCACTTGAGACTGAATGTGTCTGTATGTGGAACCAGAATTAAAATGATTTTAACATCCTTGATTGTTAATGTGCGTAGCCAGTGGTGTCGGACTTTGCGTTGTGTTTTTTAAGGATGAGACCCACATGTACGACTTTGGAGGCAGTCTCCATTTGTTGTGTCTTTCGTTCCTGACAAAAGTGGCATAAAACACAAAAACCCCCTGTCAGCAACCCCCGTTAAACATGCCCCTCTCCCATAGAGATCCGGAGCAAAAGGGCTAATACATTAAATTATTAAAACAAAATCCAACATACCTGACAAAAGTGGCATAAAACACAAAAACCCCCAGTCAGCGACCCCCGTTAAACATGCCCCTGCACAAACCAAATCATACAGAAATGTGTTTCAGTACATTATAAGCACACCTCCTACAGCCAGTTCATTTAAAACTTAAATTAGCAGAGGCTAAAACAAAAATTTTCTCAGACTGCATGGCTACTTTCCTCTCCCATTGAGATCCAGAACAAAAGGGAAGAAGTAAAGGCATGAAAACTCTGGTTATAGCGGGCAATGTTAAACTGTAAATTACTCGTTTGGGAAAAGACATAAGAATTAACCCTTTCATGCATAGTGGTCACAACATCGGACAGCTGTTCAGAGGTGTTCTCTTGTATATTCATGGATTTTGTTATTTTAGTTCCATTTCAGCCAACACAGTGGACACTTATGCATCATCCCATACATTGCAATTCATTCGCCATTATTGTAACTTTGCTGTTCTAGATAAACCTGATCTGCAGTAACATATTTGAGTGTAAAAAAACCCCTGCTAATTGTTATTAGATTGTAATTAACAGGTTTTTTGTTGTTGTTGCTTTTTTAAATGAAAAAGTTGTTGTTTTTTTTTGCATATTATCTCCTTGAAGTGAGTAATAACTAGTGTTAGAGTGTGTTGAAATGTGAGAAAACATCAGATTTGCAGCATTAAATATGTTTTATTTCATAGTTTTCACACAGTATATCAGTAAATATGTTTTTTTTTGTTTCTAAAATTAAACACATGGTGTCCAGGTGAGTGGACACCATTTTTTGTTTTGTTTTGTTTTGAAAACATGCCCTAAGAGGAATTAAAATCACTTGGGGAAAAAAATCTTGATTAAGGTTCTCATAATTCATGCATGAAAGGGTTAAAAGTTCTACATAGTGACTCAGAGGCCCATAATGTCAAGTATTAACCAAAAGAAATGAAAATAAAATGAACAGATTTTGTGTAATTATAACAAACAATACACAATATCATCTACATACCCACACTGCTGTGAAATAATAGACCCTGTTACATATGTTCACTTTAATTTTTGCATTTCACAAATTCATCCCAGGGGCCAGATTGGACCCTTCGGCGGGCTGCAAGTTTGATACCTGTGGTGCAGATATTATCCAAATATTTGCTTTTGATGGTGTGTGTGTGTGTGAGAGCTGCGTAAATGCCGGTCTGAAACCACCCTGGTGTTCGAGGTGCTTTCCACAGATGTGTTCACCCACTTGCAGAGGACACGCTGAAGGATGACTCATCTGATCCCATCACATCCCCGTACACCAGTGATGTTAGTTTCTACACCATTGAACTCTCCAAAGTGCATTCGTCTTTGTAATGAGGGCTTTATGCACTGCAGCTTCACTACGGCGTCCCTGAGTCGGATCACGTCCTGCTCTGACATTTACACTCACCTGCTCAACACTTTCTGCTGGAGTTTTATTTACGCGTGGCTGTAATACGTGGCCGTCAGGCTCATCGTTGTGCACCGTCGACTAGGGCTGCCACGGAATACATTTTTTCAACTTTTCTATCAATTATTTTCAGATCAAACCATCGATCCTTCTGTTAATGCAGTGGTTCCCGACCTTTTTTGCCTCGTGACCCCATTTTAACATCACAAATTTGTGGCGACCCCAGACATTCAAAACAGAGACTTTTTTTGGGTGCTAAAATTCATTTGTTTTTGATCATATAATAGTTTGCTATACTATGTTGTAAATAAACGTTAATTTTAGAGGACATTTAGTCTATATAATGTATATTATTATGGACGGAGGCAGAAAAGCCAGGTGTAGATTACTGCACAAAGTGAGAATTGGATTTTCCTTGGTCAGGATATGTACAGTCAGTCCAGTTTGTATTTACAAGGCTGACAATTAATACTGAACAAACAAGAACTCAGACTATGAATTACACTGGTCAACAACAAATTTATTGTTTAAGTTTTTTGAGCTGATTTAGGATCATTTTGGTGTGCTGAATCCAAAAATCACATTCATTTTGCTCAATCAGGTCAACTTTCTGAACTATGCTACATATTGGCTTTTGAACATTTTTGCTTACATTTATGGGCATTTTCACATCATATGATACAAAATTCTTTCATATTTCTTGCAATAAACGAGTTCTGAAGATTTTGTTTTTGCCAATTTATGATTAATGTTTTTTTAATATTACAGGTGAATGAAATGGCTTCGACTAGAAGATCTTGCAAAAATAAGCCTGACGTATTCTGCTACATCTGCGGTGAATACACCATTGTACCTAACAGGAATCCTGTTAGAAAATGATTTTTTTTTCTCTTAAAACCTATTTTGGGTGAGAACTATATAAAAAATCAACTGATAAAGTCACAAAAATAGAATCAATTTTGTGAGAAGATCAAATTTTTCAAAATCAAATTAGCAAAAAACCCTGACCTGACTGAGAAAAACAGATGTCATTTTTGGGTTTAGCGGTGCAAAATGGTCCTAATTCAGTTGAAAAAACCTAGACAACTTGCAAAAAACATTTTTTTGTAACCCAGTGTTATTTTCAGATCAAACCATCGATCCTTCTGTTAATGCACTGGTTCCCGACCTTTTTTGCCTCGTGACCCCATTTTAGCATCACAAATTTGTGGCGACCCCAGACATTCAAAACAGAGATTTTTTTTGCTAAAATTCATTTGTTTTTGATCATGTAATACTTTGCTATACTATGTTGTAAATAAATGCTCATTTTAGATGACATTTAGTCTATATAATGTATATTATTATGGACAGAGGCAGTAAATCCAGGTGTAGATTACTGCACAAAGTGAGAATTTGATTTTCCTTGGTCAGGATATGTACAGTCAGTCCAGTTTGGATTTACAAGGCTGACAATTAATACTGAACAAACAAGAACTCAAACTATGAATTATGAAAGAGCTGCAGCATCTGAAACCGACCACAATGAACATTTGACAGATAAACAGAACCACAGTGCTTCAGTTTCAGACTAAGAGTTTGTCATGTCTTTTATGTATTGGGATTGTCTCTCAACTCGCTATATATTTTGTATTACTAAGTTTTTTATTATTATTATTTTTATCAATAAGAAGAAATTTCAGGTGACCCCAAGGTTGAAAAACACTGCGTTAATGTATCAATAAATAATCATCACAACTTCTTTTTGACATGACTGTCCAAAAAAGTCTGATTCCACCTTTATCTTTGTTTTTTCAGGGTTGAAATGATCATACATATTTATTTCTCATTCTCTTTTCTTCATTTACAACAAGAAATATGCATATAGCCCTAAAAGACAAACAAAAACTGAACTAAATATGTTGTAAATGTTAATCCATCACACATCCATCATCAACCGAAAACATATACTAATGTAAACTGTCAAATACCTGTGGATCCACTAATCCTATCAATACATGTAAATAATTGGTGTAAAATACAGTTTGTCGTCTTTTCACGGTCATCACACATGACCCATTTGGATGTTCAGAGGCTCCGCTGTTACCATGGAAACAACATCTTCTACAACATTGATTCACCAGTAAAACCCATGAAGTTGGATCAATGACAGTGGATGGAAATGCTTGGTTTATGTTCAGTTCATGATAGATTTTCGTGAAATAGTAACTTTTTCTGCAGTTTTCTCTGTTTTTGATATAATAATACTCAACTTTAATCTGCACTTTTATAAATGTCTTCATGATTAGTAAATTAAATACAGGAAAATACCTGATTTATACTGATAAAATACAAAATACAAAGGATAGTACTGTAAATAAATGGTGATAAATCACTTCAAGTTTAAATATAGAAAAAGAAAATGTCATTTGAGAACTGACATAAATGTAGTGTCGGGTCTTTATGGGTTAAAAACATCTGACATGTCCTGGTATTTTTTTTCTATTCTGGCAAAATTGGAGAATGAACGTAAACAGTGGGATATTTCGACAAATACAACATGAAGTATTTATGTGACTGATATTATAGATTAACCCTTAAAAGCCCAGAAGTACTTTTTGTCGACCTCCAAATGACTTTTTTCTCTTAATCTGTCCTTTTATTAGTAATTTATCACCATTTATTATGATATTATATTCTGCATTTTGCCATTTTTACTGTGAATCAGATGTTTTTCTATATTTAATTCACCGATCATATTGATGTTCATAAAAACTCAAAGGTAATTATATGAGTTGGTCTAAACCAGGTCTTAAGGTCATTTACAGAAACCCAACAGAATCCTCCAGAAGTGGAAGGAAAAAGTAAAGTAAGTAAAGTAAATTTTATTTATAGAGCACTTTTCACAGACAGAGTCACAAAGTGCTTTATCAATTCAAATCAGAATCAAATTAAGTTTACAGAGACCCAACAGAATCCTTCAGGAGCAAACACTTGTGATTGGTGACAGTGGCGAGGAAAAACTTCCCTTTAACAGCAGAAACCTGGAGCAGACCCAGACTCCTGAAGGATGGACGTCTGCCTGGACCAGTTGGGGTTAAAGAGAGAGAGAGAGAGTAAAGGAGGAGAAAAGAGAGAGCGATAGAGATATAGAGAGACTGGGGGGGGGGGGGGGGTGTGACACATGGAGTACGTTATGATGAATACATAGAGTGTAATCAGTCTGTGGTGGTCCTGGGTCAGGTGGGAGACTAAAAAGCCTTTGTGAACAGGAGGGTTTTGAGGTGTTTCTTAAAGCTCTCTACAGAGTCCATGGACCGTAGGTGTAGAGGCAGGTCATTCCATAGACGTGGTGCCACAGCTTTAACAGACCTGTCACCGCGTGTGCTAAAACAGGTCCGTGGAACCATCAGCAGGTACTGTCCTGAAGACCTCAAGCTACGAGTCGAGCTGTAGGGCTGGATCAGAGAAGCAATGTATGCAGGGGCCTGGCCATGTAGGGCCCGGAAAGTTAGCACAAGAATTTTGAAATGAAGACGATATAGAACAGGGAGCCAGTGGAGAGATTTAAGAATGGGAGTGATGTGGGTTCTCCTGTTTGTGCGGGTCAGGAGCCTGGCAGCAGAGTTCTGGACAAACTGTAGACGGGCCAGCTCCTTCTTGTTTAAGCATGTAAACAGGCTGTTTACATTGTTTAAAACTACCTTTAAATGAGCAGACTCTGGAGGATGGTCTGTAAAATATATAAAATATATCATGAAATAAATATAAAAACAAGTATCTTCAGTCGGGGATTTTCCTATATTTAATTTCCTGATCATGTAGATGTTCATAAAAGCTCAGGTTAAAGTTGGGGTTATTACATCAGAAACAGAGAAAACTGAAGAAAAAGCCACTTTTTCAGCAAAGATATCAATAACTGAACGTAAAAACCAGTGTATCCATCCACTGTCATTGATCCAACTCCATGGGTTTTACTGGTGAATCAATGTTATAGAAGATGACGGTGTTTCCACGGTAACTACGGAGCCTCTGAACGTCCAAATGGGTCATATCTGATGACCATGAAAAGACGACAAACTGTATTTTATATTTATCTATATTTTACTGATATATGCAATGTTTTTAATCATGAAGCCAAAGCCAAAACTTATGACTTAAAACATTCCTTTGTGGAGAAAAGGACTTAATCTTTTATCAGACAAGTGACTATTTTTGGTCATTTTCACAAACATTAACCCATAAGGACCCAGTGTGACTTTTATGGCCGTTACCAAATGAACTTTTCTCTGTATTAAACCTTTCCAATTCCAATTTATTATTATATTATCCTCTGGATTTAGCATTTTTTCACAGTAGAATTAGCATATTTTCATATGTTTAAATTACTGATCATGTAGATGTTCATAAAAGCTCAGATTATAGTTGAGGGGTATTATATCAAAAACAGAAGAAAAAAAAAAGAAAAAAAAAAAAGATGAAATAGTGACTTTTTCAGTAAAATCTTTCATTAACTGTTCATAAAACAGTCGTCTCCATCCACTGTCATTGATCCAACTCCATGGGTTTTACTGGTGAATCAATGTTGTAGAAGATGACGATGTTTCCATGGTAACTACGGAGCCTCTGAACATCCAAATGGGTCATAGCTGATGACCATGAAAAGACCATGAAACTGTATTTTTCACCATTTATTATAATATTATCCTCTGTATTTTGTGTTTTTTTTCTGTGAAAATCATGTATTTTCCTAGATTTCATTCACTGATCATGTAGATGTTCATAAAAGCTCTGATTAAAGATGAAGATTATTATATCAAAAACATAGAAAACTGAAGAAAAGGGACTTTTCCTGCAAAATCTAACATGAACCCAGTGTGTCCATCCACTGTCATTGATCCAACTCCATGGGTTTTACTGATGAACCAATGTTGTAGAAGATGACGGTGTTTCCACGGTAACTACGGAGCCTCTGAACGTCCAAATGGGTCCTATCTGATGACCATGAAAAGATGACAAACTGTATTTTACACCAATTATTTACATGTATTGATAGAATTAATGGATCAGCAGTTATTACAGGTTTTAGATCAGTTGATGCTGGGACTAAAACAGTTCTACTGACGTGTTCAAACAGAAAGTCTTTAGTCGTTCTTATTAAATCAGTTGAATATGTGGGACTGACGCTCCTGCCATATTTCACAACCACTTAGATTTTTCCCTCTTGCAAACTTCATCTGAAATGAGACTCTACTGGCCTCCTCAGCGTCTTTACACAGACTCCAGTGGATGATGGGATGGCATACAGAGCAAGGTTATTATCGTTAACGAAATGACGAAAACTAGAATTGTAAAAACATTTTTGTTAACTGAAACAAAATAAAAACTATAATTAAAAGAAAAAACAATAACCAACTGAAACTGTATTGTGTGCTTACAAAACTAACTAAAACATATAAAAATTGTGGATAAAATTCCCTTCGTTTTCGTCTTTGTCAACCTCGGATTGATATGAAATCGATTTATTTTGCTCAAGCAATTTTAGCTAGCGGCACCATATGACACTTCAGGGTCCGTCACTTCTCGTCACTTGTGGTTTCCAGTCGTCTTCTGGTCCCCACTCTACCTGGAAACATGGAGACTAAAGTTGGGAGAAAGCAGCAGAGTCTTGTCTGGGATTTATTTGAATATGACGGCGAAGACGAGAAAAGATATAAAAAAAAAACTGAAACTAATACTAAAATAGAACTAAATAGTACAATTATGGGAACCTTATATGAACATTATGGTATCTGGAAAATAGGGACAGGTCATACAAATTATCATTGTTTAATTTTATTTATTTATTTTTTTTACTATCATGATTGCTGTATTTTATTTATTATTATTATTATTATTATTATTATTATTATTATTATTATTATTATTATTATTATTAATTTATTTACTTATTTATTTATTTATTCTACATATATGTACAAAGTTTCATAAGAATATATGTACATTATATATATATATATATATATATATATATATATATATATATATATATATATATATATATATATATATATATAATTTGGTGCAAGTCTACGTGGTGTGAATGGGTGTGTGTATGAGTGTTTATGTTGTTTTGATTCATGTTTGTTATGTAAAACTTAAATACCAATAAAAAATATTGTGGAAAAAAAACAAAAACAAACTGAAGTAAATCAAAGCATTTAGGAAAAAAACTAAAACTAATAACTAGCAAACCTGCTCTAAACACTAATTAAAACTAACTGAATTAGAGAAAGAAAATTCAAATCTAAATAAAACTAAACTATAGTGAAAAATCCAAATCTATTCTAACCTTGCTACAGAGCACCTGCTTCCATTATTTGTCCTTCTGTGTATAAAACCTCCCGGTCGTCTTCTTCCATACACTGTTTGTGCTTCAGCGTTTGGGCTGAACGTGTCGGACAAACCCCCTGGTAGTCAGGACGCATGACCTGGGCTGTTTCAACAGGACAGGAGGTGAAATGGGATATTAAATAAACACCCGTCTTAGCTGCTGGACTGGAGTTTAGCGATAGGAGGAGATGGAAAACAAGAAGTGACAAGAACGGTGTTGGAGCTGGACATGTGCAAACACGCTAATGTATTTGAGATTTAGTCCATTTTTAGTCTGTTTGTTGTGCACTGAAACCTACAGACAGCTTTAAATATACACTCTGTCATTTCTGATGCATCTCAGTGTTGGGTTCTCTGTGTTGTAGTTGTGCTTTGAGAATGAACCGGATGTTCCATGTCGTTCCTGTCTGACTTCATCTGTTCTGTCCATCCTAACGCAGCTTCTGGATGTTTCTGAAACCTCCTATAGAATCAGAATCATGTTTCTTGTCATGTTAGTAAACAGGATTCTCATTACTAGGAATTTGTATTTATTTTATTTTATTTTATTTTATTTTGTTTTATTTTATTTTATTTTATTTTATTTTATTTTATTTTATTTTACTTTATTTTATTTTATTTTATTTTATTTTATTTTGTTGGTTTATTTAATAGGGACCAGGCACCTTCATGAACATTGCTGTATGAAAAATACACCCATGTAAAGTTGCCAGAATTAGTAAAAAAAAACTACTTTTCATCTGTTGTCCCTAGGCAGGTGACAGAAACAAAACATAAAACAGCCAACAGTAATACATCACTCATTTGCTATAAATTAAAAAATTTAAAAATACACATAACTAGAAAAGCACTCAGAGCGCAGACCTCCACCAAGGCAGAACCCCCCCGCCCCCATATTTTTAGTCCCAAATTCCAGAAAAATTACCAAGCAACTCACAAATTTTTAAACGCCAAATAACAATATTCACAAAATAATGACAATAGTACTTGAAACTTAACAATCATCTATATAATCAACAGATTGAATACATTTTTAAATTTTTCAGATAATAATTTTTAGCATCAAATTTGAGTTATGATGTAAAAAGTACAGTTGATAAAATCAGTTCAAACTTATTTGGCATGGTGGTATTTTAAAAAGAATAACAGTTCATAAAACAGAGATATTTAGCTAAAAATGGACTTTTTCATGTTGATGTTCACTTTTGCTTCAGTAGTTTGGCACATTCGTAGAACGTGGAGTAGGTAAGAAGCATAAAGTTAAATAAATAAATAAATACATAAATAAGGTTTCTTGTTACCTCTGCCAGGAGGTACTGTGATCACTTTGCTTTGTGTGTTTGTTTGTTTGTTTGTTTGTTTGTTTGTTTGTTTGTTAGCAACATCACTCAAAAAGTTATGGATGGATTTTCATGAAGTTTTCAGGAAATGTTGATACTGGCACAAGGAAGAAATGATTACATTTTGGTGGTGATGGGGGGACTTTTGGTGGTGATCGTAGTTGGAATCTAATTATATGTATTTTCTAAAGTACCATCTCTGCTGGAATCCAGTGGTAATGTGTCGCTAAACTCTTCACCCTGACCTCAACCATTACAACTATTTAACGCCTTCGTGTTCTTTTCCCTAAATTGGGTTTCACACTAAAACATAAAACCACCCAACCCCTCGCATAGCCCTTAAAAAAAACACCAACACAGCATTCAAAACACATCCATCCCAACAGGCAACATGTACAGAACGCTGCATTTAACCCCCAGAGAACCAAACAACCACCCATCGACTGACCTAAAATGTATAAGAACGTCTGAATCCTATCAATACTGAGAAATAATTCAGGTAAAATGCATTTCAGCAGCATCAGATATGACGCATTTGGACGCTCAGAGGCTCTGTAGTCAACGTATAAATGCCATCAACATCGATTCACTGTAAAAACCCCTGGTAGTGGTTGTAGACGCTTCTTTTTACATTCATTTAATGATATATTTTGCTTAAAAAAGTCACAGTGTGATTTTAGATGACCTTTGAATTTACTCTGAGCATTTATGAATATCTATTTGATCATTAAATTACATACAGATGAATACTCGCTTTTCACTGAGAATGCACAAGGTAGTATTCTAATGAATGGCGATTACTTAGAAAAGGTCAAACATGAAGAACAGTAGTAGTTTTGGAGGCCACCGCAAACACAGTTCTAGGTCTTTAAGTGTTTCAGTAATGTTTGTTGACCTTTATTTCATTACAGGTTGAATATATGGAAATTATAAAACAAATAGGAAACTCAACACAATCATAATCACCTCTGTATGTGCACATATAAGATGGCTGACCTCAGAATCAGAATCAGTTTATTTGCCATTTGCAGAAAAAAACTGCACTGGAAAGGAGTTGCAAGAGCTCAGCGTAAAGATACATAACAGACAGTAACAAGGTAAAAAAAAAAAAAAAAAAGAAAAGAAAAATGACATGAATAAGAGTAATAATAAAAAGACAGGTGCCCCCGTAGATCGACTGACACTCACTTGGACAAAGTGCATGAATATAAAATGTGTTATGAATTCACAAATACAAAAATAAAACATACACCATACACTGTTAAGTATGTGATATGGAGTTGTTCAGGCTACACACAGCACTGGGAAAGAAACCACCAGCAGACCCAGAGGTAGAACGATAGCCTTATATTTTTATTATCTTCTATTTAGGAACACATTTTTGTTTTTACTGCTGTACATATTTCTCATTTGTCCAAATTGGACCTTAATACAGAGACTGAAAAATGCATATTTGTCGTCATTAGAACTTAAATAAACCAACAAACCTTATATTGGAATAGGACTTTTACACAGTACTGTATATTCAAGTATTTTTCAGTACAACAAGTCTCTGTTTAGGGATTTTTTTTGTTTAAAATAGGATTTTGCACGAGAGCGACTATTAGGAAATATAATAATAATAATAATAATAATAATAATAATAATAATGGATTAGATTTAAATAGTGCTTATACCAGTGGTTTCCAAACTTTTTTGGTTCATGATGCTATTTTAATATCACAAATTTCTGGCGACCTCAGACATTCAAAACAGCAACTTTTTTTTTTTTTTTTTTTTTGCTAAAATCAGTTTGTTTTTGATATGATTTGCTACACTATGTCGCAAATAAATGTTAATTTTAGATGACATTTGGGCTATATAATGCACATTTTTATTAGTAAGTTTTATTTTTTTTTTTTTTTTTTTTAATTTTTTATCAATTACTACAAATTTCAGGCAACCCCATTTGAATTCCAAGCGACCCTAAGGTTAAAAAAACACTGCATTAACTGCTCCCAGTCCCCTTTTTCAGTTGGTTGGTACAGTCTGTTCTTTCTCAAACTGATAAAGTCTTGTGCCACAAACATCTTAAACCAGTGTAAACATCTGAATGAAGGGGTTAAACCAGTGGTTCCCAACCATATTTTAACATCACAAATTTCTGGTGACCCCAGACATTCAAAACAGAGACATTTTTTTTTTTGGCTAAAATGAATTTGTTTTTGATCATGTAATAGTTTGCTATGACATGTTACAAATAAACGTTTATTTTAGACAACATTTAGGCTCTATAATGTACATTTTTATTAGTAGATTTTAATTTTTTATCAATTACTAGAAATTTCAGGTGACCCCATGTGGGGTCCCGACCCCAAGAGTGAAAAACACTGGCTTATAAGAAATGTAACATACTCATAATCAACCCAATATGTAAGTATACAAGGTAGCTAACAGAATTTTATTCCCTTTTTTTTCTATTTGAGTGCTTCTATGAAACTGGGTTTATTTCAGTACCTGGCACTTTGCCAGTTTTTTAGACCCAATAATAAAAGAGACATTTAGACATATTCCCTCCCAGGATGTACCTAATGATGACCTCAGATAAATGCAAAAACATTATACTCTTGTTCTGAGCCATCCCAAAATTAATGAATTTTTAATCAAATATTGGGGCCAAAAATAGGACCAAAACTGATACATAAAAACCTACCTAGGTGTTGGTGCATTAGATCTGAAAACATGGCTGTAAATGGTCTTATATAGACTATAAATAAAAACACTGTGTTACATTTGTTGATCCTAGTGGTTTTTCTAATCCAGACGTGGGTTTTCCATTAATCTCAGTCTCATTCCAGGTTTCGTGTGTAACCCATCGTGTCCACTTGTGTTACATACAGAACCTGCCCATTTAAACACATATACATTTTGCAACAGTAGTCATTTTTGTGAAACACTCTGCCTTGCATAATTAGGTCAATTCCCAAAATGTACCTGTGAGAGAATTAAGAGATATTTGAAAAAATAGTAGCGCGTAATTTTCGTGTCCTTTTGACTGTGTTACATGCAGATTTTTGTTTAAAAAGTAATAGAAAAATGTAAATATTTATATTTAAAATAGACCCAAAGTGCTTCCAAACTTGCTTCATAACATTAGTCCATGTCTGGTTTGAATTTTTAGCCCCATGTCCTGTTTTTAGGACCAGTTTCATAGAAGAAGCCATGGTAAGGTTGTATTATCACATATTAAACATAGAAACTAGAAGATTTCACCTCTCAAATGACGTCTAATACTTAGATATTGATTGTACTCTTCATCTGTTGAATGAAAAAGAAGAGACATGAAAGAGTGAATACCAAAATCAAAGTTTTCTTTTTCCAGACCTTTTGAGTGGTGTTAATAATGCAGGCTAGTGCTGCCACACTTCGATGGTAGAACAAGAATAACATATATGTCAGAGTCTTTATTAAAGTACAGATGAATCACCCTGGTACATGACTCATACCTCAGTAAGAGCCAAATTTTACACATGATCCACAATAATGAACATACACAGAAAATGAACCACGTCACTAAAAACAGCACATGGCATAAAAATATAGTCAATACTTCCATCTCTTATTATTAACACAACTACACAATACAGTGGATCCATAAATGCACAAAACATTTAGTAACAGGCTGAATATTGTTAAAAATGTACATTTCGGGTTGTTCTTATTTGTTTGTATTTATATATTTATTTGCATTTGATTATGAAAGAATAGTTTTGTAAATGTAAATATTTTCACAGTGTAATTTTTATTTTTTTTTCACTTCAATTTTTGCCACATAATTTTTCACAAAGTAAATTTGTAGTTGTTATTATTTATGGGGTTTTTTGTTGTTATTTTGACTGTAGATTACATTGGTCAGTATGTGGAACCTGAACCAAAAGGATTTGGACAACCTGGACTGTTCAGGTTCATTTTTGCACTTTCATCCTGCAGGGCCGGAATGGAACCTTTGGCGGACCAGATTTGGCCCGCGGGCCGCATGTTTGACACCAGTGCACGAAGTAAATTTTAGCCTATATACTGTATATAATGAATCCATGAGAATAAGAATAAAAGTCCATGCTAGTGGGAGTTGAGTGGTGCTAAATAATACTTGTGGTTTTTGTGGTAAATACATTCACAGGCTAAATCATAGGTCGGATGATAAATATATATATTAATGCTAATCCTCCAATTTCTGGCGATCCCTCGGGCAGGTTCCGACCTCCATTTTGGAAACCACCGCTCTGAACAGAACAGACGTAGGGCTCTTTTGGAGACTGTAATGGTCATTTGACCCTTTTATAACCTACGAGGAAAACCCTGCAGTTTTCTTTCCAGACCACAGCTCAGTACCACACTCCGCACCGCAAACACGGATCCCATCATGGTGAATTTCATCATCCCCGTCATCCTCTTCATCTTTGCCGTCCGTGACCACAGACTCTGACAGTTATAGAGAGGAGGAGGAAGCTGTTAAAATCTTAATCAAGCTTTCCTTTGACATGAACCACAACCTGCCAGCGTATATCTGCCAACTTTTACACTGCGCGCCCGCCAAGACTAGGATATGGTGTCGTTCCAGGAAGTTGTCTAATTTCTAGCCACCGCCTGCATCATTATGTCGAGCTTTTTCAAACCCTGAAATGCTCTAATGGTCCATAAAACTGTAATGATCAAATAAATTAATTTACTTGTACCCTGTTTCTTTCAGCGTGCTTCATCTATTTTAATAATTGGGTCCCAGAATTACCAGAGTGAGTCTTTTCAAGAGTAAATCAAGTGGTAAAAGAGGTCAAACCCAAGAAGAAGAATGGTTCCCCGTCGCTTAAAACATTCCCCAGTTCGTGCCTGCATGCATGTGTCGCCTTCTGGTCTATTGAAGCCGCTGTCAGAGGAGAAATTGGTATCTTTTCTTATTCTGTGATTGATTTCGCTCTTTGTGTGGCTCTTGATTGCTGTTTGGAGAAGACAGTTCTTGCTCTGTGCTTTCAAAGGGCTGACGTCAGGACCTGGTGTTTACCGCCGATGTCGTAGCAAAGCAAACAAATCGCTCCACTGTAAGCCCGGACTTTGTATTTACTAAAATGCTTTAATTACAATGTACTTGAATGATTTAAGTTTTATTCCATTACTATGTTAAGTATATTCTACTCATTTGTAGACATAGTCCAGGGCTGTCAAGCTCATGTTAGTTCAGTTCCACATTCAGCTAAATTTGATCTGCAGTGGGCCGAACCAGTAAAATAATAACATAATAATATATAAATAATGTCAACTCCAAACTTTTGTCTATGTTTTAGAGTGAAAAAAGTAAATTTACATTATGAAAAGGTTTACATCTACAAACTATCCTTTCAAAACATGTAAATAACATGAACAAACTGAAAAAATAAATGTAATTTTAACAGTATTCTGCCTCAGTTTATCATTTACACATGTACATTAGAACGTACAGATCACAGTGGATCTACAAACACACAAAACATTTAATAACAGGCAGAATACTGTTAAACTTGTACTTACTTCTCTTAAGACATTTCAGGTTGTCCATATTCATTCAGGTTATTCATACTTTTTGCAGAAGTATACTTTGTTTTAGTGTAAATACATGACAATATTTACATTTACAAAGAGAAAAAATTGGAATTGTCATTATTTATGTGCTATTATGATCGTATTTGACTGAATCCTGCCCACTTGAGATTGAATTGGTCTGAATGTGGAACCTGAACTAAAAGGATTCTTAATTTCTTAGTGTAATTTTTGCGTTTCACAAATTCCTCCCAAGGGCCGGACTGGACCCTTTGGCGGGCCGGATTTGGCCCCCGGGCCGCATGTTTGACACCTGTGACATAGTCGAAAGTACAAAAAAGTTTAAGTTGAATGGATTTAAATCCCTAAGTTATAGTCATGACCACACCTTTTTATCACCACATTGCATTGTGGGTATTGGGCATGTTGTTGAAAATGTGTTATTTTTCAGTGCAGGGCTTCAGCGGGGTTGTGGTGTTAGTGTGAATTTGGACTTAATGTGTGTATGACAGTGTTTATTGGCCTTTTTGTGTTTGTTTTTGTATTTTTGTAGAGCTGCACCGTTAGTCACAGCCATAGGCCCAACAATGGCTTTACTGTTGTGAAATCAGCAACATCTTTTTAAATCACTTTTTTATAGACTTGCCTTTATGTGATGTCTGTCCCTTTTTAATTTTTAATTTTAATTGTTTAAATTAGAATTTTATCCAGTTTAGTTCTTGATTTATATTCCCATACATGATGTTGTTTTATCTCACGCCTTCATTTTTATGTTGATTTGACAGCATCATGTTATCCCTGCCCTCTTTACTCCGATTCACTTGATTTATTCAAAGTGTCATGTATTTGCATTAGCTGTCCGTATCTCTTTTATTGAGTTGCTTGTTTTAGTGTCTTACTTGCGTCTTGTATCCTGCTGTTGTGCCCTTCTGCTTTGTCTGTCAAAGCACTTTGTAAACTTTGTTTTTAAAGGTGCTATATAAATAAAGCTATTATTATTATTATTATTATTATTATTATTATTATTATTATTATTATTATTATTATTATTATGTTCATCTAATATTGTTCTTCAGCAAAATAAATCTATATACCTTGCCAAATAGAAGCACTTCCTGTGCTGGCAAATTACATTGAGCTAATTTCCATCCAAGCTACAATATACTGAATAAAGTTGAATAATTACACAAAGCCATTCATACTGCAAAAGATTTTAATTTAAATCAACTTGGAACTGCGTCCAATGAACTGATGTTATTAAGTCTAAAGATTATACAAAGCAACTGACATTGTGACAAATTTTAAATTAAATTAACCTTGCATTTAGTGTACTGTACTAAAAATAGCAATTCCATTCAAATCAAGCTTTGAAGTTTAACCCTTTCATGCATGAATTATGATTAAAACAAACAAACAAACAAACAAAAATCTATATTTTGATAAAGATAAAGTTAAAGATAAAGACAAAGTTCAAATGCATTTTTAATTTTTTTAAAATATGGTTTTATTTAGAAGATATTTTCCCTCCTCAGACCCAGAAAAGGACAAGTTTGGGCTGTTTTTAACCCTTTCATGTATGAATTATGAGAACCTTAATCAAGATTTTTTTCCCCTGAGTGTTTTTAGTCAACTTTAGACATGAAAAAAACAATGTGATTGAAATTTTTTATGAACCTATTTTTCATGGAGTTAAAAAAATGCCCACTTAGCTGGAAACCATTTTGTTATTTTAATTTTTGAAGCAAAGAAATATGTATTTACTGATATACTGTGTGAAAACTATGAAATAAAAAACGTTTTTAATGCTGCTGATCTGATGTTTTCTCACATTTTATGCTAGTTATTATTCACTCAAATAATATGAAATAAAGAAACCCTTTTGTTAAAAAAAAAAAAAAAAAAAAAAAAAAAAAAAAGGTTAATTACAGTCTAATAACAATTAGCAACTGATTTACACCCAAATATAATAGTGCAGATCAGGTTTATCAAGAACAGGAAAGTTGCAGTAATGGTGTGAATGTCAGTGTATGGCAGTGTGTCTCAAACTGTGGGGTGGGCCCGTTCCTAGGTGTTTTGTTTTTTGTCTTCAGGTTCGAACATGTATCAGGTGGAACTAATGTTTTAGCGTTGGAGCACCCTGGACTCATTTTAGGGACGTACAACGAACCAACCTACTGCCATGGTGATCTGTCACTAGACTAGACCAAGAGTTTAGGTTTGGACAATGGACAAGGATTGGACTGGAAAAGAAAAATGTGCAATGTTTCTGGTTTTGTACATTTTCTACAGTTTGCACTTTAATGTTCTGAGATGTGCAACCGAAACAGGCTCATTGCAGCCACTGATATTGTTAAAATGTTCATCTTTGTTACCAAAATGTGTTTGTTCTTCAAAAAAATGTACCTTATTGTCATAGTTGTGAGATATTTACACATTTCCTATTTTTAATTGGAAAAACAATGTCTCAGGGAGCAGTTTTGTTGAGTTCATTTGTATTGTTCAATCAAAAATCAAAGTTATTTTTAATTTGCACAACAAATTATTCAAGGAAAAGCAACAAGCATTCTAAACGATATTGATGTTTCTTTCAATAAAAGTTATAATTGCACCGCAGGTACAATGTTGTTGGGGTTGGAGGGGGGCTTGGAGATTTTTCGTGCTCCAAAGGGGGACCCGACGGAAAAAGATTGAGAACCACTGGTGTATGGGATGGTGCCTAAGCGTCCGCTGTGTTGGCTGATATGGAACTAAAACAGCAAAACCTGTGACTATACAAGAAGAAGAAGTGTCCACTGTAGTAACCAGTATGCATGAAAGGGCTAATACATTCAAGTTTTCATTACTTATTACTTAAATTTTTTTAAGGCAATGGTATACCTCAGATTTTTTAAATAAACTCAATTTATCCGGTCTTCCAGTGTCCTTCACCTCGAGCTGCTGTGAGTTTTTCCAGTTTCCATTCATCCAAACCTATTATAACATCATTAAAAGCGTCTCACCCTTCTATAACATCCAAGCGCTGGTAAATGGATCTTTTTTTTTAATATGATTTTATGAAGTTTTACCCACACAGGTCAGATGTCACGGGTTGTGCTGAGTATATGGTATGTGCTTAATTCAGCTAAACCTCTAAATACGCCTCAGGCTTTCTAAATCTCCTCAGTTGTTGATTGTGAGCGAGGGGAGTGGATTGGTTGGATTTGTTTTTTTCCGGAGCGCGGCGACCTTGTAGTTCCACTTGGAAGACCTCCAGTTAGCGCGACCCCTTTGTGTGTGCATGCCCGTGCGCTTGTCAGCTGCTTAGCATGTGCTGTGATGATCATGTTTGACACTTTAAGCAGATGTCATGCACCAGCCCTAAAGCCATATCACGTTCTGCGGAAATCTCATTACGAACGTCTAACTATATGTTGTCTCAGTGCTTTACAGGATGCAACATAACCCTGAGCTGCAGTAGTACGACTCCCACGCAGGCTTTATGCTGTTTGCCGTATATATTTTGTTAGCATCATAGTATAACTGCGTAACTCGTATGCTATGTGGACAAAAGTACTGGGACACGTTGAATTCAGGTGTTTGTTTTCTAACAGGGGTCTGGGATACAAAACAATAATGATGAATGTATTATTAATATTGACTCAAATCATCATGAACAGGACATCTTACAGCTGTAGACATGATGTGTCCCAATATTTTTGTCCATGTAATTTAAAAACATCAATATATCCCTAAAGTGTAATTGGGAGATTTTTATGGAGCCAATCTGAGACCATAAGTTTTGCATTTGTAAAAAAAAACAAAACAAAACATAAAATTTAAGTTTTGATTTTGAATTTCGAAAAATACAACAATGTATTCAAATTAAAAATAAGTGTTTGAAAAGTTTTTTCAGGTTAAATTCTAGTAATTCTTTTAAATAAATGATTTATTTTTCACTTTCATATATATTTTTATATTTGAGGTATTAATTTTTTCTGTGGCGTGTTTTATTTTTTCAGATTCCGATCTTAATTTTTATGGTTTCAGATCTTATTTTTTCACTTTCAGATCTTTTTTTTTTTTGCTTTCAAATCTTTTTTTCAGTTTCAGATCTCTTTTATTCTCTTTTTTTTTTTTTTTTGTCCGTATTATAGCGCCTAACTCATACACTATATGGACAAAAGTACTGGGACACGTTGAATTCAGGTGTTTGTTTTCTAACAGGGGTCTGGGATACAAAACAATAATGATAAATGTATTATTAATTTTGACGTTTATATCTCAAATCATCATGAACAGGACATCTTACAGCTGTAGACATGATGTGTCCCAATATTTTTGTCCATGTAATTTAAAAACATCAATATATCCTTAAAGTTTAATTGGGAGATTTTTATGGAGCCAATCTGAGACCATAAGTTTTGTATATGGGAAAAAAAAAAAAAAAAAAAAACTTAAAATTTAAGTTTTGATCTTGAATTTTGAAAGATACAACAATGTATTCGAATTAAAAATAAGTGTTTGAAAAGTTTTTTCAGGTTAAATTCTGGTAATTCTTTTAAATAAATGATTTATTTTTCACTTTCATATATATTTTTATATTTGAGGTATTATTTTTTTCTGTGACGTGTTTTATCTTTTCAGATTCTGATCTTATTTTTTATGGTTTCAAATCTTATTTTTTCACTTTCAGATCTTTTTTTTTTTTGCTTTCACATCTTTTTTTCAGTTTCAGATCTCTTTTATTCGCTTTTTTTTTTTTTTTTTTTTTTCTGGCCATATTATAGCGCCTAACTCACACACTACATGGACAAAGGTATTAGGACACGTTGAATTCAGGTGTGTCTTTTCTAACAGGGGTCTGGGATACAAAACAATAATGATAAATGTATTATTAATATTGACGTTTATATCTCAAATCATCATGAACAGGACATCTGAGTACTGATTTCGTTTCATGTATACACTACATGTAATGACAGTAAAGTGAACCTTGAACCTTGATCTTACAGCTGTAGATATGATGTGTCCCAGTATTTTTGTCTATATAGTTTAAAAACATCAATATTTCCTGAAAGTTTAATGGTAGATTTTGGTTCCTCAGTGAGATGTGAAGAAAGTAGATGGTTCGTTGTGGTAGAAAAGTATTATTTACAGGCACAGCATGAAAAATATTTCATAAATTTAAGGTCAAACATGTAAAATGATAGTCATGGATGGAAAAAAAAAAAAAATCAGTGTTGGGAGAAATTAACTGCCTAACTCATACACTATATGGACAAAAGTATTGGGACATGTTGAATTCAGGTGTTTATTTTGTAACAGGGGTCTGGGATACAAAACAATAATGATAAATGTATTATTAATATTGATGTTTTTATCTCAAATCATCATGAACAGGACGTCTTACAGCTGTAGACATGATGTGTCCCAATATTTTTGTCCATGTAATTTAAAAACATCAATATATCCTTAAAGTTTAATTGGGAGATTTTTATGGAGCCAATCTGAGACCATAAGTTTTGTATATGGAAAAAAAATTAATTAATTAAAAAAAAAAAAAAATTAAGTTTTGATCTTGAATTTTGAAAAAATACAACAATGTATTGGAATTAAAAATAAGTGTTTGAAAAGTTTTTTTCAGGTTAAATTCTGGTAATTCTTTTAAATAAATGATTTATTTTTCACTTTCATACATATTTTTTATATTGTTTTATGTTTTATTTTTTCAGATTCCGATCTTAATTTTTATGGTTTCAGATCTTATTTTTTCACTTTCAGATCTTTTTTTTTTTGCTTTCAAATCTTTTTTTCAGTTTCAGATCTCTTTTATTCTCTTTTTTTTTTTTTTTGTCCATATTATAGCGCCTAACTCATACACTATATGGACAAAAGTATTGGGACACGTTGAATTCAGGTGTTTGTTTTCTAACAGGGGTCTGGGATATAAAACAATAATGATAAATGATAATATTGACGTTTATATCTCAAATCATCATCATCTTACAGCTGTAGACATGATGTGTCCCAATATTTTTGTCCATGTAATTTAAAAACATCAATGTATCCTTAAAGTGTAATTGGGAGATTTTTATGGAGCCAATCTGAGACCATAAGTTTTGTATATGGGAAAAAAAAAAAAAAAACAACTTAAAATTTAAGTTTTGATCTTGAATTTTGAAAAATACAACAATGTATTCGAATTAAAAATAAGTGTTTGAAAAGTTTTTTCAGGTTAAATTTTGGTTATTCTTTTAAATAAATTATTAATTTTTATTTTTCACTTTCATATATATTTTTTATATTTGAGGTTTTATTTTATTTTTTTTCAGTTGCATGTTTCGCCTTGTCAGATTCAGATCTTTTTTTTTTTTCTGCTTTCACATCTTTTTTTCAATTTCAGGTCTCTTTTATTCGCTTTTTTTTTTCTTTTTCTGGCCATATTATAGCACCTAACTCGTACGCTATATGGACAAAAGTATTGGGACACATTGAATTCAGGTGTCTCTTTTCTAACAGGGGTCTGGGATACAAAACAATAATGATAAATTTCAGAATATAGTGTTATATTATGATAAATATCATACTGATTTATTTATTTATTTATTTATTTTTTTTTCTTAATTCAAGCAAAAAAAAAAAAATACCGATGGAACAAGTGAAAATTATCTTGGTAAGATTTTTGAAATAAGATTTTCCAGATCTATTGTCTAAAAATAAGTTCTTATATCTCCCTGAAAAGTGACTCTTTAGGTGATTATGTCTTATTTTAAGTGTGATGAGATAGTTTGACTAAAAATGAGGAAAAATACACTCGGTAAGATTTAGATTTTTGCAGTGTAAGAATCGATTCATATTGTTTTAATCTATTTGTTGTTGCAGGACGACATCTCGGAATATTTTCCAGCCAAGTTTACACGAGTCAACACCCAGTGCGTTCTTGGTTTAAGCTAGCAGACAAGAACAACATCTGGGAATTCCATCTGATCTTTTATTTGTGCGAACTTTTAAACAGGACAGTACTTCGGCCGTTTCACATGATCGCGACACTAGAACAGATAATTACATGTACTGAGAAACGCCTTCTGTCAGTCGTTATCTGGTCATCTCAAGTACATTCTTGACCTTTATTTCAACAGTACTCAGTTATTTTCTTCTATTTTATGAGCTATTCATTCTTTCCTCTGTGAGTGCAGGACATTTTAAAGAGACGGATATCTCATTTTTGGAAACATCACTTCACAATTACCTCTTTTGTAAAATCTTGAATGCAGCGAGTGATTTAGAAATGGACACACCAACACTCGTATCATCTACTCTGGCATTCGTCTGTGAGAAGGAGATGGAGTGACATAATATCGGAGAAAAAAACGGAGATGAAAGATGCAGAAAGATGAGAGAGGGAAAGAGAGAGCGATGAGGCCGACGAACGTGGTGGAAGGCGGGCAGGACGAGCGAAGGAATGACATAAAAACACGTGGCCCGATGAGACGGATGAGGGGCGATGATTAAATGAGTGATCAAAGAGGCGTCGGCGTTTGAAGAGCGTAAACAAATGGGAAAACAAATAAGAAAACCCAGGAAAAATGAGAAGATGAAAAGAATCCATTCAGATAAAAACGCCGGCGAGGATTTGGAAATGTCGGAGAGTACTCGGTTGTCAAGAGAAATAAGTGAGAGTGAGACGGGAGACGAGTGAAGCACGGGATGAAAAGGCAAATAATGAGGAAAATAAATAAAACCAGAGGGTGTTGAGACTTCAATGAGAGGAAGGTGGACAAACTGAAAACGAAAGAAAGAAAGAGGGAAATCACACTGACAGTAGGTTTATATCAGAGGTGTCAAACTCCGTCTCTTTCCACTTTTAGTCCAATTGGAGCTCAAATGGGCCGCAGCAGTTAAACAGAAGCATAAAAGCCTAGAAATAATGACAACTCCAAAATGTTTTGTTTTGTTTTAGTGCAGGGGTAGCAAATATGGGGACGAATTTTTGAAATGCAAAAATTACACTGAAGATACTAACTCATACAGACCCAGTGCTACTTTTGTGGCAGTTCCCAAATAAATTTTTCTCTATTTTTTAACTTTTTAACTTTTAATTTATCACCATTTATTCTAATATTATCCTCTGTATTTTGCAGTTTTAAGTATAAATCAAGTATTTCCCTATATTTAATTTACTGATCACATAGATGTTCATGAACGCCCAGACTAAAGTTGAGGGTTATGACATCAAAAACAGGGAAAACTGAAGAAAACATGACTTTTGTAGTAAAATATATCATTAACTGAACATTAAACAAGTGTGTCCATCCACTGTCATTGATCCAACTCCATAGGTTTTACTGGTGAATCGATGTTGCATAAAATGACGGTGTTTCCACGGTAACTATGGAGCCTGTGAACGATCAAATGGTTCATATTTGATGACCATGAAAAGATGAAAAACTGCATGTTATACCAATTATTTACATGCATTGATCAGATTGATGGATCAACAGGTATTAAACAGTTTAGATCAGCAGGTTTGAGTCTGTGTGGGGTAAGAGTCAAAAGTGTGTCAAAAAATTTATTTTGTTTCTTTAGTCTTGTCCCTAAAAGTTTTGTGCATTCGTAGATCTAATGTAATCTGTAATGTACATGCATTAATGATAAGTTGACGTATGATATTTTTACCCCGCCCCCAAAGGGGAGGCAAAGGGTTTTGTTTTTGGTTGGGTTTGCTTCTTTGTTTGTTTCTTTATTTGTTTGTTAAGACTTTAGCAGCAAAACTATTGGTCAAATTCATACCAAATTGGGTTTAGATTGTCAGTGACCCAAAATAAATGTTATTACATTTTGGCTTAAATAGGTCAAAGTTTCAATATTTTATGAATTTTTATCTCCACCAAGAGGTATTGTGATCACTTTGCTTTGTGTGTTTGTTTGTTTGCGTGTTTGTTCGTTTGTTTGTTAGCAACTTTACGGGAAAACTATTCCACCCATCTTTACCAAATCTTCCCCACAGATAGGCCTAGGCCCTGGGACCAACCCATTACATTTTGGGCCAAGTAGGCCAAAGTTCAAGGTCACAGCAAGGTCACAAAATCTACAATTTTCCTATCTCTCATCATTGAACAATTTTCGAAAATTCATAAAAACTTCAAAACGACTCCGATTAGCCTCCAATTTGATCCACCCGTAGCTTAGAACAATATTTTGTATCTGGCACAAAATTGTCCACATCTACTTTGGAATGTGGACTCTGTGGACATTTACATTTAACACTGAAAATCCCATTTACCACACATTTTTCATTATAACTCAACAAATATTGATTGGAATTAAATATAATTTGACATACACATGACTGGTACCAAGCTTCAACTTTTTCTGCTGTATGGAACAACCTGGAAACTGTTTAATTTAAAAAGAAATAGTCGATCCTCACATGCACACCGTTAAGGGTGCTTGGCGGAGGTTTGCGTTCTCTGAACACTTGTTAAAATCTTTGTTTTTCCCCATTTATTTATAATGAGTGACATTTCAAATGTCTGTAGCAGCAAAACTATTGGTTCATTTCATACCAAATTGGGTTTATGGATTGCTAGTGACCAGTGACGTGCAGTGGGGGTCATGGCTGGGGAGGCACTGACTCTTTCAGAGCCAGATCTACAAATACATGGTGGCCTGAGAAACTGGAATAGAGAGAGTGAGCAAAAGGACCAGCCTGGGTATATGAGCTCTGCATCAAGTTAGCATAGGTAGACTGGCAGGAACTCAACAGGAAACCTTCAAAAAGAGCCATTTCAAACTAAAAATAAAAAAAGTTTATGGTCTTACCTTTATTTGTACATGAAATCCATCCATTCTCAGCTCAGAAATGTAATCCTCCATTTTTGATGAGGTGAATTAAAATGTATAAAAAAGAACGAAGAAGATTATAAGTGCATGAATCTGTGGACTCACAGGCGCCATCTATCATGAGGCAGGGGTACTGTTTGCCTCCCCTAGTGACTTTTTCACTGCGGTTTTATGATTAATCTGTGAGCCTAAACACATTACAGAAATACATTCCATACGTTATGCAGATTATGGAAGGATAGAGCATATAATCAGAGTGTTTGAAAGCATTTGAACTGCGATATACAGAGGGACAGCGACACAATATTTTCATGGGATACCAGCAGAGTTCATGAGGGGAGGAGACAGTTCTCCTGGAGGCACAGCACAGCGCTGCCTCACGGCGCATCTCCTCCCTGTATTTGAATGGAGCTTGCGGAAATTCTGCTATTCTAATTGACAAAAACAATAATAATAATAATAACAATATTGGATTCGAATGGAAAATGAGTTTATAGGACATACCAGCTGACAACTATCAACATATTTTATATTTTATAGTCAAGTTTTTTTTTTCTTTTCAAGATTGACAAGAGAGGCTCTGCCTCCCCTGCCTCCTCTGACTGCACGTCACTGCTAGTGACCCAGAATAGATGTGATTTCATTTTGGTAAACGTAGGTAAAAGTTTAAAATTTTTTATGAATTTTTACCCCCCCCCCCCTTTACTCATATTGGATGAAATTTCAAATGTCAACAGCAGCAAAACTATTGTTTGAATTCATATCAAATTTAGTTTATAGATTGCCAGTGACCCAGAATAGATGTGAGTATGTTTTGGGAAAAGTAGGTCAAAGTTAAAATTTTTAATGATTTTTTTTTTACATATTTTTTTTTCTCCAGTTTATTAATAATGGGTGAAATTCCACATCTATAAAAACATAAATTTTGTTTCACTTTACTTCAAACTTGGCACATATATAGAGGCAATTGATATGCTGACATCAGCACATGCATACACATGATGACATCAGCTGGATTGATGCCAAAAATGAGCTACAATACGTGCGAGGGGCGGGGTTTGTTGTGCCTGGAACGAAGGTTATTATCATTAATGAAAACTAATGAAATGACAAAAACTAGAATTGTAAAAACATTTTCGTTAACTGAAATAAATAAAAACTATAATTAAAAGAAAAAAAAGATAACTGAAACTGTATTGTGTGTTTACAAAACTAACTAAAACATATAAAAATTCTGGATAAAATTCCCTTCATTTTCATTTTTGTCAATGTTGAATTGATATGAAAACGATTTATTTCCCTAAAGCAATTTTAGCTGCTGGCACCATATGATATTTAATGGTCCGTCACTTCTCGACACTTGTGGTTTCCAGTCGTCTACTGGTCCCCACTCTACCTGGAAACATGGAAACTAAAGTTGGGAGAAAGCAGCAGAGTCCTGTCTGGGATTTATTTGAATATGACGGTGAAGAAGAGAAAAAATCTAAAGAAACTAAAACTAAACTAAAACTAAGCATTTAGAAAATAACCAAAACTAATAAAAACTAGCAAACCTGCTCTAAAAACTAAGTGAATTAGACAAAAAAAAAGTCAAAACTAAACAAAACTAAACTATAATGAAAAATCCAAAACTATTAGAACCTTGTGTGGAACCACTGGTTTTACTTGAGATCATATCGGTCTGTATGTGGAACCTGAACTAAAACCTTTTTAACACCTTTGACTGTTCATATCTTCTTGCAGATCCATCCTGCAGACCGGATTTGAACCTTTGGCGGGCCGGTTTTGGTCCGTGGGCCGTATCTTTGCCCCCTTTGGTTTCTCTGATATCTGTACATAAACTGTAGGGAGTGCATAAGAGGCCAGTTCAGGTGCTCTGTGTTAGAGTGAGCCTTGAGATTTTCTGGAGTGTGTTTTGTATTGAAGTGTACCTTGCAGCTGTGGACTATTGATTCTAGTGCTTAAGTCTGGCAGCCGGTCCTCGTAAACAGTGTCTGACAGGAGTTGGTTTGCACACACTTATCTCTCAGCTGCCGCTCTCCGGATGAAAACACACTTCATTGTTCTCGGGTTTTCTCCACCGTACCCCCGACCACGACGGTGAATGGATGTCGGACATAATTGTACCGGTCATTTAGGTGAGAGGAAGAGTAAAACAAAGACAGGATGTGTTTCTGAGAATCAAAACAAAGCAGCGTGGTGCGTTCAGGTGTGGTCGTCCGCTCCACGCACGTTAACAGTACATTTACCGTGATCATCCATTACCGTATATTACACCCTTTTCATTGTTTATCCGTACTTGTGAACCAGAGCTGGCAAGATTTATCGCACTAATTTAATTAATGTAACACAGCTTTATTTCTTATCTTTGTCTGCTGTCATTATTGATTACGCCCACATGAATGACTACCTAACCGACTGGATTTAATTATAGGACAGACGAACTGGGGTCGGTCTATGAACTGCTCTTTTGAAGCGACGACTTTACAAATTTCACCACGGAGCTGCTTTTTGAAGCCCGAAGTGACCATATTTGGACAAAAAAGGGAACCTTAAACCTATTCACCATAGTGAAGCCGTTGTGTTTTTAATTTATTAATTAACCCTTTCATGCACACTGGTCACTACAGTGGACAGCTGTTCAAAAGTGTTCTCTTGTATATTCATGGGTTTTGTTGTTTTAGTTCCATATGATCCAACACAGTGGACACTTATGCAACATCCCATAATACACTGCAATTCATACCATTACTATATCTTTGCTGTTCTTGATAAACCTGATCTGCAGTAACATTTTTAAGTGTAAATCAGTTGTTATTTGTTCGACTAAAAGAGTTGTTTTTTGCATATTATATGAGGTAATAACTAGGATTAGAGTTTGTTAAAATGTGAGAAAACATCAAATTAGCAGCCCTAAAAATGTTTTTATTTCATTGTTTTCATTTAACTTTCTGATATTGGGTTTTAAATACATATTTCTTTACTTAAAAAATTAAATGCATAGACATTTTTGTAACTCCATGAAAAAAAAAAAAACTCCATTGCAATTTTTTTTTATGCCTAAGGAGTTATAAAAACACTCCAGAAAAAAAAAAAAAAAAAATCTTGACTAAGGTTTTCATAATTCATGCATGTAAGGGTTAAAAACCTCTTTAGCCCGATCAGCCCGCCTATGGGCCGAAAAAATTATATTAACCCTTTCATGCACACTGGTCACTACAGTGGACAGCTGTTCAAAAGTGTTCTCTTGTATATTCATGGGTTTTGTTGTTTTAGTTCCATATGATCCAACACAGTGGACACTTATGCAACATCCCATAATACACTGCAATTCATACCATTACTATATCTTTGCTGTTCTTGATAAACCTGATCTGCAGTAACATTTTTAAGTGTAAATCAGTTGTTATTTGTTAGACAAAAAGAGTTGTTTTTTTGCATATTATATGAGGTAATAACTAGGATTAGAGTTTGTTAAAATGTGAGAAAACATCAAATTAGCAGCCCTAAAAATATTTTTATTTCATTGTTTTCATTTTACTTTCTGATATTGGGTTTAAATACATATTTCTTTACTTAAAAAATTAAATGCATAGACATTTTTGTAACTCCATGAAAAAAAAAAAAACTCCATTGCAATTTTTTTTTATGCCTAAGGAGTTATAAAAACACTCCAGAAAAAAAAAAAAAAAAATCTTGACTAAGGTTTTCATAATTCATGCATGAAAGGGTTAAAAACCTCTTTAGCCCGATCAGCCCGCCTGTGGGCCGAATAAATTATATTAACCCTTTCATGCACACTGGTCACTACAGTGGACAGCTGTTCAAAAGTGTTCTCTTGTATATTCATGGATTTTGTTGTTTTAGTTCCATATGAGCCAACACAGTGGACACTTATGCATCATCCCATACACTGACATTCATACCGTTACTGTAACTTTGCTGTTCTAGATAAACCTGATCTGCAGTAAGATGTTTGAGAGTAAAAAAACTGTTAATTGTTATTAGACTGTAATTAACAGGTTGTTGTTTTTTTTTTTTTTTGCATATTATCTCCATACAGGTATGTTAAAATGTAAGAAAACATCAGATTAGCAGCATTAAAAATGTTTTTATTTCATAGTTTTCACACAGTTTATCAGTATATACAGGGTGGGGAAGCAAAATTTACAATGAACATTTAGTTGTTTTTTCTCAGCAGACACTACGTCAATTGTTTTGAAACCAAACATATACTGATGTCATAATCATACCTAACACTATTATCCATACCTTTTCAGAAACTTTTGCCCATATGAGTAATCAGGAAAGCAAACGTCAAAAAGTGTGTGATTTGCTGAATGCACTCGTCACACCAAAGGAGATTTCAAAAATAGCTGGAGTGTCCATAAAGACTGTTTATAATGGAAAGAAGAGAATGACTATGAGCAAAACTATTACGACAAAGTCTGGAAGATACTATTAAAGAAGAATGGGGGAAGTTGTCACCCCAATATTTGAGGAACACTTGCACAAGTTTCAGGAAGCGTGTGAAGGCAGTTATTGAGAAAGAAGGAGGACACATAGAATAAAAACATTTTCTATTATGTCAGTTTTGTTGTGGCAAATAAATTCTCATGACTTTCAATAAACTAATTGGTCATACACTGTCTTTCAATCCCTGCCTCAAAATATTGTAAATTTTGCTTCCCCACCCTGTACATGTGTCTGTGGTTCTAAAACTAAATGCATGGTGTCCATCTGAGTGGACATTTTTGTAACGCCATAAAAATAGGCAAACAAAAATCAATAGAATTATTATTTTTATGCCTAAAGAGGGATAAAAACACTCAGGGAAAAAAAATCGTGATTAAGGTTCTCATAATTCATGCATGAAAGGGTTAATATTCATCTACTATAAAAATATAACAAATCAGGACAATGGATGTTTTTTTCAACTTTTGCTCAAAGTTTAGACTCTAATGTTAATAAAAGTGCATCAAAAGTGTATTTTAGTGCAAACTTTAATGTTCAAACATGATTTTTAATCTTTGTGGGGTGAAATATACGCTATTAAAAATCTCCGACACGAACAATTAATTTATGCATATCATCGTCAATCCAGCCAAAAAAAAACACAGGCGAGGATAAAAAAAATTGTAATTTCTCTTTTAGTTTGTTCCAGTTTACTCAGGCAGAGTAATAGATACAATATTTTAGACGATGGGAATAGATTCTGTGAGGTCTGTAAATGTCCACAGACACCAAGAAAATCCATATGGACCTTATTATTGTGAAGGAATTCTTCATTTACTCTGGGTTTGTCTTTTTAAGTGTTTTTCCCCTGAAAATATGGTCAGGGTGAAACAGGTTAAATAAGTGGTGCCACAGGGACACGTTTCCTGTTCAATAGTGTCTGTATTTAAGCTAAATAAGTGATCTCCATGTTTAATACATGTATGAATAGGTCTCAGTACTTTCACCCATGTTACAATTTACAGAAGTAAAATTTTGGGATAAAAATACTTAAATTACGTCTGTGTGACACGGGGACTCACAATGAACATCATGTTTTTTCACTTTATGCAAATGGGGGCTTTAGCTGTGATGTTTTTATGTTTTTTTTCTGTTTTCATATTTTAATTTGTTTTATTTGATTTTATTCTTTCGTAATGCTTTTATAATTTTTTATTTTTTTTTTGTGCTTTTAGTCTTCTGTACAGCACTTTAGTCCACTGTGGTTGTTTAAAGCGCTTTATAAATAAAGTTGGACTGGATACACGACAATTATGATCAATATTGGATCAAAATATTTAATCGACAGATTTTTATGAACACAAATATGTTGTGACACGGGGACAGCAGTTTGTCATTTTGTTCAGTATCAGAATAAAAGACTTTGCAGGAACTGACCCCCCCCCCCCACCACCACCATTGAATTAGAGTTTCAATTAAATAAGATGAGAGTGGGAAAAAAATGGAGAAGCTGCTAGTGGCCATTTGTGGTATTACAATGTGAATATACTTGCATTGGAGCTGAGGTCCTTGCCCATTATTACATGACTAGAAACTAGACAAGCACTCGGAGAGCGCAGACCTCCGCCAAGGCAGACCCCCCCCCCAAGTCACCACCAAACTGTAATCATTTCTTCCTTGTGCCAGTATCAACATTTCCTGAAAATTTCATCAAAATCCGTCCATAACTTTTTGAGTTATCTTGCTAACTAACCAATAAACAAACAAACTAACTAACTAACAAACCCCGATGAAAACATTCCCTCCTTGGTCGAGGTAATAAGCCACAAACTGAACAAAACTGGAGAAAAAAATCATAAAATAAAAAAACTAAATGTAGAAGAATACACAAAATCAGCAAGTATATGAACAAAAACCAAGAAAATACTTACAAAATAATAAATAACATGAATAAATATGCAAAAATTTACTAAAATGAAGTAAAAAAAAAAAAAAGAGTAACGTTGTGGGGAGTGTGGAACTCGACATATAAAACAACTGTAAATACTATAGTCCTCCCACAAAAACGAGCCGTACGTATTATTAATAAGGCCGGTTACTATGAACATACTAATGAATTGTTTATGAAATCCCATATTATGAAATTTAATGATTTGGTTTACTATAAAATAATGCAAATAATGTATAAAGCCAAATTAAAGTTACTCCCTGTGTGTGCGTACAAAGGTTCTTCTCAACACATGAGTCTAAATATGATTTGCGAGATGTTTGTAAATTTGTTGTACAAAAAGCTGAAAAAGAGACAAAAAGAAGATGTATATCTGTTGGAGTTAAACTATGGAATGAGGCCAGCATGGATTTAAGAATGTGTAGCTCATTTTTGATATTTAAAAAAAATGGTACGTAAGGCAATTTCTGAAGGATACAAATTTTAAGCTCTAACAAGTAATTCTTAAGTTATTTATTTTTGCGTCTACATTATATTACCATTCATTTGGTGGTTAAGTTTTCTATTTCTCTGGTTTATTTTCATCTTTTTATGTTTCGCTTGTTTGTTTGCTTGGATACATTGTTTTTTTTCTTTTTTTTCTTTTTCCTATATTGGATGCTGGGTGGTTGAATTTGTTCTGTAGGACAGGCATTAACAGAAGCATTTTGCTTCTGCCTGGGCCTTTTCAGTCATTAACCTGTTGGTAATGTCTGTAAGGTTTGAAGTGCTGTTGTTGACACTGGTTATTATGTGATGACTGAATAAAGAATTTTATCATCATCAAAATGAACAAAATCAGCCAAACTGATCAATAAAACGAACCAGAATGATTGACAAACCAACATAATGGCAGAGGTAACAACTACAGTGAATATTATTACAGTAATAGTAAGTCTGTGACATTCACAGTAATAAGAAACACCATTCCACTAGTGCTCATATGGAACAAATATCCAGTATATTACATTTATTTTATTATCAAAGCGTAAACCGAGCTTATGCAGGTGGTGGCTGTAAACTGACAGTCCATCGTTTTACCTGATTGGCTGTTTTCACTTCCTGAAGAGCGTCTGTCATAAACCAGTCACTGCAGCTTTGGTTGGTCAAGGTCAAGTTTTAACAACGCAAAGTACCCACGAGGATATAGGAAAAATAAAAGATATAATAAAACTAATAAAATACATATAGATATAGAAGATATACTAAAACTGATAAAACATACTCTAATAGGATAAATAGTAAAAAAAAAACACAAACAGAAGATAAAACAAAAGTCACACTTCTGGATTAAAAGTCAGATGGTTGATTGTCAGGTCGTATCTTTTCTTTGCGATGTACATTCATTCTTACTCATCAGTATTCATTGTGTCGCTTCGACTCAGCTGGAGTTTGTAGTCAGAGCGCAGCGTCACTGTTTACAGGATCGTTCATCAGTGTGGATACTCAGAACCTTTTAGTTACAGTTACACTTATGGTTCCAGCTGCAGACTTCAGCCTGAGGGTTGAAATGCACATATGTGGCATGTGAATCATCCTCATGCAGGAGTTCCACTCATCTGTGGTTCCACTCATCTGTGGTTCCACTCATCTGTGGTTCCACTCATCTGTGGTTCTTCATATCTGTGGTTCCGCTCATCTGTGGTTCCACTCATCTGTGGTTCTTCATATCTGTGGTTCCACTTTTCTGTGGTTCTTCATATCTGTGGTTCCACTTTTCTGTGGTTCTTCATATCTGTGGTTCCACTTTTCTGTGGTTCTTCATATCTGTGGTTCCACTCATCTGTGGTTCCACTCATCTGTGGTTCTTCATATCTGTGGTTCTTCATATCTGTGGTTCCACTTTTCTGTGGTTCTTCATATCTGTGGTTCCGCTCATCTGTGGTTCCACTCATCTGTGGTTCTTCATATCTGTGGTTCCACTCATCTGTGGTTCCACTCATCTATGGTTCTTCATATCTGTGGTTCCACTCATCTGTGGTTCTTCATATCTATGGTTCCACTCATCTGTGGTTCTTCATATCTGTGGTTCCACTCATCTGTGGTTCCACTCATCTGTGGTTCTTCATATCTGCGGTTCCACTGATCTATGGTTCTTCATATCTCTGGTTCCACTCATCTGTGGTTCTTCATATCTGTGGTTCTTCATATCTGCAGTTCCACTCATCTGTGGTTCTTCATATCTGTGGTTCTTCATATCTGCAGTTCCACTCATCTGTGGTTCTTCATATCTGTGGTTCCATCCCATGTTCCATCGGTATAACACATCCACTACATACTAACTGGAACTGTAATTGAATAAAACCACTCCTTTAATTCACTTATGGTTCTTGTTACTTCAGTTATGGTTCGAGTTGCTTCACTTACAGTTGTAGTTGCTTTGGTTATAGATCTAGTTGCTTCAGTTATGGTTCTTGCTGCTTCAGTTATGGTTCTGGTTGCTTCAGTTATGGTTCTAGTTGCTTTAGTTCTAGTTGTTTCATTTATGGTTCCAGTTGCTTTAGTTCTAGTTGCTTCAGTTATGGTTCTAGTTGCTTTAGTTATAGTTGCTTCAGTTATGGTTCTAGTTGTTTCAGTTATGGTTCTAGTTGCTTCAGTTATGGTTCTAGTTGCTTCAGTTATGGTTCTAGTTGTTTCAGTTATGGTTCTAGTTGCTTTAGTTATGTATGTAGTTGCTTCATTTATGGTTCTAGTTGCTTCAGTTATGCTAATGTCCTCCACATCCACTGTAGATGATACTAAACCACAGCTAAATGCTTCAGTTCTGGTTCTAGTTGCTTCAGTTATGGTTGTACTTGCTTCAGTTATGGTTCTTGTTGCTTTAGTTCTAGTTGCTTCATTTATGGTTCTAGTTGCTTCACTTATGGTTCTAGTTGCTTCATTTATGGTTCTAGTTGCTTCAGTTATGGTTCCAGTTGCTTCAGTTATGGTTCCAGTTGCTTCAGTTATGGTTCTAGTTGCTTTAGTTCTAGTTGCTTCATTTATGGTTCTAGTTGCTTCAGTTCTGGTTCTAGTTGCTTCAGTTATGGTTGTACTTGTTTCAGTTACAGTTCTAGTTGCTTCAGTTCTGGTTCTAGTTGCTTCAGTGATGCTAACGTCCTCCACATCCACTATAGATGATCCTAAACCACAGCTAAATACTTCAATTATGGTCGTAGTTGCTTCAGTTATGGCTCTAGTTGCTTTAGTTCTAGTTGCTTCATTTATGGTTCTAGTTGCTTCACTTATGGTTCTAGTTGCTTCAGTTCTGGTTCTAGTTGCTTCAGTAATGCTAACGTCCTCCACATCCACTGTAGATGATACTACACCACAGCTAAATACTTCAGTTATGGTCGTAGTTGCTTCAGTTATGGCTCTAGTTGCTTTAGTTCTAGTTGCTTCATTTATGGTTCTAGTTGCTTCACTTATGGTTCTAGTTGCTTCAGTTATGGTTCCAGTTGCTTCAGTTATGCTAACGTCCTCCACATCCACTGTAGATGATCCTAAACCACAGCTAAATACTTCAGTTATGGTCATAGTTGCTTCAGTTATGGCTCTAGTTGCTTTAGTTCTAGTTGCTTCAGTTATGGTTCTAGTTGCTTCAGTTATGCTAACGTCCTCCACATCCACTGTAGATGATCCTAAACCACAGCTAAATACTTCAGTTATGGCTCTAGTTGCTTTAGTTCTAGTTGCTTTATTTATGGTTCTAGTTGCTTCAGTTCTGGTTCTAGTTGCTTCAGTGATGCTAACATCCTCCACATCCACTGTAGATGATCCTAAACCACAGCTAAATACTTCAGTTATGGCTCTAGTTGCTTTAGTTCTAGTTGCTTCATTTATGGTTCTAGTTGCTTCACTTATGGTTCTAGTTGCTTCAGTTCTGGTTCTAGTTGCTTCAGTTATGCTAACGTCCTCCACATCCACTGTAGATGATCCTAAACCACAGCTAAATACTTCAATTATGGTCGTAGTTGCTTCAGTTATGGCTCTAGTTGCTTTAGTTCTAGTTGCTTCATTTATGGTTCTAGTTGCTTCAGTTCTGGTTCTAGTTGCTTCAGTGATGCTAACATCCTCCACATCCACTGTAGATGATCCTAAACCACAGCTAAATACTTCAGTTATGGCTCTAGTTGCTTTAGTTCTAGTTGCTTCATTTATGGTTCTAGTTGCTTCACTTATGGTTCTAGTTGCTTCAGTTCTGGTTCTAGTTGCTTCAGTGATGCTAACGTCCTCCACATCCACTGTAGATGATCCTAAACCACAGCTAAATACTTCAATTATGGTCGTAGTTGCTTCAGTTATGGCTCTAGTTGCTTTTGTTCTAGTTGCTTCATTTATGGTTCTAGTTGCTTCAGTTCTGGTTCTAGTTGCTTCAGTGATGCTAACATCCTCCACATCCACTGTAGATGATCCTAAACCACAGCTAAATACTTCAGTTATGGCTCTAGTTGCTTTAGTTCTAGTTGCTTCATTTATGGTTCTAGTTGCTTCACTTATGGTTCTAGTTGCTTCAGTTCTGGTTCTAGTTGCTTCGGTGATGCTAACGTCCTCCACATCCACTGTAGATGATCCTAAACCACCGCTAAATACTTCAGTTATGGCTCTAGTTGCTTTAGTTCTAGTTGCTTCATTTATGGTTCTAGTTGCTTCACTTATGGTTCTAGTTGCTTCAGTTATGGTTCTAGTTGCTTCAGTTATGCTAACGTCCTCCACATCCACTGTAGATGATCCTAAACCACAGCTAAATACTTCAGTTATGGCTCTAGTTGCTTTAGTTCTAGTTGCTTCATTTATGGTTCTAGTTGCTTCACTTATGGTTCTAGTTGCTTCAGTTCTGGTTCTAGTTGCTTCAGTGATGCTAACGTCCTCCACATCCACTGTAGATGATCCTAAACCACAGCTAAATACTTCAATTATGGTCATAGTTGCTTCAGTTATGGCTCTAGTTGCTTTAGTTCTAGTTGCTTCATTTATGGTTCTAGTTGCTTCAGTTGTGGTTCTAGTTGCTTCAGTGATGCTAACGTCCTCCACATCCACTGTAGATGATCCTAAACCACAGCTTAATACTTCAGTTATGGCTCTAGTTGCTTTAGTTCTAGTTGCTTCATTTATGGTTCTAGTTGCTTCACTTATGGTTCTAGTTGCTTCAGTTCTGGTTCTAGTTGCTTCAGTGATGCTAACGTCCTCCACATCCACTGTAGATGATCCTAAACCACAGCTAAATACTTCAATTATGGTCATAGTTGCTTCAGTTATGGCTCTAGTTGCTTTAGTTCTAGTTGCTTCATTTATGGTTCTAGTTGCTTCAGTTCTGGTTCTAGTTGCTTCAGTGATGCTAACGTCCTCCACATCCACTGTAGATGATCCTAAACCACAGCTAAATACTTCAGTTATGGCTCTAGTTGCTTTAGTTCTAGTTGCTTCATTTATGGTTCTAGTTGCTTCACTTATGGTTCTAGTTGCTTCAGTTCTGGTTCTAGTTGCTTCAGTGATGCTAACGTCCTCCACATCCACTGTAGATGATCCTAAACCACAGCTAAATACTTCAATTATGGTCATAGTTGCTTCAGTTATGGCTCTAGTTGCTTTAGTTCTAGTTGCTTCATTTATGGTTCTAGTTGCTTCAGTTCTGGTTCTAGTTGCTTCAGTGATGCTAACATCCTCCACATCCACTGTAGATGATCCTAAACCACAGCTAAATACTTCAGTTATGGCTCTAGTTGCTTTAGTTCTAGTTGCTTCATTTATGGTTCTAGTTGCTTCACTTATGGTTCTAGTTGCTTCAGTTCTGGTTCTAGTTGCTTCAGTTATGCTAACGTCCTCCACATCCACTGTAGATGATCCTAAACCACAGCTAAATACTTCAATTATGGTCGTAGTTGCTTCAGTTATGGCTCTAGTTGCTTTAGTTCTAGTTGCTTCATTTATGGTTCTAGTTGCTTCAGTTCTGGTTCTAGTTGCTTCAGTGATGCTAACATCCTCCACATCCACTGTAGATGATCCTAAACCACAGCTAAATACTTCAGTTATGGCTCTAGTTGCTTTAGTTCTAGTTGCTTCATTTATGGTTCTAGTTGCTTCACTTATGGTTCTAGTTGCTTCAGTTCTGGTTCTAGTTGCTTCAGTGATGCTAACGTCCTCCACATCCACTGTAGATGATCCTAAACCACAGCTAAATACTTCAATTATGGTCGTAGTTGCTTCAGTTATGGCTCTAGTTGCTTTTGTTCTAGTTGCTTCATTTATGGTTCTAGTTGCTTCAGTTCTGGTTCTAGTTGCTTCAGTGATGCTAACATCCTCCACATCCACTGTAGATGATCCTAAACCACAGCTAAATACTTCAGTTATGGCTCTAGTTGCTTTAGTTCTAGTTGCTTCATTTATGGTTCTAGTTGCTTCACTTATGGTTCTAGTTGCTTCAGTTCTGGTTCTAGTTGCTTCAGTGATGCTAACGTCCTCCACATCCACTGTAGATGATCCTAAACCACCGCTAAATACTTCAGTTATGGCTCTAGTTGCTTTAGTTCTAGTTGCTTCATTTATGGTTCTAGTTGCTTCACTTATGGTTCTAGTTGCTTCAGTTATGGTTCTAGTTGCTTCAGTTATGCTAACGTCCTCCACATCCACTGTAGATGATCCTAAACCACAGCTAAATACTTCAGTTATGGCTCTAGTTGCTTTAGTTCTAGTTGCTTCATTTATGGTTCTAGTTGCTTCACTTATGGTTCTAGTTGCTTCAGTTCTGGTTCTAGTTGCTTCAGTGATGCTAACGTCCTCCACATCCACTGTAGATGATCCTAAACCACAGCTAAATGCTTCCGTCCTAACCCTGAAATAGTGTGTCGTACCCGTGGGGACATCCACACGATCAGCGCCACACAAACCCACACAAACCCACACAGACCCACACAGACCCACACAGACCCACACAAACCCACACAGACCCACACTACCCCCCCACCCCACCCCCCCTCTCTCCTGAGACCCTTCCTGTGCTTCATGTGAGTGTGTGCGAGGCCTGAGATGAAACGCTGCCAGATGTGGCTGCAAATGAACAGCTGTTACACGGCTCTACAGCTGCCTGTCTCGTTGCCACGACACCCATGCCGCTACCTTGGTGACCGCAACTTCATTCCGCGTACGTTCGGACGTTTCGGGAAATCCCACGGCGTGGATTTCAGGCTCAAATCCCCCTGAACCCCCCACCCCCCGTTCCCCCCCCCCCCCTTGGTTTGATTGACAGACACTTGAATTGCAAATGCGGGTGGTGTGTTAGCGTGTACACTGGATGTAATTAAGTCCATGTTCTGACAATGAAAGTGTGAAATTAGGAGTATTATAGACGGAGAGAAAGAGGCAGCAGCATGGAATGGAAGAAGGAAGACATGAAATAATGGACATTCCAGCAGAGGAGGCGCACTTCCTAACAGGCCGACTGATTGGCTGATAAACGGACAAGAAGATACAGACGGAGAAGTAGCTTCAAATGGACAGAGGACGACTAAAGAAATGTAGATGGAAGAACAAAGAGAAAGCAGACGAAAAAGAAAGAGAAAGCAGATGAAAAAGAAAGAGAAAGCAGACGAAAAAGAACGAGAAAGCAGACGAAAAAGAAAGAGAAAGCGGACGAAAAAGAAAGAGAAAGCACACCCAAAAGAACGAGAAAGCAGACCAAAAAGAACGAGAAAGCAGACCAAAAAGAACGAGAAAGCAGATGAAAAAGAACGAGAAAGCAGACGAAAAAGAACGAGAAAGCAGACGAAAAAGAAAGACAAAGCAGACAGAGCCTGTGTGTGGAACTGTGTCTACTTCAGTTGAATCCCACAGAAGAACATGGCACTGCCCACCAGAGCAACAGTTAGGGTTCTAGGTGTTTCACTTATGGTTCCAAATAAATGCTTTAGTTATGGTTCTAGTTGCTTTAGTTCTAGTTGTTTCTGTTATTGTTCTAGTTGCTTCAGTTATGGTTCTAGTTGCTTTAGCTCCAGTTGTTTCCATTATGGTTCTAGTTGCTTCAGTTATGGTTCTAGTTGCTTTAGCTCTAGTTGTTTCCGTTATGGTTCTGGTTGCTTCAGTTATGGTTGTAGTTGTTTCCATTATGGTTCTAGTTGCTTCAATTCTGGTTCTAGTTGCTTTAGTTCTAGTTGTTTCTGTTATGGTTGTAGTTGCTTCACTTATGGTTCTAGTTGTTTCATTTATGACTCTAGTTGTTTCTGTTATGGTTCTAGTTGTTTCAGTTATGGCTCTCGTTGCTTCAGTTATGGTTCTAATTGCTTCAGTCATGGTTATAGTTGTTTCAGTTATGGTTGTAGTTGCTTAGCTTATGGTTCTGATTGCTTCAGTTATGGTTGTAGTTGTTTCAGTTATGGTTCTGACTAAATGTTTCAGTTATGGCTCTTGTTGCTTCAGTTATGGTTCTAATCGCTTCACTTATGGTTCTCGTTGCTTAAGTTATGGCTCTAGTTGCTTCAGTTATGGTTCTAGTTGCTTTAGTTCTAGTTGTTTCAGTTATGGCTCTAGTTGCTTCAGTTATGGTTCTAGTTGCTTCAGTTATGGCTCTCGTTGCTTCAGTTATGGCTCTCGTTGCTTCAGTTATGGTTCTAGTTGCTTTAGTTCTAGTTGCTTCAGTTATGGTTCTAATTGTTTCAGTTATGGTTCTAGTTGCTTCAGTTACAGCTCTTGTTGCTTCAGTTATGGCTCTAGTTGCGTCAGTTATGGTTCTAGTTTCTTCAGTTATGGTTCTCGTTGCTTCAGTTATGGTTCTAGTTGCTTTAGTTCTAGTTGCTTCAGTTATGGTTCTAATTGTTTCAGTTATGGTTCTAGTTGCTTCAGTTACAGCTCTTGTTGCTTCAGTTATGGCTCTAGTTGCTTTAGTTCTAGTTGCTTCAGTTATGGTTCTAATTGTTTCAGTTATGGTTCTAGTTGCTTCAGTTACAGCTCTTGTTGCTTCAGTTATGGTTCTCGTTGCTTCAGTTATGGTTCTAGTTGCTTCAGTTGTCGTTCTAGTTGCTTTAGTTCTGGTTGTTTCAGATATGGCTCTCGTTGCTTCACTTATGGTTCTAGTTGCTTCAGTTATGGTTCTAACTAAATGCTTTAGTTTTTTAAACCGGCACGGACAAGAAGATACAGACGGAGAAATGGCTTCAGATGGACAGAGCAGGACTAAAAAATGTCGATGGAAGAACAAAGACAACGCAGACTTAGACTGTGTGCGGAACTGTGTCTGCTTCGCTTTAATCCCTCACAAGGACGTGGCGCTGCCCACCAGAGCAACACAATGATGTAGTGATTTAACCGAGCCCCCATCTTCCCCACGTGCATCACAAAAAAAAACAAAAAAAAACTAACGCATACGAGAAAGAAAAAGAGCCAGCGCACGACACGTGTTCGCACAATGCCGGGATGCACGCTGGGAAATAGCAACACGAACACACCTGGGAGGAGAAGGCCTGCCAGTGCACACTCACAACAGTGCAGATCAGGTGCATATTTGTTGTGATCGGATGGTAACACATTCTTCTACAAGGTGTGTGTGTGATAGGACAGGATTAGGCAGATGGAGATGGGGGGGGGGCAAAGGAACCCACTGCACAGCACAGTACATACCCACAACTGCAAACCTACAATCCAGCTCTCACTGAAGACAGCAGGACACGTAAAAAACACAACCCTGTCTCCCAGAAACTGTATCTGCGTACATACAGTATGTGGACAAAAGTATTGGGACACTTATTGTTAACCCATAAAAACCCAAACAACCAAAATCATCAATGTTTAATCACTTCTGATCCATTAAAAACCTATGAATACGTGTAAATAATTGGTGTAAAATACAGTTTGTCGTCTTTTCATGGTCATCAGATATGACCCATTCGGATGTTCAGAGGGTCTTTAGTTACCATGGAAACACTGTCATCTTCTACAACATTCATTTAATCGGTAAAACCCATGGAGCTGGATCAATGAATGAAGGAAATCTTTATTTCGAACATGTAAACCACAGGTGTCAAACACGCGGCCCGGGGGCCAAATCCGGCCCGCCAAAGGGTCCAGTCCGGCCCTTGGGAGGAATTTTTGAAATGTAAAAATTACACTAAGAAATTAACAATCCTTTTAGTTCACGTTCCACATTCAGACCAATTCAATCTCAAGTGGGCAGGATTCAGTAAAATCCTATCATAATAACATAGAAATAATGACAATTCCAAATTTTTCTCTTTGTAAATGTAAATATTTTCATATATTTACACTAAAACAAAGTATAATTTCACAAAAAATGTGAATAACCTGAACAAATATGAACAACCTGAAATTTCTTAAGAGAAACAAGTGTAATCTTAACAATATTCTGCCTGTTATTAAATGTTTTTGTGTATTTGTAAGTTCTAATGTACATGTGTAAATGATAAACTGAGGCAGAATATTGTTAAAATTACACTTATTTTTTCAGTTTGTTCATGTTATTCACATTTTTTGAAAGGACAGTTTGTAGATGTAAACTTTTTCATAATGTAAATTTACTTTTTTCGCTCTTAAAAATAGAGAAAAGTTTGGAGTTGACATTATTTATATATTATTATGTGATTATTTTACTGGTCCGGCCCACTTTATAACATATTAGTCTGTATGTGGCCCCTGAACTAAAATGAGTTTGACACCTGTGATGTAAACAGTGAAATAAAAGCAAAAATTAACCAGCAAAATATAAGTACTGGTACATAAATAATTGATAAGCAAACAAACCACAAAAATAATAAATAAATAATAATAGTAAAAATAAATATGTATTAATAATAATAATAATAATAATAATAATAATAATAATAATAATAATAATAATAATAATAATAATAAAACAAATGAAATATAATTATACATACTCGAAAAGGAGTAGGAAGAAAACTTATGTACTCCTACCCCCAATATGATAGTGGTTTTAGTTCATTTCTGAGCTCATGAAAAGTCGACTTTTTACAGATATACAGTATGCCTCTCCCACTAACATATGATGATTTTATAGAACATGTTCAATTTCAACTCCAACTTTATTTATAAAGTCGTCTAAATGAATCAGAAATACAGTAGTTGTACTTTTACATTTTATGTTTTGCTGATATTTATACTAAAAAAAATGTAAAAACCTAAGAAACACACATTTTGCAACAGGAACTTGGCCTTTCCATGTCATTAAAGACAGATAATCAGTGGTTGTAGCTAAAAGAACTACTATAATTAAACCAGAAGATCTGTTTTAGGAGGTGGTTTAACCTTTAAAGACCCAAACAGCCACTAATGAGCAAAAGCATCTACTGTCGTAAAAGGTTTCATGACTTTACAACCATTAATCCTATCAATACATGTATTGATAGGATTAATGGTTTCTCTACTATGTAGGGAAAATAAATAAATCTTTTTTTTAGATTAGTGATAAAATAATCTCAAATTCCAATGAAGCCATGCTTAAGCAGAGGGTTAAATGCTTTCTTTCAGAAATTTCCATTGGTTTAGCTCATTTGATTAATGAGTAATTTAAAAAAAAAAAACACGTTTTTTGAGAAAAGTGAAATTCCCTACATAACCGGCACCATCTGATATTAAAATGCTTAAAAAAGCAATTCACGCCAATTTTTCCAGACAAAGTGATTTTTATAATGATAAAAGGGTGTGTAAAAGGTCATAAAACTATACTGAAAACAGAAATATATGATTGAGATTTCAAATTATTGCAGTGATAAGTTATGTTATTATTCATTCTTAGAGAACTTTCTGAGGGACTGAATTTAGTTTGTATAAAAAGTTCCATAATTTTCTTGAAAATCCTTTTTTTGGCAAAAATTTTAATGGATTTAGAAACTTAAGATGTTCTACTATTGAACTACAGAAAGTTTGAAATCATTATGTCAATTCTAATTTTTTGATTCAAAGTCAACAGGCGCGTGACTCGACCCACATGTAAATAATTGGTGTAAAATACAGTTTTTCATCTTTTCATGGTCATCAGATATGACCCATTCGGACGTTCAGAGGGTCTGTAGTTACCGTGGAAACACTGTCATCTTCTGCAACATTGATTGACCAGTAAAACCCATGGAATTGGGTCAATGACAGTGGATGGACACACTGAGTTTATGTTCAGTTAATGGTCAGTTTTGTTGAAAAAGTCGGATTTTCTTCATTTTTCATGTTGCCGATATTATGACAATTAAATTTTATCTGATCTTTTATGAACATCTACATGATCAGTGAATTAAAAATGAGAAAATACCTGATTTTTATTGAAAAAACTCAAAGTACAAAGGATAATACATATAAATATATAAAAAAGAAAGGTTAAATACAAAGAAAAATTTCGTAACACTGGGTCTTTATGGGTCATTTATTCATTCTTCAGAGCCTAAACTGTTCATCTCATTCAGTATTTAATTCTAATGTTATGTTAGTGCTGTGCTTTCCTTTGTTCCAGACCAGTCTATTTTAATATTATAAACATCTAAATTGCTGATATTTGTCCCTCAGTGATGTTTTACTGATAAACTCGTATCCTGTTCAGGGTGTATCCCACCTTCGTCCTCCGCTGAAAAGGATTAATTAGAAAATGAAAGAATGAAGGAGTAGAATGGCTGATGCTGACACACTGGTCCAACCCTAATGGGATTCACATCAGTTTCAAACTCATCATCCAAGGCTTTTCCTTTAATTTGTCACAATTTGTTCAACAGACTCATTCAGTTTCACATATATTTCAGGTAATTTATAGGATGAAGACGGTGGAAATGAGTAAAAAGAAACAAAAAACTACAAAATACCACAGACTGACACTGGTTATAGAAACAGATGACTGATTTCATGTGGACAAAAGTATGTGGACACATTGAATTCAGGTGTTTCTTTTCTAACAGGGGTCTGAGAATAGAATAAAATAATAATCAGAATATAGTTTTATATTGGGATAAATATCATTACATTGTATTGTTAAGTTTGGTTTAAATTGTTATCTTTGCTTCCAAAATGCCTTAGAGATGATTTTCACTGAATTTCTGTCAACATTTATTTATTTATTTATTTTATTTTCAGCCATGACTATGACTTTAAATGTTCTACCTCTAAATATCGAAAATATTTCTCATGCTCTGACTGTAAATGGTATTTTTCCTCCACAACTAACCATCTACTTTCTTCACATCTCACTTAGGAAGAAAAATCTCCCATTGACGTTTAAGGAAATATTGATGTTTACGGACAAAAATATTCCGACACATCACAGATATCCTGTTCATGCTGATTTAAGATGAAAACATCAATATTTCCTAAAGTTTAATGGGAGATTTTTCTCCCTTAGTGAGATGTGAAGAAAGTAGATGGTATATTTTAGAAATTAAGAGGTAGAAAATGAATATATATACAGGGTGGGGAAGCAAAATTTACAATATTTTGAGGCAGGGATTGAAAGACAGTGTATGACCAATTAGTTTATTGAAAGTCATGAGAATTTATTTGCCACAAGAAAATGTACATAATAGAAAATGTTTTTATTCTATGTGTCCTCCTTCTTTCTCAATAACTGCCTTCACACGCTTCCTGAAACTTGCGCAAGTGTTCCTCAAATATTCAGGTGACAACTTCTCCCATTCTTCTTTAATAGTATCTTCCAGACTTTCTCGTAATAGTTTTGCTCATAGTCATTCTCTTCTTTCCATTATAAACAGTCTTTATGGACACTCCAACTATTTTTGAAATCTCCTTTGGTGTGACGAGTGCATTCAGCAAATCACACACTCTGACGTTTGCTTTCCTGATTACTCATATGGGCAAAAGTTTCTGAAAAGGTATGGATAATAGTGTTAGGTATGATTATGACATCAATATATGTTTGGTTTCAAAACAATTGACGTAGTGCCTGCTGAGAAAAAACAACTAAATGTTCATTGTAAATTTTGCTTCCTTTTACTTTCCTTCTATGCTCTTCATTCTCTGTAACTATACTGAACAAAAATATAAATGCACGACTTTTGTTTTTGCTCCCATTTTTCATGAGCTGAACTGAAAGATCTAAAACTTTTTCTGTGTACACACAAGGTTTATTTCTCTCAAATATTGTTCACAAATCTGTCTAAATTTGTGTTAGTGAACACTTCTTCTTTGCTGAAATAATCCATCCACCTCACAGGTGTGGCATATCAAGATGATGATTAGACAGCATGATTTTTGCACAGGTGTGCCTTAGGCTGGCCACAATAAAAAGCCACTCTAAAATGTGCAGTTTTATCACACAGCACAATACCACAGATGTCACAAGTTTTGAGGGAATATGCACTGGTCATGCTGACTTCAGGAATCTTCACCAGAGCTTTTGCCTGTGAATTGAATGTTCATTTCTCTACCATAAGCCATCTCCAAAGCTGTTTCAGAGAATTCATGAAGAAGACTGTGCGAGGAAAATGGTGGTCACACCAAATACTGACTGGTTTTCTGACCCCCCTGGACCGCCCAATACAGTAAAAGTGCACATTTTAGAGTGGCCTTTTATTGTGGCCAGCCTAAGTCACACCTGTGCAATAATCCTGCTGTCTAATCAGCATCTTGATCTGCCACACCTGTGAGGTGGATGGATTATCTCAGCAAAGGACAAAGGAGAAGTGCTCACTAACACAGATTTAGACAAATTTATGAACAATATTTGAGAGAAATAGGCCTTTTGTGTACATAGAAAAAGTTTTAGATCTTTGAGTTCAGCTCATGAAAAATGGGAGCAAAAACAAAAGTGGTGCGTTTATATTTTTGTTCAGTGTATATTCTGACATTTTTCATTATTGTTTTGTCTCCCAGACCCCTGTTAGAAAAGAAACACCTGAATTCAACACGTCCATATACTTTTGTCCATATAGAGTAACTCAATTGCAAATCCAATTATGTTTTTTTTTCTATAAATAAAATCAGTGCCTTGATTTTTGTTCCACGTAAATGTAATTTTCCACTTAAGGATCTGCTACTTCTTCTCCAGGAGGCGGGGGGGGGTTGTTAACGTCCACAGTTCACATCCTGCCTCCCGTTGATATTTTGCCGTAGGCGATAAAAGTACTTGGGTAAGGGTTGGGAAAAGCTCCTGTGTTCCTTTAAATATTAATAAATACATTGTGAGTCATTTTTCATCACATCTTTGCACCCCCCGCTATCTTTCCTTAAATCGAACCAAATGCTTACTGCGAATAAACCATAAAAGATGTAATAGTTCTGCTGTTCAGTAAGTGCTTCTGTGATTGGAAAACAAATTATATAGGTTTTCTCTGAGCAATTTATAGTTATGTCCAGGGTTTACGCCGAGAAATTACTATATAAAAAGAAAAAAGCTTGAATAAACTGAATTATGTGTTAAGCAAAACATAATTGTAGTTGTATTTGTTGTATATGGATGCAATTTCTGGGATACATTGGTTGGAACTGGAACAAATTTACTGCAGACATGATTGTATAGTGTCAGAAAATGGAGAAAAAAAGATTTCAGTTATAAAAGACAAAGATATTAAATAGAAACTGACAGAAAATGCACCAAAAAAAGCCAATAACATGTCATTTCACAATGCAAAAATGACTAGTTTTTGGATATTTAGCCAAAAACTCCCTATTAGGACATTAAAGATGTTGCAGTACAACCTTTTTTTTTTTTTTTTTATAACAGGTCAGTGTAATGATTCATTATTTCTTTATTTTTGTTTTATTGAGCTAATTATCCCTTTAACCTCTGACACATTTCAGTGAAACAGACTTATTTGTATGTTTCTTTTCTTCAGTGGTTTTGTTTTACTGTGAGTTTTAGGGTCAAAAGAGGTGAAAATAACAGAAAAAGACAAAGAGAGGAGTTGAAGTTTGGACAGGTTAATTCTGTTAAATCAGTTCAGCTGTTTTTTTGACACTTGGTTGAACTCCAAAAAGCAGTTACACGGTCAAAAATAATAATAAAATAAGCAACAAAATGAACAAAAACAGCCAAAGTGATGAGTAAAATGAACCAAAATGAATAATAAACCAACAAAGTAATAAGTAACATGAACAAAAAAAAATAAGCCACAAACTGAACAAAATTGGAGAAAAAATATGAAAATACAAAACAAAATGTAGAAAAATAAACAAAATAAGCAACTACATGTACAAAAAAAAGAAAATACTTAGAAAATAATAAATAACATGAAAAAAATCTGCAAAAAATCTACTGAAGTTAAGTAAAAAAAAAAAAAAAAGAAAAAAGAAAAGAAAGAATAAAATAAGCAACAAGTATTTGGATTTGGGCCCAGTAGTTTTTGTTTTTGGCTCGTTTTTTTTCTGAATTAGTCCAGATGCTTTGTGACACCCGGCTGAACTCCAAAAAGCAGTTACATGGTCAAAAATAATAATAAAGTAAGCAACAAAATGAACAAAAACAGCCATTGTGATCAATAAAATGAACCAGAATGAATAATAAACCAACAAAAAGATAAGTAACATGAACAAAATAAGCCAGAAACGGAACAAAATCGAGAAAAAAAAAAACAAAGTAAAAAATAAAATATAGAAAAATAAACAAAAAAAGCAACTACATGAACAAAAACAAAGAAAATACTCACAAAATAATAAATAACATGAAAAAATATGCAAAAAAGTTAATAAAATTAAGTAAAAAAATAAAAAAAAGCAATGAGTACTTGAATTTTAGCCCAGTAGTTTTTGTTTTTGGCTCTTCTTTCCTAAATCAGTCCAGATGCTTTTTGACCCCTGGTTGTACTCTAAAAAGCAGTTACATGGTCAAAAGATTATAATAAAATGAGCCACAAACTGAACAAAACTGGGGAAAAAATAATGAAAAATAAAAACAAAATGTAGAAATATAAACAAAATAAGCAATTACATGTACAAAAACAGAGAAAACACTTACAAAATAATAAATCCCATTAAAAAAATATGCAAAAAATTTACTAAAGTAAAAAATACAAAACAAAACAAGAAAAAACCATCCAGATGCTTTTTGTCACCTGGTTGAACTCCAAAAAACAGTTACACGGTCAAAACTCCATAAAAACAGTAAAAAAAAAAAAAAAAAAGAATAAAGGAAAATCACAACACCGCAAACAACAGTAAAAACAAAACAAACAAAAAAAAGAATAAAGGAAAATCACAACACCGCAAACAACAGTAAAAACAAAACAAACAAAAAAAAGAATAAAGGAAAATCACAACACTGCAAACAACAGTAAAAACAAAACAAAAAAAAGGGAGAGAAAATAAATAAATATGGCATTTTTTACTTAACTTAAGTTGAAGTATGTATTCTTTGCACAGACAGTGTTTACATTTTGAAAGCCTTGTTGCATTTGAAAATGCATCCAATGGGGCATCACAATAAAATTAGGCAGGATGTGTTAATTCCATGACAGGAGATTTGTGATGTTACCTAAAATTAGTTTAATATCCCACATATATCGGCAGCGGTATCGGTAGATATCTGAATCGGAAATTCAGCGTTGGACAATATCGGCATATCGGTTTTTGTCAAAAAAGTCAATATCGGACATCCCTAGTAGAAACCAAAGCACAGTCGTACAAAAACACGTCAGAATGTCATGCAACACCTGATGTAACATTGTCATGTCAAGTCCTGTGGTCCACCTCTGACACAGCAGTAACACCCCACCACCACCCACCCCCATTTGGGAGAGGATGACAGTTTTGGAACCAAAGGCCCCACTTCCACCTGGTGTGAAAGCTTCAGAGCAAACAGACACACAAGCACAGATTAGATCTGGACTTTGTGGGCTCTAAGCTACAACGCACAGGCAGGAGGGATTAAAATCTGATTTCCCATGACTACTGCTAAAGGTGGAGTATTAAGTGAAATTGGATTCCAATCCTTTCCTGTCTGTATCTGTGGATGTTAAAACAGAGCTGAGAGCTTAGGAAAAGATGCAAGTTAGATGAATCTGAAGCAGCCCCGAGGAACCCGTTCCCCACCTTTCCTCTGGATTATTTGCATAGGTTATCTGTGGACCGAGGTCACAGTCTAGACACAGCGTGGGTTCTCCTCAAGTACGTAAGGGTGTTCACTTCAGTAAACACTCTGGTCCCGCCTTATTTTATTTTACTACTTGATTTACAAAGTATATGCAGCTGAAGCACAGGTCTCCAAAACTAACTACAGTTTCAAGTGAAATTAATGAGTAAAGCATTTAAAGGGCTCATATTTAGCTAAACCCACTTTTATTAGTCTTTGGTTCATTTATTTGTATACTTGGACCCTAATAGTTCATAAAGTTTGAATCTGAACCCTCCAGGTGCTGCAAAGCTATCTTTATATTCATTCCGGCAAAAATCTAGTGGATTTCTATGACCTGTTTTAATTCCTGCTTGGTTTGTTACGTCTATAACTAGTTAGGTCACGACATTTTCACATACACTACCAGTCAAAAGTTTTAGAACACCCCGATTTTTCCAGTTGTGTATTTAAATTCAAACAGTTCCAGTCCAATGAACAGCTTGAAATGGTACAAGGGTAAGCGGTGAACTGCCAGAGGTGAAAAAAAAAAAAAAAAAAAAAGGTAAGGTTAAACAAAACTGAAAAATAATGTACATTTCAGAATTATACAAAAAGGTGAACAAGAAATGGGTTAACAACTGAAAGCAGTTCTGCAGCTGGAGGTTATCAAGCCTGGAAAGTTGGTGCTACCAATTCCTCCAGGTGTCCCAACGTTTATGAATTCCTTCCAACTACAGCCCGACCAATATGGGATTTTTGGGGCTGATGCCGATATCGGGGGCTAAAAAAAGCCCATATCCATTATATCGGCCGATATCCAATATTGGCCGATAACCGATATATTGGCCGATATATGAAATAAGAACGCTGATCTACACAGGATATAATAATCTTATATTAGATAATTGTGGACAGGTGGATAAACAGTTGCATAAATCTTTGTTTATCTAGTACTCAAATGCTAGCAAGTACTCAAATGTAAGTACTCGTACTCGGTCTGGAAAAAAGTGATATCGGTGCATCCCTAATCCACACTCTGGAGGAAGGCATTTTCACCGAAGCACTTCCAGTTTAAAATACCACATTAACCCATAAAGACCCAAACATCCACCAATCATCTACTAATGGAACTGTTTAATACCTGCTGATCCACTAACCCTATCAATACATGTAAATAATTGGTGTAAAATGCAGTTATTCATCTTTTCATGGTCATCGAATAGGACCTGTGTGGACGTTCAGAGGCTCTGTAGTTGCCGTGGAAACATAGTCATCCTCTACAACATTGATTCACCTGCAAAACCCATGGAGTTGGATCAATGGCAGTGGATGGACACACTGGGTTTATGTTCAGTTAATGAGAGATTTTGCCGAAAAAGTCATTTTTTTGTCACTTTTCTCCATGACTGATATAATAACCCTCAACTTTACGCTTAGCTTTTTTGAACATCTACATGATCAGTAAATCAAATGTTGGAAAATACCTGATTTTCACTGAAAGAAACACAAAATACAGAAGATAATATAATAAAAAATGCTGATAAACCACTTAAGGATGGTTAAATATAGAGAAAAAATTATTTTGGAACTGCCACAAATGTCACACTGGGTCCTTCTGGGTTAATGCGAAACCATATGTTAATCGGAGATTCTGCTAGCACCAACTTGCGACAAACCCGTTAAGTGCATATATGTACCAATTGTGGGCCCCATGAAAGGTAGACGTTGTAGACCCTTTCATAAAATTCAATATCTTATCAGTCTGTTGAAGTGGGGGAGGTGGGGTGGTGGTGGTATAAATGCATGTGGGGGTGCGGTCCATACATAACATCACTTATGCTAGCGTGAAAACAAAACGGAAACTTAAGATGCTTTCTACGCCTGACTCCTGACTTCTATTCCACTATTACACATCGGATCTTCCACAAAATTTTTTTAACTTCTAACCTTTATCCACTGGACCCCCTCCACTGCTCTATGGGCCCCCCACAAATGCTGGGCCCCATGAATTTGTCATGTTTCCCTCCCTTATCAGCACCCCAGGCATATATATTTCCTTCATTCTTGAGTCTGTTTGTTCAAAATGAAACACAATTTATATAGATTAAAACTCAATGATGTTTAATTGTGATTAATTAATCGAAATGAATCCACATCAACCCTGTGATTAATCTGATTAAACACTGTAATGAACTGACAGCTCTACTTCTAACTAAACAACCTGAATGCACCATCGTGGACTCTGGGAACTCGTGTCAGGAATGTTTCTGCTTTGTTTTTTCTTCTGTGGATAACTAGAACATACCGGCCTTGGCTGTTGATTGAATCTTCGTGCTGTTGCATTGATGAACCATCGGCCTCGATTTATGAAGAGCCTTCACCTGCACACGCCATTCAACAATGTCTTTTTTCATAGAGTAGAGTTATCACCTTATGCCTCGGATCAACGTAGAGTACATCTGTTCCAAACCGTCTCCGACATGAACGTCTGTGTTTCGGTATAGCGGTTCCGTACTGTGATTGGATCATTTCTGTTGGTTTATCTAAAGGAAAACTATTATCTATGGTAGTGAATAACCTCCAGCTGCTGCCTCAAAACACAAAAAACAGTCTGATTTATTATCTTTGACTTATTCCTAATGGATGCTGAGCTGCTTATTATCCTCTATTCAAATTATTTCTATTATTGGTGGGTGTACAAACATATTTCGCATGCTTAATCCCCCTGAAGCAGGCTGGCAGCAGTAATCTCATTATTTCATATTGCTTTACAGCCTGAACCAGCCCTGTGAGTACACTGACTATGTCCAGCTGGTAATGACTCCAAGCCACATGTAAATTCAAAGGGAATATCTCACCATCTTATTTATTGTACTTTTTATTTACAGTCTCTTTGAAACACCAGTGGGGGGGTTAAAAAAAAAAAAAAAGCCCCCAGGAAGTGTTTGTGGCACAAAACGTCCCTGCAGTAAAAAGATAAGGTCAAATTAGATTTATTGGATAGTTCTATCTGCACAGGAAAATGTGTGTGTGTGTTTTTTGTTTTTTTTTTATCTGGGATGTGCTGTATTTTCTGGGTGTGCAGTCGCTGTTGTCTGGTTTTCAGGGAGAATCCTTGGCTTTTATGAAGTGACCAATTGTATTTCACCTTTTACGACAGCAGAGGTGACTGCGTTGTGATGATTCTCCAATCATGCAGTGGTTATTTTTATGGAGGTAAAGGTTGCAGAGGACAGGGATAACCCATCCTTCACTGCGTTCGTGTAACAACCGGTGATTGTGTGTCTGAGAGAGGGGAAGAAACTGAGACAAGAGGCAGAGTGTGTGTGTGTGTGTGTGTGTGTCTGTGTGTGTGTGTGTTCGTCTTAGCCCAAGGACCTTCTGTTCGGTAATTAGTTTTTCCTGTGGTATTTTTCCCCACCCTCTCTCTCTCTCTCTCTCCCTCTCTTCCTCCCATCCATCCATCCATCCATCCATGCAACAGATTGCAACGGTGATTCTGGAAATCCGGAGGATCATGCCACACACACACCAACACACAACCACACACACAACCACACACAAGGAACCATATGAATGTAATCAAGTCTGCAGTAGCACATGCCAGGAGTGTGGTGAGCAAGGGACAAGAGAAAGAGAAGATTTAGGTGTCTTTATAATCGGTGTGTATGCGGAGAGGCGCTCTGTGTGTGTGATTGTCTCAATAGGGCGCGATGGCAGCAAGCTATCTAATTTTCAGGACTTATAGTCACAAAGCCAGCTTGATTTCACCAGCCGGCAAATCTGTGTATGTGTGTGTGTGTGTGTGTGTTAGTGTGTGTGTGTGTTAGTGTGTGTCTGACTTACCGACACATGGTGAAGATAAGCCTGTAGGCTCAGGTTGGCTCTGATTCCACTCTGATTTCCCTGCGTTCCTCTGTGTGTTTATGCACATGTGCGTGTTCGTCTCCGTGCATATTTTGCGTGTGTGTGCGTGGGTGTGTGCGTCCCTGGAGTTTGTTGCACATTACACATCGCTGATTCACAACACAGTTCGGATTCCCAGCTGTAACTCCTGTTTTTTGTGCGATATTTGTTTGCATGTCTTTTTTTTTTTTTGGTCTAAATCAGTTTATTGTAACGTTGCAGAGGCTGAGAGACGCTGAGCGATAAAGTGTAATTTATCAACAACACTCTCAGCTCTGTCTTTTCTGATGATTATTTTTTGTCCCTGTTGTTTCATGTCTCATTATGTATTCGTGCCACCGCTGCTTTCTGAAGATAAACGTCTTTCTTTCTTGTATAAATACCTTAGATTCACAAAGCGCCCCCTATCTTCCCCCTCATCTCTGCAGTTTTTTTTCCTAAATTACCCTCCTGCACCTCCAACCGGTCTCTTTTGTTGTACTTAAAATTCAGAGTTTGTATCCTACAAATTTCTCAAGGGGAATCATTGCATTAAATTTAATTCTTTTCAATCAGCGTTGTTATGGAAACAATGAATTTGATAAGCCCACACCTACTTTTTTTGCAATGTGGTTTCAAAGCAACGTTTCAGAGGCAACAGCTAACAGATTAAATAAATTCATGGCACCAGTGCAATTATCTGATACGGAAGATTAAAAGTAAAATTTATTTCTGGGAGTTTGATAAAAAGCAAGAATCATCTGAGGATGTAGAACTGCTGAAATTATCTTAATGAAAGTCAAATGGAACACTTGTTGGTAAACCAGTGAGCTGATTGTCATCGGGGTTGATTTTCTGCACAGATCTTCGTCCCTGCTGGAGTTCAGTTCCAGTTTTGGAGGACGTCTTTGGCGTTCAGATGTGAAGCCTTATGCTGCGTTCCAGGCAACCCGTAACTCGTGTTTTTCCAACCTTCTACTGGTGAAAATGCACTGGAATGGCAGTCAAAGCCAGGACTTCCCACCCGTGAACTCGTACTAGATCGATGTACTCCCAGTTTCAAGTTCTAACCAGAGGTTGAGTTTACCGAAAATATTTCGTCATTGATGGATTGTTTTTTTTAAAATGACGGAAAATTCTGAAGGCAATCCGTCATTCTGACAGATTAAAATACCAAGGGTTATCTACCTAAGAACGTTTTCACACAACACTGTGAACAGAACCTGCTCGCAGGATCGCTGCTCTGTCTGTCTTTGAACAAGGCATCAAACAGTTCATAACAGCATCCTACCTGTGTAGGACCAACAGCACCACTGTTCACAACTACACTGAACACAACAGCGGTACTGCAGTCACATGACTCACCGTTAGTCCACCTGCAGTAGACCCCCTGTCCAGTTAGTCCACCTGCAGTAGACCCCCTGTCCAGTTAGTCCACCTGCAGTAGACCCCCTGTCCAGTTAGTCCACCTGTAGTAGACCCCCTGTCCAGTTAGTCCACCTGCAGTAGACCCCCTGTCCAGTTAGTCCACCTGCAGTAGACCCCCTGTCCAGTTAGTAGACCCCCTGTCCAGTTAGTCCAACTGTAGTAGACCCCCTGTCCAGTTAGTCCACCTGCAGTAGACCCCCTGTCCAGTTAGTTCACCTGTAGTAGACCTGTCCAGTTAGTCCACCTGCAGTAGACCCCCTGTCCAGTTAGTCCACCTGTAGTAGACCCCCTGTCCAGTTAGTCCACCTATAGTCGACCCCCTGTCCAGTTAGTCCACCTGTAGTAGACCTGTCCAGTTAGTCCACCTGTAGTAGACCTGTCCAGTTAATCCACCTGCAGTAGACCCCCTGTCCAGTTAGTCCACCTGCAGTAGACCCCCTGTCCAGTTAGTCCACCTATAATCGACCCCCTGTCCAGTTAGTCCACCTGTAGTAGACCCCCTGTCCAGTTAGTTCACCTGTAGTAGACCCTCTGTCCAGTTAGTTGTAGACCCCCTGTCCAGTTAGTCCACCTGTAGTAGACCCCCTGTCCAGTTAGTCCACCTATAGTCGACCCCCTGTCCAGTTAGTTCACCTGTAGTAGACCCCCTGTCCAGTTAGTCCACCTGTAGTAGACCCCCTGTCCAGTTAGTTCACCTGTAGTAGACCCCCTGTCCAGTTAGTCCACCTGTAGTAGACCTGTCCAGTTAGTCCACCTGTAGTAGACCTGTCCAGTTAGTCCACCTGCAGTAGACCCCCTGTCCAGTTAGTCCACCTGTAGTAGACCCCCTGTCCAGTTAGTCCACCTGCAGTAGACCCCCTGTCCAGTTAGTTCACCTGTAGTAGACCTGTCCAGTTAGTCCACCTGCAGTAGACCCCCTGTCCAGTTAGTCCACCTGTAGTAGACCCCCTGTCCAGTTAGTCCACCTATAGTCGACCCCCTTTCCAGTTAGTCCACCTGTAGTAGACCTGTCCAGTTAGTCCACCTGTAGTAGACCTGTCCAGTTAGTCCACCTGCAGTAGACCCCCTGTCCAGTTAGTCCACCTGCAGTAGACCCCCTGTCCAGTTAGTCCACCTGTAGTAGACCCCCTGTCCAGTTAGTCCACCTATAATCGACCCCCTGTCCAGTTAGTCCACCTGTAGTAGACCCCCTGTCCAGTTAGTCCACCTATAATCGACCCCCTGTCCAGTTAGTCCACCTGCAGTAGACCCCCTGTCCAGTTAGTCCACCTGTAGTAGACCCCCTGTCCAGTTAGTTCACCTGTAGTAGACCTGTCCAGTTAGTCCACCTGTAGTAGACCCCCTGTCCAGTTAGTTCACCTGTAGTAGACCCTCTGTCCAGTTAGTCCACCTGTAGTAGACCCCCTGTCCAGTTAGTTCACCTGTAGTAGACCCTCTGTCCAGTTAGTCCACCTGTAGTAGACCCCCTGTCCAGTTAGTTCACCTGTAGTAGACCCTCTGTCCAGTTAGTCCACCTGTAGTAGACCCCCTGTCCAGTTAGTTGTAGACCCTCTGTCCAGTTAGTCCACCTGTAGTAGACCCCCTGTCCAGTTAGTCCACCTGTAGTAGACCTGTCCAGTTAGTCCACCTGCAGTAGACCCTCTGTCCAGTTAGTCCACCTGTAGTAGACCCCCTGTCCAGTTAGTCCACCTGTAGTAGACCCCCTGTCCAGTTAGTCCACCTGCAGTAGACCCCCTGTCCAGTTAGTCCACCTGTAGTAGACCCCCTGTCCAGTTAGTCCACCTGCAGTAGACCCCCTGTCCAGTTAGTTCACCTGTAGTAGACCCCCTGTCCAGTTAGTTGTAGACCCCCTGTCCAGTTAGTCCACCTATAGTCGACCCCCTGTCCAGTTAGTTCACCTGTAGTAGACCCCCTGTCCAGTTAGTCCACCTGTAGTAGACCTGTCCAGTTAGTCCACCTGTAGTAGACCTGTCCAGTTAGTCCACCTGTAGTAGACCCCCTGTCCAGTTAGTCCACCTGCAGTAGACCCCCTGTCCAGTTAGTTCACCTGTAGTAGACCTGTCCAGTTAGTCCACCTGTAGTAGACCTGTCCAGTTAGTCCACCTGTAGTAGACCTGTCCAGTTAGTCCACCTGCAGTAGACCCCCTGTCCAGTTAGTCCACCTGCAGTAGACCCCCTGTCCAGTTAGGCCACCTGTAGTAGACCCCCTGTCCAGTTAGTCCACCTATAATCGACCCCCTGTCCAGTTAGTCCACCTGTAGTAGACCCCCTGTCCAGTTAGTTCACCTGTAGTAGACCCCCTGTCCAGTTAGTTGTCGACCCCCTGTCCAGTTAGTCCACCTATAGTCGACCCCCTGTCCAGTTAGTTCACCTGTAGTAGACCCCCTGTCCAGTTAGTTCACCTGTAGTAGACCCTCTGTCCAGTTAGTCCACCTGTAGTAGACCCCCTGTCCAGTTAGTTGTAGACCCTCTGTCCAGTTAGTCCACCTGTAGTAGACCCCCTGTCCAGTTAGTCCACCTGTAGTAGACCCCCTGTCCAGTTAGTCCACCTGCAGTAGACCCCCTGTCCAGTTAGTCCACCTGTAGTAGACCCCCTGTCCAGTTAGTCCACCTGCAGTAGACCCCCTGTCCAGTTAGTAGACCCCCTGTCCAGTTAGTCCACCTGTAGTAGACCCCCTGTCCAGTTAGTCCACCTGTAGTAGACCCCCTGTCCAGTTAGTCCACCTGTAGTAGACCCCCTGTCCAGTTAGTCCACCTGCAGTAGACCCCCTGTCCAGTTAGTCCACCTGTAGTAGACCCCCTGTCCAGTTAGTTCACCTGTAGTAGACCCCCTGTCCAGTTAGTTGTAGACCCCCTGTCCAGTTAGTCCACCTATAGTCGAGCCCCTGTCCAGTTAGTTCACCTGTAGTAGACCCCCTGTCCAGTTAGTCCACCTGTAGTAGACCCCCTGTCCAGTTAGTTCACCTGTAGTAGACCCCCTGTCCAGTTAGTCCACCTGTAGTAGACCCCCTGTCCAGTTAGTCCACCTGTAGTAGACCTGTCCAGTTAGTCCACCTGCAGTAGACCCCCTGTCCAGTTAGTCCACCTGTAGTAGACCCCCTGTCCAGTTAGTCCACCTATAGTCGACCCCCTGTCCAGTTAGTCCACCTGTAGTAGACCTGTCCAGTTAGTCCACCTGTAGTAGACCTGTCCAGTTAGTCCACCTGTAGTAGACCCCCTGTCCAGTTAGTCCACCTGTAGTAGACCCCCTGTCCAGTTAGTCCACCTATAGTCGACCCCCTGTCCAGTTAGTTCACCTGTAGTAGACCCCCTGTCCAGTTAGTCCACCTATAGTCGACCCCCTGTCCAGTTAGTTCACCTGTAGTAGACCCCCTGTCCAGTTAGTCCACCTATAGTCGACCCCCTGTCCAGTTAGTTCACCTGTAGTAGACCCCCTGTCCAGTTAGTCCACCTATAGTCGACCCCCTGTCCAGTTAGTTCACCTGTAGTAGACCCCCTGTCCAGTTAGTCCACCTGTAGTAGACCCCCTGTCCAGTTAGTTGTAGACCCTCTGTCCAGTTAGTCCACCTGTAGTAGACCCCCTGTCCAGTTAGTCCACCTGTAGTAGACCTGTCCAGTTAGTCCACCTGCAGTAGACCCTCTGTCCAGTTAGTCCACCTGTAGTAGACCCCCTGTCCAGTTAGTCCACCTGTAGTAGACCCCCTGTCCAGTTAGTCCACCTGTAGTAGACCCCCTGTCCAGTTAGTCCACCTGCAGTAGACCCCCTGTCCAGTTAGTCCACCTGCAGTAGACCCCCTGTCCAGTTAGTCCACCTGCAGTAGACCCTCTGTCCAGTTAGTCCACCTGTAGTAGACCCCCTGTCCAGTTAGTCCACCTGTAGTAGACCCCCTGTCCAGTTGATGGTGAGTGTGCATATTAATCAGTCAGTGTCCAGTCTTGTGTCGTTGTTTAGCTGACTTTAGCCAAAATTAGATGCTACTTTGCTAGTGCAAAATGTGCAGACAGCCGAGTCTCCTTAGTTATTTTAAAACCCAGTAAATGTGCTGGCATTGATAAACGCGGTGAAAAAAGAGGGACTGATGTGGTGAAGGATGACGGACAAGCAAGGAATACACCAGTTCTGATGGCATTTGGTGTGTTATATGTACGCATTTTCTACCTTTCATGTGTTATTTGATGGTATGTCAGTTTGTGCCCAGATCTGTGGTTCACATAACCCCAACCCTAACCCTCAGTGCATGGGATTTGACACTGCGTGAACAAACACAAGGAAAGTTTATAATGTCTACAGATAGCACACCAATTAAAAGTGGCGTATATAATTATGCGAGTTGTGATATCATGTTGGTTTACCAGCCAGCAGCAACTACAGCTGCTGCATCATTGAGATGTTTCTGAACATTAAATACTACTAAATATATCTCATTATCATTAAAAAATAAAAATTTGAAATGACGGCTAATAATATGTTGTGACGGAATTTTTACGACCCTGTCCATCAAAATGACGGACTATAAAAATGTCTAGCACAACCTCTGGCTCTGACTGTCATGCAGCAATGGCGGCTCCCATGGATGTGGTGTTTATGCAAATTGTTTATTAAAACAAGGTATTGCTGCAACTTTCTTTATCTGCAAATGTTGTGTATAATCAGCAGCTGTTCTAGTGTTAGCTAGTTTTCAGTCCGTTGAGTGGAATAATAAATTAATACCAAATACGTATCCAAATATACAAATACCATAACATAAAAGGTAGAACAGCTTCTCTTGCCTTATGCGCCGTTTTTCCTCTGTTTCCCTAAAATAAGCAAAGAACAAACACCTTTGGCGATAGAAATGATTGTAAATGAGCATGAAGAACGGTCCGCCATGTTGGTTTGTTTACATCTAACGACTACGATGCCTTGCGCTCAGGCAGTTTGGCGTGACTTGCCTGGAACGTTATAAAGTCATGAGTCGTGGTTTGAAGTCGTGACTTACGGGCTCAAAAAATGGCCTTGAACGCAGCATTAGCATTGCCTCTGCGTTTTACTTTGTGACTTGTTCCGTTTCGCAGTCACGGTCAGAGTTGGCGTCTGCTTTGAAATCAGTCGAAATGAGGAGCTCTCCAAAATGAAGTGAGATCATAATGAGGGGGTCTGGAGGTCTGACCCTGACCCTGTTGTCCTTCCTGCTCTCATCCCTCTCTCATTGTTATATCCTTGGACTTTGAAGGAGAATGCAGATGATGAGGGGTAACGTGAGGTTCTCTGCTCGTCATTCGATCATTTGGGCCGGTGTTGAATATTTCATATTCTAAACAGCCTCGCGCTCGCCCCGTACTCCTTTTAATCTCTCGTCCTCCTGCATAATTTCGATATTACCTCGCCTTCAGACCCCTCGGTTTCTTCGCCGTGACCACACCTTGCGGTATCCATCTCTTCATCTTTTTGTCGTTCAGAGCTGTTACATTATTCTTCCAGACAGGGTCTTTAGTTTAAGGGCTACGCTGTAATTGCACCGAGGCACCTTCCTCCTGAAACACTGTCGCCCCACTGGCAGCCGGGCTCTGATTTATTTGGTTGAAGACATTTTATTCACACTCACAATGATTGAAAGAGCCCTTGGGGCCTAATAGGATTGAATGTCTCTGACAGAGAAACTTCAGATTTAGTGTACATGAATATATGAGTCTGTAATTGTTTTGTTTACATCAGTTACACCTTGAAATATTAAGGCTGAAAAAGTTCTTAGCGCATGAAACCAGACTGAGAAAAATAGAAATAAGTCTTTCTTTTTTTTTTTTTGTGTCAGCTTCTCTAGCAGTTGAAATAAATGTGTACAACGTTAATATAGGTTTAGTTGTTTGCTTATGCGTGAGTTTGTATCATTTTACATTATTTATTTGACTGTATCAGAGTTAGCATTGAGTACATTTGTATTATACCACTGGTACATTATTTAAGTACATATTTAGTGGTATTTTAGTATTATATTTATATTGATATCATTGAAAATATTTATATTTATGACAGTGAAACTTCAGATTTAGTGTACATGAATGTATGAGTCTGTAACTGTTTTGTTTACATCAGTTACACCTTGAAATATTAGAGCTGAAAAAGTTCTTAGCGTATGAAACCAGACTGAGAAAAATAGAAATAAATCTTTTTTTTTTTTTTTTTTTTTTTGTGCCAGCTTCTCTAGCAGATAAAATCAATGTGTACATTAATAGAGTTTTGCTTGTTTGCGTATGTGTGAGTTTGTATCATTTTACATTATTTATTTGACTGTATCAGAGTTAGCATTGAGTACATTTGTATTATACCACTGATACATTATTTAAGTACATATTTAGTAGTATTTTAGTATTATATTTATATTGATATCAGTGAAAATATTTATATTTATGACAGTGAAACTTCAGATTTAGTGTACATGAATGTATGAGTCAGTAACTGTTTTGTTTACATCAGTTACACCTTGAAATGTTAGGGCTGAAAAAGTTGAAACCGGACCGACAAAAAACAAGAAAAGTCTGGAGTCTTTTTTTTTTTTTTTTATTGTGCCAGCTTCTCTAGCAGATGAAATAAATGTGTATAGCGTTAATAGAGTTCTGCTCTTTTGCGTATGTGTTATCGTGAACACTCGCTGCAGTCGCTCTACAATGACAAACATCCAGGTTCCCATAGAGACGACTATATGAGATGAATGGAAGACAACTTTACTCTGTTTTTTATTACAATAGACAGGAACACATATTTTTTATTGTATTTTTGGACCGACGGCAAATCCAGATGAAATCACAGTCCGTTTGGAGTTTAATACTGTCAATCAACTAAATAATTAGCATAAATAGTTAGCATTAAGTACATTTCTGGTGACTGTACCAAACTTACCATCTGTACCACACTGCTATAAGAGAAATGTGTGTATTTCCAGGGTTCCTACACAAGTACGGAAAGCATGGATGAATGAATTCTAATGAAGTTTTATCAAGCATGTCTCATATTTCTATCGAGGAAAAGTTATTTTGCGATACATGTCATTATTGTCTTATCAGCCAGTCCTATCTGAAGGGTTATTGTCCAGTTTCGGTCACTGCAGGTGTGTGTGCACAACAGGAAGGCAACATTTACACAATAAAAGCACTGTTGAGCAATGACTAGATTCTATAAAAGAAGTGATGCATTTGTAGAGAAAGCACCTAACGATACTTTAAATATCAAATCTGAGAAAATCAAAACAAGGTTTTATAAAAACTGATGCCACCATTTCTGCTTATTAACCCATAAAGACCCAAACATCCACTGTTTACCAAAAGCATGTATTGCTCTAAACCCGAGGTCGGCAACCTGTGGCTCCGGAGCCACATGCAGCTCTTCATCCTCTTTGTAGTGGCTCTCTTGACTGCGGTCCAGCCAGCCGCGATTCTCCTCTGCATGGTCAAGCTAGCCACTAGCGTTTTTCTTGTGCGCTACTCATTCGACAATTACGGTAGATGAGCTGCATGGAGCAAATGTGCCTTCCGGACAAAAAAGTAAGGGTTAATTTATGCTCTATGTTTAAAGACACAGACAGACGGAGGGTTCTGTCCGTCCTTTGTATACTGTATTACTCACGTAATTCTGTCCATTTTCTGGGAGAATATGGAGCAGTACAACTGGGAACTGTGGAGGCAGTGTTGAGTTTTGAAGAGAATAACTTCCATAAATAGAATTTAAAAATTTCATAGAGCCACTGTATGAGTATGAGTACTGTGTACTTTTGGGGTAATCCTTCAACAGATTCCCTTCCAAGGCACAAAAGTGTGTTTTTTCATCTGAAATAGGCTTTAAGACTAAATTCAATGATGAATAAAATTATTTTTTCCAATAAGTACCTCATGGATTTGGTATATTTGGTATGAGTACTTCATATACTATTAGCACAAACACTATGAACTACTTTTACTGTGTACTTTTGGAGTGATCATACTCAAAAATCCCTTCCAAGCTGCAAAAGTGTTTTTTTTTTTTTTCATTTGAAATAGGCTTTAAGACTAAATTCAATGATGAATAAAATACATTTTTCCAATAAGTACCTTGTCAATTTGGCATTTTTGGTATTAGTACTTCATATACTATTAGCACAAATACTATGAAATACTTTTACTGTCTACTTTTAGAGTAATCATACTTCAGAATCCATTCCACACTGCACTTCTGTTTGTTGTATTCAGAGGTTGTAACAGATAAAATGTGAAAAAAGATTAAAACTTTTAAAAGTTTTTAAGTTCTGTCATTTTTTGCAGCTCCAGACAATTTTTTTTGGTGGAAGAGGGGGCAAAATGGCTCTTTTGATAATAAAGGTTGCAGACCCCTGATCTAAATTGCTGATCCACTAATCCTATCAGTACATGTAAATAATTGGTATAAAATACAGTTTTTCATCTTTTCATGGTCATTGGATATGACCCATTTGAACGAGTCCTGATCATAATGTTTAACTGACGGAGCTGAAATCGGAATTAATGTCTGTTTCTCTTCTTTTTTTTTCCATGTTCGGCGTCTCCTCTGTTCGTTTCTTCTTCGTTGTCTTCTTCTCTTCAGGTAAGTTTAACGTCTTCACCTTCTGCTTCTCGTCGATCAGATTCTGTTCTAAATATCCGTTCCATCAAACAGAATTCCGCTCATTTTCTGATTTATTTATTTCATTTACGTCCACGTTGCAGATTCAGGACTTTAGGTCACCTTAAAAGACTGCACAGGCTTTTATTTTGAAATGACACATACAGGAAGTGGAAATGTGGACGTAGACGAGGGTCGAGTAGATTGAACCAACGTCAGTCTATCGATGAATAATGAATAATAATATGATGTGAACATTAATAGATCTGTGCATTGGCTGTTTAATACCAGTTAATACCTATCAATACATGCAAATAATTGGTGTAAAATGCAGTTCTTCATCTTTTCATGGTCATCAGATTTGGCCCATTTGGACGTTCAGAGGCTCCGTAGTTACCGTGGAAACACTGTCATCTTCTACAACACTGATTCACCAGTAAAACCCATGGAGTTGGATCAATGACAGTGGATAATAATAATAATAATAATAATAATAATAATAATAATAATAATAATAATAATAATAATAATAATAATAACTTTATTTATATAACACCTTTTAAAACAAAGTTTACAAAGTGCTTTGACAAACAAATAAAGGGCACAACAGCAGGATACAAGATGTAAATAAAAACACTAAAAACACTAAAATAGAAGCAACATAATAGGAGAGATGTGTACAACAATGCAGAAACAAGACACTTCAAATAGATTAAATGAATCGGAATAAGGAGTGCAGGGGTAATGTAACATGATGCTGTTAAATCAGTGCAGAAGTAGAGGCGTGAGATAAAACAACATCATGTATGAGAATATAAACCAACAATCAAACAGGATAAGATTCAAATTAAAACATTTAAAAATTAAAAATTAAAAGGGACAAACATCACATAAAAGCAAGTCTATAAAAGTGTGTTTTAAGAAGTGACTTAAAAGATGCCACTGATTCTGCAAGCCTTATTTCCTCGGGCAGGCCGTTCCAAAGTCGAGGGGCCCTGATGGAAAAGGCCCAGTCACCCTTAGATTTAAGCCTCGACTTTGGAACAGCCAGGAGCCCTCTGCCCGAGGATCTAAGGCTACGTGCTGGCTCGTAGGTAGCTAACATGTCATCTATATAGCTTGGGGCCAGACCCATTCGGGCTTTAAAAGTAATCAGTAAAATCTTAAAATCAATTCTAAAACACACAGGGAGCCAATGGAGGGATGCCAGGATAGGGGTTATGTGATGTCGTCTGTTAAAACCAGTGAGAAGCCTAGCTGCTGTGTTCTGGACCAATTGGAGGCGGGACAGTGATTTTTGATTGATGCCGGACAGAAGTGAGTTACCGTAATCGAGTCTTGTGAATATGAATGAATGTATAACTGTTTCCAGATCTGAGTGAGGGACTATTGGTTTGATTTTTGAAATGGTTCGCAGATGTAAGAAACACGATTGGATAACTTTATTGATGTGAGGTTGGAATGTGAGGTCTGAGTCAAATATTACACCAAGATTTCTGGCAGTTGTTGTAATATTTGAGGATAGAGGACCGAGGCAGTTTTTTACGGCAGTGGTGAAATGTGGTGGACCGAACAATATGACTTCTGATTTAGAGTTGTTTAATTGCAGGAAATTCTGGGCCATCCAATGGTTTACATCATTAAGGCAGACAGACACAGCAGCTAGGCTTCTCCGGTCATCTGGTCTCAGGGGCAGGTATATCTGTGTGTCGTCCGCGTAGCAATGAAAGGAAATGTTATGACGCTTAAAAATCTCACCAAGTGGGAGCATATAAATAGAAAATAAAATCGGACCTAAAACTGAACCCTGCGGTACACCACAGGCAATCTGGGTTTTGGAAGATGTGTGGTTGCCTATGGTGACCGCAAAGGTTCTATCTAAAAGATAAGAATAAAACGGCGGATGGAGACGATTGTTTTATGTTCAGTTAATGATAGATTTGACTGAAAAAGCCACTTTTTCATCAGTTTTTTTTTCTTTTTTGATATAATAACCCTCAATTTTAATTTGAGCTTTTATGAACAGCTACATGATTAGTAAATTAAACACAGGAAAATACGCTAATTCTACTGTGAAAAAAATGCCAAATCCAGATGATTCATTCATTTCGTTCATTTGTTTGTTTATTTCGAGCATTTATAGAATACAAACAAATTCACAATTCCAAAAATAAATGAATAAATAAATAATTAATGTGTGGAAGGAGTGGGAAGAAGAAAACCTTATATAATCCCACCCTCATTCTCATCATCAAATAACTGAACACAATAACATTATAAATATTCACTCCTGTCCTTTGACTTCAAGCCAGAACAATGGACAAAATAGAACAAAATAGGCCTAAACCAAATTAGAATAAACTCATTTGACAGTATTTACATTGCATAACCAAAATATGTGTAAAGAAATAGAAACAAAGTACATTCCTGGTGGTATTGCCACAGGTAACAGTTAACCGTCAACTTACAAGATAATAATTACATACCAACAATGGTAAAAACAAAAAACTGCAATACCACAAGTGGTAAAGAACAGCAATAATTACATACCAACAACTGCAAGAAAAGAAAAGAAAAAAAAACCCCAAAAAACTACAACAGCACTAATGGTAAAGGGCAGCACATACCAACTAGATGAGGAACAACAAACACACATGAACATATAAGACAGAATATTTATGGAACATCAGTATTAAGACCCTCCATCTTTATACTGGGACCAGACCATGTGTTTATAGAACAGTTTAAATCGGTGGATATTTTAAACTATTACATAAGCATATGGTCTAGTCCCAGTATAATAATATACACCGTCATCTTCTACAACATTGATTCACCAGTAAAACCCATAGAGTTGGATCAGTGACAGTGGATGGAAACACTGGGTTTATGTTCAGTTAATGGTAGATTTCCCTGAAAAAGTCCCTATTTCTTCAGTTTTTTTGTGTTTTGTTATAACTAATAACTTTACTCTGTGCTCAATGAACATCTACATGACAGTCAAATAAACATCAAAAAATACACAAAATACAACATTTATTCACCAGTTCAAGCCATGGAGTTGGATCAATGACAGTGGATGGAGATAGTTGTTTTTACGTTCAGTTATTGATGTATTTGTTGAAAAAGTCATTTTTTTCTCTGTTTCTGATATAATTACCCTCAAGTTTAATCTGAGCTTTTATGACCACCCCCATCAGGGATGTCAAACTCATTTTAGTTCAGGGGCCGCGTTCAGCCCAATATGATCTCAAGTGGGCCGGACCAGTAAAAGAATAACAGTGAAAAAAGTCAAATTAAATAATAATGTTTACATCTACAAAGTTTCCTTAAAAATCTGAATAATAGGAACAACTTGAAATGTCTTAAGAAAAGTAAGTGCAATTTAAAAATATTATGCCTCATGATAACTTACAGATCATGGTGGATCTACAAATACGCATAACATTTAATAACAGAATGTTGGTAAAATTGCAAAAATTCATATATATATTTTTTTTCAGGTTATTCAAGTTTTTTGCAAAAGTATAGTTTGTTAATGGGCGACACGGTGGTGCAGTGGTTAGCACTCGTGCCTCACAGCAAGAAGGTCCTGGGTTCGATTCCAACACCAGTCGACGGGGGGTGGGACCTTTCTGTGTGGAGTTTGCATGTTCTCCCAGTGTCTGCGTGGGTTCTCTCCGGGTACTCCGGCTTCCTCCCACCATCCAAAGACATGCACTAATAGGTTAATTGGTTAATTTAAATTGCCCATAGGTGTGAAAGTGAGAGTGATTTTTTGTCTCTATATGTTCAGCCCTGCGATGAACTGGCGACTTGTCCAGGGTGTACCCTGCCTTCGCCCCTATGTAGCTGGGATAGGCTCCAAGCGACCCCCGTGACCCTAGTGAGGATAAAGCGGGTTCAGAAAATGAATGAATAGTTTGTTAATGTAAACATTTTCATGTAATTTAACTTTTTTACACCAAAACAAAGAAAATTTGCAGTTGTCATTATTTATAGGATATTACGATAATATTTTACTGCTCAGATCCACTTGAGAACTAATTGTTCCGTATGCATCTGTATGTGGAACCTGAATTAAAATGATTTTGACACCATTGATTGTTAATTTCTTCTGTGTAATTTTTGCATTTCATAAATTTATCCCACGGGCCAGATTGGACCCTTTGGTGGGCCGGATTTGGCCCCCGGGCTGCATGTTTGACACCTGTGATCTACAGGATCAATAAATTCAATACAGGAAAATACTAAATTTTCACTGAAAAAATACAAAATACATGTGATAATATTATAATAAATGGTCATAAATCACTTAGGAAAGGTTAAATAGAGAGAAAAATTCATTTGGTAAGTGCCCCAAAAGTCACACTGGGTCCTTATGGGTTAAACACATGAAACTGGAAATGAAGGAAAAACAAACCTGGTACCTCTGTCAGCTACGGTAAATAAATGAAGAAATACAGAAGACTCGTACACTGTAAGCCCGGATAAGTAGAGTTTACTCAAAAAATTTGAGGCAAGTGATTGCACTTAAATGATTTGAGTAATGATCGACTCATCAGTTGGTTTAAGTAGGTTCAACTTTAATGCTAAAAGTATTGAACTTAAACTATCAAGTAGAAAACACTAAAAGACAAGTTATTTGTACTTTAAATCTGTTGTAAAATCAACCCCACTATCCAACCATTCAACTCAGCATTTTAGGTTACACTGACTAATTTACTCAATTGCAGCCAGATTAATTTATCATTGATTAAACAACTTTTTGTAAGTTAATCAAACTCAAAATCCTATTCCTGACCTTGATAGGTATGAAATTTTTCAACTTAATACAGGGTGACCCAAAAAAAAAGGAATTTTTGAAGTGCGTATTGGCAGACATGAGCAAGTGGCGGCACTGTGAGACAGTGACCTTGAGCAAGTAAACACACCCCCATTTTAGTAACCATTGGCGGCTGTGCGAGAATTGTTCGGTAACCGTGTGATCTCAAGATTCGGTAACGTTCCCTGGCCCCCTAGATCGCCAGATTTGTCCTTTTGTGATTTTTTTCGTGTGGGGCTATCTCAAGAGTAAAGTGTACACGACTCGACCAAGAACTCTGGATGAGTTAAAACAGAGAATTCAGGATGAAATTCACAGTATCCCAGCTGAGATGTTGCAGTGGTCAGTGAGGAATCTCAACAGCAGATTTCAAGAATGCATTCGTACAGGAGGACGCCATCTACAGGAAGTCATTTTTAAAAAATGAAAATTCCATCATTGTTTCTTAAATGGCATGTTTTAAGGTTTCAATTACTATGGATAAAATATTTTTCTTCCATCACTCTTGGTTTTATTAGAATGTTAAAAAGTTCCCGTTTTTTTTGTGTCACCCTGTATATTGTAGCATGAATGGAAGTTAGCTCATTGTCATTTGCCAGTACAGGAAGTGCTTCTAATTTGACTAAACACTAAAATTTCCATTGTCCAATAACAGTCTTAGATGAACAGGAAACCCATAGTTCTTCCTCTGGCTCTGACTCATGGTGCAGCTCTACAAAAATACAAAAACAAACACAAAAAGACCAATAAACACTGCCATACACACATTAAATCCAAATTCACACTAACACCACAACCCCGCTGAACCCCTGCACAGAAAAAGAACACATTTTCAACAACATGCCCAATATCCACAATGCAATGCGAAGATAAAAAGGTGTGGTCATGACTAAAACTGAGTGATTTAATTCCATTCAACTTCAACTTTTTCGTACTTTCAACTATGTCTGCAAATTAGTAGAATATACTGAACATTTTATAGTAACGTCATAAAACTTTAATCATTTAAGTGCATTGTAATTAAAGCATTTTAGTAAATACCAATTATTACAGCGTACAGGGTGGGGAAGCAAAATTTACAATATTTTGAGGCAGGGATTGAAAGACAGTGTATGACCAATTAGTTTATTGAAAGTCATGAGAATTTATTTGCCACAAGAAAATGGACATAATAGAAAATGTTTTTATTCTATGTGTCCTCCTTCTTTCTCAATAACTGCCTTCACACGCTTCCTGAAACTTGCGCAAGTGTTCCTCAAATATTGGGGTGACAACTTCTCCCATTCTTCTTTAATAGTATCTTCCAGACTTTGTCGTAATAGTTTTGCTCATAGTCATTCTCTTCTTTCCATTATAAACAGTCTTTATGGACACTCCAACTATTTGTGAAATCTCCTTTGGTGTGACGAGTGCATTCAGCAAATCACACACTCTTTGACGTTTGCTTTCCTGATTACTCATATGGGCAAAAGTTTCTGAAAAGGTATGGATAATAGTGTTAGGTATGATTATGACATCAATATATGTTTGGTTTCAAAACAATTGACGTAGTGTCTGCTGAGAAAAAACAACTAAATGTTCATTGTAAATTTTGCTTCCTCACCCTGTATATATATATATATAAAAAAGGGGGGGGGGGGGGGGGAATCAACGTTGAGAGAAATTCAGTAAAAACCATCTCTGAGGCATTTTGGAAGCAAAGAAAACAATTTAAAACTAACCAATGCAATGATATTTTATTATTATTTATTTATTTATTTCATGGTTGTGCATTTCATCAGTACCATTCAATAACACTGGGTTACAAAAAATGTTTTTTGCAAGTTGTCTAGGTTTTTTCAACTGAATTAGGACCATTTTGCACCGCTAAACCCAAAAATGACACCTGTTTTTCCCAATCAGGTCAGGTTTTTTTGCTAATTTGATTTTGAAAAACTTCTCACAAAATGGATTACATTTTTGTGACTTTATCAGTTGATTTTTTTATATAGTTCTCACCCAAAATAGGTTTTAAGAGAAAAAAAATCATAATAGTATCTTCCAGACTTTCTGGTAATAGTTTTGCTCATAGTCATTCTCTTCTTTCCATTATAAACAGTCTTTATGGACACTCCAACTATTTTTGAAATCTCCTTTGGTGTGACGAGTGCATTCAGCAAATCACACACTCTTTGACGTTTGCTTTCCTGATTACTCATATGGGCAAAAGTTTCTGAAAAGGTATGGATAATGGTGTTAGGTATGATTATGACATCAATATATGTTTGGTTTCAAAACAATTGACGTAGTGCCTGCTGAGAAAAAACAACTAAATGTTCATTGTAAATTTTGCTTCCCCACCCTTTAGTAATGCATAACATCATTGTCAGAGAGGAAATGTCGAAAATATCAGAGACTTTTTTGAAGAAAGTTGTACAAGTTACAACCGTCAAAGAATATGCAGTGAACAGAGTAGTGGTCTGTAAATGACTGTTGAGGATGACATGTCTGATTTGTGCGCTGCTCTTGACTCGAGTTCACCATCACCAAAATCATGACTGGAAAGACTTTGCACGAGGAGGCATTCATTTGATTGTACGATTCTGATGTGAGGAAATGAACTCAAAGCTGTATTCAGTACTGATTACAGCAACATTTGGCAATTTAGACTTTATTGAAGACAGAAATCTGACTGAAAATAGGAAACTATCCTATCTGTGGTGGTACAGATTATTAATGCAAAAACCCAGTGGGAAAATACGAACAGGGGTTGACAATTTTAGGAATCAAGAAAGTCACTGTTTGTGATGAAGATAGCGAAGTAGGATTTATAGTTATGGAAAAAATTATTAGACCACCTCTTGTTTTCTTCAATTTCTTGTTCATTTTTATGCCATTTTATGTTCATTTTTATGTTCATTTTTATATTTTTATTTATGTGTTGCGCTGCCTCTTGGCCAGGACTCCCTTGGAAAAGAGGTTCTTAATCTCAATGGGATTTTCTTCCTGGTTAAATAAAGGTTAAAAAAAAAAAAAAAAAAAAAAAAAAGCCTGGTCCAACTAAAGGTACATTTGTTTGGACGAATATAATGAGAACAACAAAAATAGCTCATAGTAGTTGAATTTCAGAGCTCATATCTATCCAACATGTTTTCTTGATAATAACCAAAATCACTTCAGTTCTTCCATCCATATCTATGGCATTGTACTGATAAAAACAGTGCTTTTAGACCAGGGGGGTCAAACTCATGTTCTTCCGGGGGCCACATTCAGCCCGATTTAATCTGAAGTGGGCCGGACCAGTCAAATAATAGCATAATAGCCAATAAAAAATGACAACTCCAAATTGTTTTAGTACAAAAAATAACATTCATTTATGCCAATATTTACATTTACAACTTATTCAAACAAAAAGGATGTGAATAACCTGAAAAAAATGAAATTTGTTAAGAAATATAAGTACAGTTTTATCAATATTATGCCTCGACGGATCATTTATATTAATATACATGTTCATTACAGATCAGATCTACAAACGCACAAAACATTTAGGAACAGGCAGAATCTTGTTAAAATTGCACTTAAGTTTCTTTGGACATTTCAGGTTGTTCGTATTTGTTCAGGTTATTCACATGTTATTGTTAAAGGAGAGTAAATATTTTCATAATTTAATGTTTTTTGCACTAAATCAAAGAGAAAAAAAATGGTGTTGGCATTATTTATAGGTTATTAGGATATTATTTTGGAGTTCGATGCCCTAACTTGCACTTTGTGAATTCATCCCGCCGGCCGGATTGGACCCTTTGGTGGGCCGGTTTTGGCCCCCAGGCCGCATGTTTGACACCTGTGTTTTAGACATTCCATGTTTTCTTTTGTCTGTTTTAGTCACATGATACACACAGGAGGTAGGACTGGACTGCAGAACCACTGTTTTTGAGGATGGTCTAATACTTGTAGTAGTTTTGCATGGTATAGATGTGTGCACTTTGTATCCTCACATGCTGTACAGTACGTCAGCGTCACTTCAAACAGCTGTCACTGTCAGACATGTCACTGCAGGCTTCGAGAGCGAGGTGGAAAATTGTTAAAAGAGGAAAAGCAGCTGACACAGCAGCTCTGCAGAGACTGAAGAAAGAACTGCCATTAGTTTAACTGAGTATCTGTCTGTCTGTCTGTCTATCGTTCTATCTGTCGTTCTATCGTTCTATCGTTCTATCTATCGTTCTATCTATCCTTCTATCGTTCTATCGTTCATTCTATCGTTCATTCTATCGTTCTATCTCTCTCTCTCTGTCTATCGATCGTTCGTTCGTTCTATCGTTCATTCTATCATTCATTCTATCGTTCTATCTATCTATCTATCTATCTATCTATCTATCTATCTATCTATCTATCTATCTATCTATCTATCTATCTATCTATCTATCTATCTATCGTTCGTTCGTTCGTTCGTTCGTTATATCGTTCTCTCTCTCTCTCTCTATCTATCTATCATTCTATCTATCATTCTATCTATCGTTCTATCATTCTATCGTTCTATCTATCTATCGTTCGTTCATTCTATCATTCATTCTATCGCTCTATCGCTCTATCTATCTATCGTTCGTTTGTTCGTTCGTTCTGTCGTTCATTCTATCATTCATTCTATCATTCTATCTCTCTCTCTATCTATCTAGCTATCATTTGTTCTATCGTTCGTTCTATCATTCTCTCTCTCTCTATCTATCGTTCTATCTATTGTTCTATCTATCTATCGTTCTATCATTCTATCGTTCTATCTATCGTTCTTTCGTTCTATCGCTCTATCTCTCCCTCTCTCTTTATCTCTCTCTCTCTCTCTCTCTATCTATGGTTCTATCTATCGTTCTATCTCTCTCTCTCTACTTCACAGTCTGATATTTCACCGTTTTACCAGAACTTGCGTTTCTTCAGACTTGTAAATCATCACAGGTGTAAATGATGGCTTGTCTCTCACCATTAACTGTAAAATACTGTCATTACACAGATAAACACGACATTTAAAGCTAATGGTAGATGAGTAGAAGTTTTGACAGAACTGTTATTTATTTTTCTAATGAAAGGATCTGTACAAACAAATAAATATTATGACCAATTCAGATTGTTCAGCGTTACCTGTTGTACACTCTATGGACAAAAGTATGTGGACACATTGAATTCAGGAGTTTCTTTTCAAACAGGGGTCTGGAATTCACAACAACAACGTCAGAACATAGTTTTATATTGGGATAAATATCATTGCATTGGTTAGTTTGGTTTAAATAGTTTTCTTTGCTTCCAAATGGCCTCAGAGATGTTTTTTAATTCATTTCTCTTAACACTGATTTTTTTTTAATCCATGACTATGATTACAAATGTTCTTCCTCTAAATTTCTAAAATATTTTTCATGCTCTGACTGTAAATAATAATTTTCTACCACAACTAACCATCTACTTTCTTCACATCTCATTTAGGAAAAAAAATCCCAATTAAACTTTAAGGAAATATTGATGTTTATAAACTGTATGGACAAAAATATTGAGACATATCATGCCTACAGCTGTAAGATGTCCTGTTCATCATGATTTGAGATAAAAACATCAACCAACATAATGAAATTATATTTATCACAACATAAAACAAGTGGTTCCAGGCACAACAAACCCCACCCCTCCACGTATTGTATCTTATTTTGGCATCGATCCAGCTGATGTCATCATGTCTATGCATGTGCTGATGTCAGCATATCCATTGTCTCTATATATGTGCCAAGTTTGAAGTAAATTGAAACAAAATTGAGGTTTTATAGATATTTGACATTTCACCCATTATAAGTAAATGGGAGATAAAAAGATTTTTTTTAAAAATTCATTAAAAAATTTGAACTTTGACCTATTTTTCCCAAAATGTAATCACATCTATTTTGGGTCACTGGCAATCTATAAATGCAATTTGGTATGAATTCAATCAATAATTTTGCTACTACAGACATGAGAAATTTTGCCCATTATAAGTAAATGGGGGAAAAAAAGATGTAAAAAAAAATTCAGAAAAAATTTTAAGTTTGACCCATTTTTCCTAAAATGTATTTACATCTATTCTGCATCACTGGCAATCTATAAACCAAATTTGGTATGAATTCAACCAATAGTTTTGCTGCTACAGATGTGAAATTTCGCTCATTATAAGTAAATGGAGAAAAAAAAACATTTTAAAAATTTGTAAAAAAAAAAAAAACTGAACTTTGACCTACTTTTCCCAAAATGTAATCACATCTATTCTGGATCACTGGCAATCTAGAATCCAAATTTGGTATGAATTCAACCAATAGTTTTGCTGCTACAGACGTGAAATTTTGCCCATTATAAGTAAATGGGAAAAAAAAAAAAATCATAAAAAATTTAAACTTTGACCTATTTTCCCCAAAATGTAATGAGATCTATTCTGTTTTACTGGCAACATATAAACCAAATTTGGTATGAATTCAAGCAATAGTTTTGCTGCTACAGACATTTGAAATTTCGCCCATTATAAGTAAATAGGGAAAACATAAAAATAAAAATTCATAAAAAATTGAAACTTTGACCTATTTTCCCCAAAATGTAATCACATCTATTCTGGGTCACTGGCAATCTAGAAACCAAATTTGGTATGAATTCAACCAATAGTTTTGCTGCTACAGATGTGAAATTTCGCCCTTTATAAGTAAATGGGAAAAAAAATAAAAAAATTCATAAAAAATTGAAACTTTGACCTATTTTCCCCAAAATGTAATGAGATCTATTCGGTTTTGCTGGCAACATATAAACCAAATTTGGTATGAATTCAAGCAATAGTTTTGCTGCTACAGATGTGAAAGTTCGCCCATTATAAGTAAATGGGAAAAAAAGAAAATTTAAATTCATAAAAAATTTAAACCTTGGCCTATTTTCCCCAAAATATATTGAGATCTATTCTGTTTTACTGGCAATCTATAAACCAAATTTGGTATGAATTCAAGCAATAGTTTTGCTGCTACAGATATTTGAAATTTCGCCCATTATAAGTAAATAGGGAAAAAATTGAAACTTTGACCTATTTTCCCCAAAATGTAATCACATCTATTCTGGGTCACTGGCAATATATAAACCAAATTTGGTATGAATTCAAACAATAGTTTTTCTGCTAGTGTTAACAAACAAACAAACCCAATCAAAAACAATATCCCTTGTCTCTCCTTCAGGGGGCGGGGTCATAATATTATGACATTTATCATTATTATTTTATATCCTAGGTTCCTGTTAGAAAAGAAACACCTGAATTCAACGTGTCCCAATACTTTTGTCCATATAGTTTATTTTCAGTATTTGGACAACATCATTACAAATATATGGGTGGATTTAATTGTTGATGAAGACACTTTCACTTGTAACGCCATTAAATATTTAAGTGGTTTTAATTCATCTGTGTTTTCTTATATTGTTCAGATTTTCACAGCATCATCCAAACGCAGCCACTGACCACGCATCTGAAAGTACAGCCTACTTTATTGAGCGTTCATATGTATTCTTTTGTTGTGTATTTCATTTCATTTAGTCTTTGTTTAATCAAGTCGTCTCATTTAACAAAAGAGAGTCGAGGACGAGAAACAGATACAAACCACAACCAGCAGACAGAAACAAACAACGCAATCAACAAGAAATAATAAAAAAAAACAGGTTAAACTGACAGGAGAGATGAAAGGGACTCTGAAAGGCTCAACAGTTCAGCTTTAGGAGTTAATAAAAGGTGGTGTTTATTTCTCTGTGACTGCTGATGAGTCTATTCAGCGGTGTGCTTAACAGAGAAATGTAGAAATAAAGTAGAAAACCCTGGGATGTTCAGACGGTTAACAGATACTGTGGTGATGGGGTCGCATGATAACACACAAAACCCCCAATAATTAAAAACAGACATGGAGGTTTGGGACAATAGGAGATCTACTACTGCTGCTGTGATTGGAGCTAATGCACAGGTGTCAAACATGTGGTCCGTGGGCCAAAACCGGACCGCTAAAGCAGGGGTGTCAAACTCATTTTGGTTCAGGGGCCATATTTAGCCCAATTTGATATAATATATAAATAATGACAAATCCAAGTTTTTTCTTTTTGTTTTAGTACAAAAAAAAAACCCAGTTAAATTATGAAAATATTTACATTTTACAAAAAAGAAGTGAATAACCTGAAAAAACAGAAATTTCATTTGAAAAATTTGTGCAATTTTAACTATCGACTTATTTATACGTGTACTGTACATTACACGCAATGTTATATAAGCATTTGGTAAAAGGCAGAATATTGTTAAAATTTTGGAGTTTGGAACTAAAATTTGAACAGTTTCTACAATATTCCATCCCTTATTATTTACACAACTCCAGATCACAGTGGATCCATAAATGCACCAAACATTTAGGAACAGGCAGAATATTGTTAAAATTGCACATTTCAGGTTGTTCATCTTTGTTTTTATTTATGTATTTATTTGCATTTTATTGTGAAAGAATAGTTTTGCAAATGTAACTAGAAGCACTCGGAGAGCGCAGACCTCCACCAAGGCTGATCAGTGGCCCCCCCCGTGGGCCCCCCCACCCCCGATCACCACCAAAATTTAATCATTTCTTCCTTATCCCATTTCCAACAAACCCTGAAAATTTCATCCAAATCTGTCCATAACTTTTTGAGTTATGTTGCACACTAACGGACAGACAAACAGACAGACAAACAAACCCTGGCAAAAACATAACCTCGTTGGCGGGGGTAAATATTTTCTCAGTGGAATGTTATTTTTTTCACTTAAATTTTTTTCCACATAATTTTTCACAAAGAGCATTTGTAGTTGTCATTATTTATGGGTTATTGTGTTGTTATTTTTACTGTCGATCACATTGGTCTGTATGTGGAACTTGAACCAAAATGATTTGGACAACCTGGACTGTTCAGGTTCATTTTTGCACTTTCATCTTGCAGGGCCAGAATGGAACCTTTGATGGGCCAGATTTGGCCCCCGGGCCACATGTTTGACACCTGTGAACTAAAAGGTCCAATCTGGTCCATGGGATGAACTTATGAAATGCAAATATTACACTTAAAATATTAATAAACAATGCTGTCAAAATTATTTTAGTTCAGGTTCCACTACACACGTATAAAAACCTTCATCATATAATGTTATTTTTTTCACTGTTATTATTTTACTGGTCCGACCCACTTCAGATGATATTGGACTGAATGTGACCCCTGAACTAAAATGAGTTCAACACTGAACTAATGGCTATCCATCTGTACAAAAACACATTACCTCAGCTATGCCACATGGGACCAAACCAGACAAAACTATGATTAAAGCATTTATGCTATGAGGCTAACGATATGTGCAAATGGTGCATAATTTCAACAAGGAATATTACGCATCTTTTTGCCATTGACACGAAAACAACTTTTTTTTTTTTCCTGAAAGAACACCTCATGGTTCAGAACCTGAAGGGATGGGGCTTCAGCTCTCAATAAATAAAAGAAACAAGTGGTGCCAGGCACAACAAACCCCGCCCCTCCCACATATTTCACCCATTATAAGTAAATGAGAGGATTTTAAAAATTTATAAAAAATTTGAACTTTGACCTAATTTTCCCAAAATGCAATGAGATCCATTCTGGGTCATTCACAGTCTAGAAAGTCAATTTGGTATAAATTCAACCAATAGTTTTGCTGCTATAGACATATGAAATTTTGCCCATTATAAGTAATGGGGGGAAAAAAAAATCATAAAAAAATTTAAACTTTGACCTTTTTTCCCCAAAATGTAGTGACATCTATTCAGTCCTTCCAGGATTTTGCGGGATTTTTTTTTTTTTATTGTTGTGGCCTAAAATGCCTGATTTTGCAGCAGCTTTTCCAAAAAAAATGCAGTGACGCTTCTTTTATTAAAGTCACAGGAACGTGGGCATTTGCAAGTTACCTAGAACAGTCTTTTTTTTGTGTGTTTTTAGCCTTAAAAAGCACCAGGAAGCCATGATTTTAAACAAAACAGGCTTTTTTTCATTCATTCATTTATTTGTTTTGAGCAGAAGAAAATTTTTAACATTTTTTGTGTACAAGGAACTAATATCAGAGCAAATACATTAATAAAGATGATCAAGACAAAATAACGATTGCCGTGTACACTAGTAATAACACAATAAATTCAATCTGTACTGCTCAAAAAGGAGTGGGAAGAAGAAAACTGATTAAATCCCACCCCCATCTCACATTTATACAACACAACACATGACTTTGGCTTCCTTAATGATATAGTAGAATATTTAGGGTTAGGGTTAGATGGGTTACATGCACACACACACACACACACACACACACACACACACACACACACACACACACAGTGCAGCCAAACTTGGGTTGCTTTCTAACACATTAAAGTAAACATTATTATTAACACCAAGTTTAGGCAGGGCAAGGCAAGTTTATTTGTATAGCACATTTCAGCAACAAGGCAATTCAAGGTGCTTCACACAGGACATTGAAATAAAAGAAACAAAAAGAAACACATTTAAAACATTATAAAAGAAACATATAAAAGGTGATTAAAAACAGCAAGTAAGAAAACAACACATAAAATCAAAATAAAATAAAATAAAATAAAAATAAAAACACACACATATTAAAGTAAAAGTTGCAGTGCAGAGTTTCAAAAGAGAATATAAAATGTAAAAAGTCCAAAGCCTTTTAGTCAAAGGCAGCAGTGAACAGGTGAGTCTTTAACCTGGACTTAAAAGAACGCAGACTCTCAGCAGACCTGAGATTTTCTGGTAGTTTGTTCCAGATATACGGAGCATAGAAACTGAACGCTGATTCTCCATGTTTAGTTCTGACTTTGGGAACACAGAGCAGACCTGCACCAGATGACCTGAGGGGTCTGGATGGTTCATACTGGACTAGAAGGTCTCTGATGTATTTTGGGCTTAAACCATTCAGTGCTTTATATGCTAGTAAGAGAATTTTGAAGTCTATTCTCTGAGAGACAGGGAGCCAGTGTAGAGACCTCAGAACTGGACTGATGTGGTCTAGTGTAGAGACCTCCGAACTGGACTGATGTGGTCCACTCTCTTGGTCTTAGTGAGGACTCGAGCAGCAGCATTCTGGATCAGTTGCAGTCGTCGAATAGACTTTTTAGGCAGACCAGAGAAGATACTGTTACAGTAGTCAGCTCGACTAAAGATGAAGGCATGGACAAGTTTTTCAAGGTCTTGCTGCGACATCAGTCCTTTAATCCAAGAAATGTTCTTGAGGTGATAGTAAGCTGACTTAACCACTTAACCATTTAACCATTTAACCACTATTTTTGTTTGTGAGCTTGTTTTTTAACTCCACACACAGACTTGCGCTCACACTCCCTCACGCACACACACACACACACACACACACGCACACACACACACACACACACACACACACACACACTACACAGACAGGAAAGCATGCCTCCACAGGTTCTTTCTTCTTCTCTTCTATTGCCTTACAGAGTAGATCTGCGCTAACCTTGACCCTTTCAGCTCCTGCTCTTGTTCTGGATCCTACAGCCTCTGTCATTGGGACTTGTCTGGTCTTTCCTCTTCCAGTTTCAGCCGTTCTCCTGCATGTTTTGCGGTTGAAAAATGTCTGTGGAGCGGCCACTTTCATTCGTGTTCCACCACAATATTGCAGGCAATGCAGAACAGTATACTTCTGCTTTTGTGTAACACATCTGAACTGACTTGCTCGAACTTTGGCAGTGATATTTGTCGGTAAATGTGAGTATTTTGCATCTCACATGTCTTCATCTCCTCAACTGTCAACAAGGAAGTAAATGTGATGATGTACATGTCACGTAGACAGGGGTGGGCGAAAGGAGGCTAAGGGGATTAGTCAAATTTGTGGAAAATTTGCGGCGATTGGACAAAATTGCAGCGCTGCGCAGAATTTGCGGTGATTGGTTGAATTTGCGTTAATAGTTCCGATCGCAACATCGTGAATTCCTGGAGGGACTGTCTATTCTGGGTCACTGGCAATCTATAAAGTCAATTTGGTATGAATTCAAGGAATAATTTTGCTGCTACAGACATTTGAAATTTCGACCATTTGAAGTAAATAAGGAAAAGAAAAGATTTTACAAATTCATAAAAAATTTTAACCCTTTCATGCATGAATTATAAGAACCTTAGTTGAGATTTTTTTCCTGAGTGTTTTTATTGCTCTTTAGGCATGAAAAAACAATGCAATTGAAATGTTTTTCAATCAACAAAAATGTCCACTCAGCTGGACACCACGCCTTTAATTTTTGAAGGTAAGAAACCATCATCAGAAAGTGATATACAGTGCAAAACCTATGAAATAAAAACCTTTTTAATGCAGCTAATCTGATGTTTTCTTACATTTTAACATACTCTAATGCTAGTTTTTACTCACTTCATGGAGATAATATGCACAAAAAAATAACTGTTTGATTAAGAAAACTGTTATTTACAGTCTAATAGCAGTTAGCAAATATTTACACTCAAACATGTGAGTGCAGATCAGGTTTATCGAGAACAGCAAAGTTACAGTAATGATATGAATGTCAGTGTATTATTATAGGATGATGCATGAGCGTCCACTGTGTTTGCTCATATGGAACTAAACCAACAAAACCCATGAATATACAAGAGAACAGCTGTAAAATAACTGTCCACTGTAGTGACCACTATGCATGAAAGGGTTAAGTTTGACCTACTTTTCCCAAAATGAAATACATGTATTCTGGGTCACTGGCAATCTATAAACCCAATCTGGTATGAATTCAACCAATAGTTTTGCTGCTAGTGTGTTAACAAACAAACAAACAAACAAACCAAACCAAAAACAATATCCCTTGCCTTCCTTTCGGGGGGCGGGGCAACAATCAAATGGACATAGATAGGAAGGTTTGATAATCTGGCTCTGAAACACAATGAATTACACTTATAAATGACAAACCCAGAAACAGACTGCAGCATGTGGGCAAAAAGGCAAGAAAACAATAAGAAAAGGCACTTTCAAAAGGACTTGACCCCAAAGTGGACCTCAAACGCAGCAGATCGTTTCCATCAGCGCCACTGGTTTTCACAGTGAAACAGCTCCGATAGCCAAGCGCCGTGCACATTACATAATGTCAGCTGTCTCCCTCTGAAAACACATGGGGTCGAGGTGGCCAACAGTCTGTGTACAGTACGTATGTGTTGTGTAGGCGGGGGCGTGCAGTGTGTGTACACCTGTTTGTGTGTGATGTGCTGGGTTGTGTTTGCGCTCGTATGCAGCTATGTGGGAGGATGACTCAAACAGCAGGTGAATCACTTCAGGCGGACACACTTCCACGCTCACACACTCGCACAAAAACACCCAAACGCATGACTCTAGCCTACAGAGAGGATAGCACAAACCCCCTCCACCCGATTTAGTCCAGTTAACCCTCAGCTGACACACAAATGCGACCGCACTCGCGCACAGGTTCAGCCTGTTCTGTCCAGTCGACTGTGATGAGGAACGTCATGTGACAGGAGACGCTAAGGGGCTGGCGTCCCACGGGTCGGACACGTTAAAGCAGGGGTGTCAAACATGCAGTCTGGGGGCCAAATGCAGCCCTCTGAAGGTTCCAGTCCGGCCCGTGGGATGAATTTGCAAAGTGTTAAAATTCCACAATCAAGACTGTGGAACTCATTTTAGTTCAGGTTCCACATACAGACCAATATGATCTAATAATAATAATAACACTGGGTTACAAAAAAATGTTTTTTGCAAGTTGTCTAGGTTTTCTCAACTGAATTAGGACCATTTTGCACCGCTAAATCCAAAAATGACATCTGTTTTTCTCAATCAGGTCAGGTTTTTTTGCTAATTTGATTTTGAAAAATTTGATTTTCTCACAAAATTGATTACATTTTTGTGACTTTATCAGTTGATTTTTTATATAGTTCTCACCCAAAATAGGTTTTAAGAGAAAAAAATCATTTTCTAACAGGATTCCTGTTAGGTACAATGGTGTATTCACCGCAGATGTAGCAGAATACGTCAGGCTTATTTTTGCAAGATCTTCTAGTCGAAGCCATTTCATTCATCTGTAATATTAAAAAAAACATTAATCATAAATTGGCAAAAGTAAAATCTTCAGAACTCGTTTATCGCAAGAAATATGAAAGAATTTTGTATATGATGTGAAAATGCCCATAAATGTAAGCAAAAATGTTCAAAAGCCAATATGTAGCATAGTTCAGAAAGTTGACCTGATTGAGCAAAATGAATGTGATTTTTGGATTCAGCACACCAAAATTATCCTAAATCAGCTCAAAAAACTTAAACAATAAATTTGTTGTTTACCAGTGTAGTAATAATAATAATAATAATAATAATAATAATAATAATAATAATAATAATAATAATACTAATAATAATATAATACAATTTATTTATAGGCTCCTTTCAGGACACTCAAGGTCACCGTACAAAGTTGTTAAAAGTAAATAAAATAAATAAAACAGTTAAAATTACACATATACATATATAAGACACATAGGTGCATAAAATGGCAGTAGATAAAAGTGAAATTATGGAATTGAGTAGGCCTGTCTGAATAAGTAAGTCTTAAGCTGGGATTTGAAGGTGGTAATAGAATCACAGATCTATAGTCAAATAACAGCAGAATAACCTACAAAAAATAATGACTTCAGATTTTCTTCTTGGTTTGGCATGAAAAAAATAATATTACACTATACCTATAAATAATGACAACTTCAAATTTTGGTCTTTGTTTTAGTGCAAAAAATAACATTAAATTATGAAAATATTTACATTTACAAACTATCCTGTAACAATAAAATGTGAATAACCTGAACAAATATGAACTACCTGAAATGTCTAAAGAAAATTAAGCACAATCTTAAATATTTTGTGCCTGTTACTAAGTGTTTAGTGTCTTTGTGGATCTGATTCATAATGCACATGTAGAAATGATAAGTTGAGGCAGAATATTGTTAAAATTGCACAGATTTTTCTTTTAAAATTTCATTTTTTTCAGGTTATTCACATCTTTTTTGTTTGGATAGTTTACAAAAGTAACTATTTTCATAATTTAAAGGGGGGGGGGGGTGTTGCACTAAAACAAAGACAAAAATTTGGAGTTTTCATTATTTATAACAGGGGTGTCAAACTCATTTTAGTTCAGTTCCACATTCACCCCAATTTAATCTCCAGTGGGCCAGACCAGTAAAATAATAACGGTGAAAAATGTAAAATTATATTATGATCAGATTTAGATCTACAAAGTTTTCTGAAGAATCTGAATAACACCAACAACTTGAATTGTCTTAAAAAAAACAAGCGTTATTTGTTTGTAAAGCCTGGAAAAAGCGGCAGATGTGTTTGTTTAAATAGGTCAGTATTTTGTTTTGTTCATATCTATTGTGCCTGTTGTCTGGTGTTTGATTTTTGGTTTGTATTTTTGGTGTCTTATAAGCCCATGTAAGGGGTGGGCGTGTTTTTTATGCAAGACACAATAATAAAAACATTCATTCATTCATTCAAACAAGTGCAATTTTAACAATATTCCACCTCGGTTTATCAGTTTATCATTTACACATATGCATTAAAATCACACAAAACATTTAGTAACAGGCAGAATACTGGTAAAATTGCATTTACTTTTCTTAACACATTTCCGTTTGTTCATATTTGTTCAGGTTATTCACATTTTTGTCAAAGTATAATTTGGTAATGTAAACATTTTCATGTAATGTTACTTTTTTTACACCAAAGAAACAAAGGGAAAATTTGGGGTTGTCATGATTTATAAGTTATAATGATAATATTTTACTGGTTCTGACCTGTCTGTATGTGTCTGTATGTGGAACCTGAATTAAAATGATTTTGACACCATTGATTGTTCATATCTTGAGTGTAATTTTTGCATTTCACAAATTCATCCCATGGGCCAGATTGGACCCTTTGGCGGGCCGGATTTGGCCCCCGGGCCGCATGTTTAACACCTGTGATTTATAGGTTATTACGCTATTATTTTACTGGTCCGGCCCACTGGAGATAAAATCGGGCTGAATGTGGCCACCGAAAGAAAATGAGTTTGAGACCCATGCGTTAAAGGAAACCGTCTGTTGGGGTCTGTCTTCTAGAGGACTTAATAGATGTGCATATGGATGACTAAGTGTGTGTGTGTGTGTGTGTGTGTGTGTGTGTGTGTGTGAGTGTGTTTGTGCAGGTTTTATGCAGATTATAGGTCAGCCATGTGTCGGCGTCCGTGTGTGTCCTGAGTTTGTTCAAATGCCATAAAAAGGTCAGCGATAGCCCAGGTCCAAGTGTGTGCTCGGCTGCAAACTATGACATGCATACACTTCAAACACACACACACACACACACACACACACATAAAATAAGTGCATTAGAGGCAGACAAAAGCCCAACGCTGCGGCCCTGCGATAGGAATACACACATACAGAACACACATCAATATGCCAGATGCGTTCAATATCAGTGACGTCACTCATCATCTGACCAAGGACACACTGCTCTTTGCTTCTGCATGACACCAACTAAAGCACGAGCAGGAAAGAGCTAAGAGGTTCGCTTATTATTATTTATTTATTTCGCATTTAACCGCTAGCATCCGACCTTGAAGCAGAAGCAGCACTTCGACTGGAATATTTCAGGTTTGGAGGAACAGAAACGCTCTCATAGTTAAATTAGGTTCAGACTGTCAGGATATGATGAACGTGTGTGTGTAAAGTACGGGTAAAGAGAATGTCGTTATTTAAATATACAGGGTGGGGAAGCAAAATTTACAATGAACATTTAGTTGTTTTTTCTCAGCAGGCACTACGTCAGTTGTTTTGAAACCAAACATATATTGATGTCATAATCATACCTAACACTATTATCCATACCTTTTCAGAAACTTTTGCCCATATGAGTAATCAGGAAAGCAAACGTCAAAGAGTGTGTGATTTGCTGAATGCACTCGTCACACCAAAGGAGATTTCAAAAATAGTTGGAGTGTCCATAAAGACTGTTTATAATGGAAAGAAGAGAATGACTATGAGCAAAACTATTACGAGAAAGTCTGGAAGATACTATTAAAGAAGAATGGGAGAAGTTGTCACCCCAATATTTGAGGAACACTTGCGCAAGTTTCAGGAAGCGTGTGAAGGCAGTTATTGAGAAAGAAGGAGGACACATAGAATAAAAACATTTTCTATTATGTACATTTTCTTGTGGCAAATAAATTCTCATGACTTTCAATAAACTAATTGGTCATACACTGTCTTTCAATCCCTGCCTCAAAATATTGTACATTTTCCTTCCCCACCCTGTATAATTCCTAGAAGGCCTGAGAAGATGTTTTACATTCCAGGGATGAGAAAGCATTAATAAGTAACACTGTTAACACTGTGCTTCATTTCTCAGAAATACAAAACTGTAATAATGAGCCTTGAAAATATACGTTTTTTTGGAGTATCGCTTAAAGCAAAGCAGACTTTGGTGAAAACTTGTTCGTTTACACCTGCACCGTAAAAACATGTGCAGTAAAGCTGATGTACCTACAGAGAAATGCTGATTAAGCAGGCAGTAATTGGGGTAATTTAAGTTCCCACTGAACACATGGATGAGCCTAATAGTGCATACACTGATCAGCCACAACAGTCTGACACTGACAGGAGGAGCGCTCTTAACCCTTACAGACCCAAACAAAGTGGTAGCATCTGTTTATAGTGGCATCGATGACTGATGATGATGGAACAGCTCTGGGAGGGTTGGAACGTTTCATACGTGAATGTTTCAGCCCCTACCCATTACAACTCTATTTCAAGGGGTAGTGCCAAGTGCAAGGACCAAGGGGAAGGGGCTAAGGTGCAGGTGTCAAACATGTGGCCCAGGGACCAAATTCAGCCCGCCAAAGGGTCCAATCTGGCCCCCGGGATGAATTTGTGAAATGCAAAAATGACACTGAAGATATTAACACTCAATGGTGTCAAAATCATTTTAATTCAGGTTCCACATACACATACAGTCTAATTAGATTTCAAGTGGGTCAGACCAGTAAAACCATATCATAACAAGAAAAGCACTCTGAGAGCGCAGACCTCCTCCAAGGCAGATCAGTGCCCCCCCCCCCGATCACCACCAAAATTTAATCATTTGTTTCTTGTGCCACTATCAATATTTCCTGAAATTTTCATCCAAATCTGTCCATAACTTTTTGAAAGATCCGGATCAGTCTTTGCCATTTGATAGAACACCCCATTGTAAATCCCTGAGTCAAATTGCATGAGATTTGCACAATTCCCCCATATTGTGATTTCCACCATAAATATTAGTCCCATATTTATTTTACCTAGATTTTAAGATTCCTTGACCATGAAAACATACCATTAGCAACTGGATTCATAATTATATCCTTATTAGTTCAGTAGTTATTCACGAAAATCACATTTCTCGTAATGGCGGTTTTCTTCTGGATCTAGCTCCTTAAGTATTAAAGCTACATGAAATCCGGTGGCATACTCCCGATGCGGAACTGACTGAGCTACACGATGGCGCTTGTCAGAAATTTCTACCTTTAATATTAAAGGCACAGTAGGCCAAAAAGTATGGGCACCCCCATTTTTTATATAAATTGAGAAAAAATCCGCCTTCTGGATCAGATCCGGATCAGCCTTTGAAATGTGATAGAGGACCCCATTGTCAATTCCTGAGTTAAATTTCATGAGTTTTGGTCAATAATTAAGCGAGATATTGGGAAACAAAAATTTTGGCCCCATTTACCACAATGTTAACGAAAATTTCAAAGTGATCCAGAATCCAGGATTTCTTCCGGATCACCCCCAAATGTTAATCATTTCTTCCTTATCCCATTTCCAACAAACCCTGAAAATTTCATCAAAATCTGTCCATAACTTTTTGAGTTATGTTGCACACTAACGGACAGACAAACAGACAAACAAACAAACCCTGGCAAAAACATAACCTCCTTGGCGGAGGTAATAACCTATAAATAATGACAACCCCAAATTCTCTCTTTGTGTTTTTTGGTGTAAAAAAGTTAAATTACATGAAAATGTTTACAATACCAAACTATGCTTTTACAAAAAATATGAATAACCTGAACAAATATGAACAAACAGAAATGTCTTAAGAAAAGTAAATGCAATTTTACCAATATTCTGCCTGTTACGAAATGTTTTGTGCAATTGTAATGCATGTGTGTAAATGATAAACTGATAAACCATGGCATGATATTGTTAAAATTGTACTTTTTTTTTCCTCAAGACAATTCGAGTTGTTCATGTTATTCAGATTTTTAAGGAAACTATGTAGATGTAAACCTGATCATAATATAATTTTACTTTTTTCACCGTTATTATTTTACTGGTCCAGCCCACTGCAGATCAAATTGGGCTGAATGTGGAACTGAACTAAAATGAGTGTGACACCCCTGGGCTAAGGGGTGAATTGGGATTGGACCTTAATCTTGTTAAGATTATTTGACTTGTTCCAAGAATTTTCGTCTTGAGCTACCCCACTTATATATTACAACTAAATTTAAGAACAATTTCCCAGATAGCAAAATCATTATGGCTTAAATCTGGCCCAAAACTGGCATGCCGTTTTGGCAAAGTTCTGGGCGGATGTATGGGCCCTAAATGGTCCAAAATAGGCAAGCCAAAATCAAACCAGAAGGAAGCCAAAATTCACCCAAAACTAATTGTGGACTTCCAAAATATAGCCATAATTGTCCCAGAAAAGCCCCAAATCCCCATAATCCAGCCAAAAAGTAGCCAAAACTGACCCAAAGAGAGGCTGAAAGGAAGATAAGATAAGATAAGATAAGATAATCTGTATTTGTCACATACACAATTATACACAGTACAATGCGCAGTGAAATGTGTTTTGTACCTGCATCCAGTTTCAAGAAAAAATTAAAAATAAAGGTTCAATTAAAAAAATAAAAATGAAGGTTCAATAGAAAAATAAAGTTCTGAAATATATGTAATAATAATAATAATACATTTTATTTATAGGCGCCTTTCTTGGCACTCAAGGACACTGTACAGTAAAACAGTAAAACAGCAGAGTATAAAACAAGTAATAACGCAGAGTAAAAAATAAAAGGCAGGTTAAAAAAACTGGACTCTGCAGTTGTGTTCACAAAGAGAAAGCGGTCCTAAACAGATGTGGTTTGTACATATACATCAAATAAGCAGAAGGAACACTGTTATACATTATATAAGGTGCATGAGTGAAACGGTGCCAGTGTGTACAGTGGAATGTCTAGTTTAAGGTTTAAGGCTCGGAGGTGACTAAACGGAGGGCCTGAGGGAAGAAACTCTTTGTCATCCTCTCAGTTGCAGTCTTTATGCAGCGATAGCGTCGGCCTGACAGAAACAGGGAGAACAGCGTTTCCAGGATGGTGAGGCTGCTTCAAAATCTTCTCAGCCCTTGACCTGCATCTCTGGACGTAAATGTCCTGCAGGTTGGGGAGGATCCGCCCAGCTGAACGGACCACCCATTTGAGGGCAGAGAAGTCCTGCTTTGTACAGCTGCCCATCCAGGTGGTGATGCTCTTAGTGGTGCAAGTGTAAAAGTTCCTGAGCACTGTTAACGGGAGACTGAAGTCTAAGGAGGACAAAATTCACCCAAAATTTGTGTTGATCATGCTTTTAAAATGAAGCGGGGTTTTCTTCCGGGTAGAAATTCCAGCTCTTTGGGCAGTGTTTTGGCTTTACAGAAATATGCCAGAACACAACCAAAACACATCCATATATGGAGTAAGATGTTGCCGCTCTGTAGTCAGTCTTCTGGGTTACCATAAACATGCCATACCATCCCTGTACTTGATCCTGCTCTTTGTCCAGTCTTTTGGTTAACCACACAAATGCCAGAACTCAGCCATATATTGCTGGTGCCTCCAGATCTATTCTGGATAACCTTAACCCTTTCATGCATAGTGGTCACTCCAGTGGACAGCTGTTCAAAGCTGTTCTCTTGTATATTCATGGGTTTGGTTGTTTTAGTTCCATATCAGTTAACACAGTGGACGCTGATGCATCATCTCATACACTGACATTCAGACCATTACTGTAAATTTGCTGATCTAGATAAACCTGATCTGCACTAACATGTTTAAGTGTAAATCAAGTTGTTTTTTTTTGTTTTGTTTTTTTTCTTCCATATCTCCATGAAGTGAGTAATAACTACTATTAGAGTATGTTGAAATGTGAGCATTAGCAGCATTAAAAAATATTTTTATTTCATAGTTTTCACACAGTATATCACTTTCTGTTATTGAGTTTTAAATACATGTTTTGTTGCTTCAAAAATTAAATGCTTAATGTCCAGCTTAGTGGATAAATTTGTGTTTCCGTAAAAAAAAAGGTTCTTAAAAAAATTTCAATTGCGTTTTTTTTTTTTTTCATGCCTAAAGAGGAATAAAAACACTGAAGAAAAGAATATTGATTAAGGTTCTCATAATTCATGCATGAAAGGGTTAATCATACCAGAGTTAGGCCTAAAGGTTTTCATAATGCCAAAAGAAAGCCAAAAATGCCAAATGTATGCCATAAGACTGCCAAAATATTTGCTATCTGGGTTATAACAGAAGTAGTTCCATTGTTGGTGGATGAGTATGACGGGCACAGAAACTGTTTACCCTCGAAATTTTTTATTTGCTTTTAGGGATGGCCCGATAATATCGGCCCACCGATATTATCGGCCCACCGATATTATCGGCCCGATATTGGCATAAAAATGTAATATCGGTGAATATCGTTATCGGTTTTTTTGCCTATCATTAAAACCGATAAAATAATGCCTTGATTTCACCGGCATTTACCGACGCGTAAATGAAGCATTGTTTGTAGCTGAAAGAAATGTGCAGTTTTCAAAATTGTACAGTAGAGTTGCCACACTGTAATAGACTCATGGAGGGAGGGAGAGAAAATAAATAAATATGGCATTTTTTCCACAACTTCAGTTGAAGTATGTATTCTTTGCACAGACAGTGTTTACATTTTGAAAGCCTTGTTGCATTTGAGAATGCATCCAATGGGGCATCACAATAAAATTAGGCATGATGTGTTAATTCCATGACAGGAGATATGTGATGGCACCTAAAATTAGTTTAATATCCCACATATATCGGCAGCGGTATCGGTAGATATCGGAATCGGAAAGTAAGCATTGGACAATATCGACATATCGGTTTTTGTCAAAAAAGCCAATATCGGACATCCCTATTTGTTTTATGCAGTTTTGCCAATTAATGCATATCTATTGAGTCATTACGTTTTCATTAAACCATATGAAAAATCTTACAATGAAAACTTGAAACAAGTATGTTCTGTTTAACCCATAAAGGCCCAGTGCTACTTTTGTGTCAGTTCTCAAATTAATTTTCCTCTCTATTTAACATTTCTTTAGTGATTTATTGTCATTTATTATAATATTATTGTCTGTGTTTTGCATTTTTTTCTGCAAAAATTTTGTGTTTTCTTATATTGTATTTATTAATCATGTAGCTGTTTATAAAAACTCAGATTAGAGTTGAGGGTTATTACATCAAAAACAGTGAAAACTGAAGAAAAAGTGACTTTTTTCAGACAAACCTATCATTAACTGAACATGAAACAAGTGTCTCCATCCACTGTCATTGATCCAACTCCATGGGTTTTACTGGTGAATCAATGTTGTAGAAGATGACAGTGTTTCCATGGTAACTACGGAGCCTCTGAACGTCCAAATATGTCATATCTGATGACCATGAAAAGACGACAAACTGTATTTTACACCAGTTATTAACATGTATTGATAGGATTAATGGATCAACAGGTGTTAAACAGTTTAGATCAGTAGATGGTTTGAGTTGATGGTGGATGTTTGGGTTTTTTTATGGGTTAAAAGGAGAATTTTAGCATTCTATAATCCTTAGATAATATTTCCTTATTTTCAGAAAACTTGCTAAGTGCAATTTTCTTACTGCGCTGGTGGATAATTTTACTTAAAAGACATTTTAACCCAATAATAAGATGAATTTTCTTATTTTGTACAGTCCTTTTTGCAGTGCATGTTTGATTTCCTCATGAACTCACAGACTACTAGTCGATATAATCCTGTTAAAAGTATCATCGCTCTAGTGTTTTACTTTTACCGTCACCCTGAGCTGAAACCTTGTCGATAATTTCAATACATTTGTCTGAACGTTGCTCTCTTTCTGAAATTTTGAGTCTTTCCCCTCAAACTTCCTGCCCTCGTATTGTAGTTAAACTCCCACATTTAGCCTGGGGGGGGTGTGAACAGCGACTTGTTTCCTCTGAATCAACACACGGAGTCACCAGCCCGACAGCAACGAGCTTCAGTGGGAGGAAAAACACACCACGAGCCGCTGTCTGCTCCGCTGTTCTGCTCGGCTGTCGGCGAAGCTACAGTGACACGACCCCTCACTGCCACTAGGGCTCAGAGACACAGCTGTGCAGCGATGAGCAAACCGCTTTTCCTGTCGGCCATGTACAGTCCCTGTCTCACCATTTGAAAACATTCTGCCACCTTTGCTCTGATAGATTTCGTCCTGAAGCAAAAGAATCCCAAACTGAGGGAAATCATTAGGGCAGCTTCAGGGCTTTGGACTGGAGTCACTGTTGACTCTGCTGTGGACAATCCAGTAGAAGCAAAAAGAAACTTTTAAAAAATGAACCGATTCCTGATTTCATGTACTGTTTTCTATTCATGAGCAGTTTAAGGCGCAATAGTTTTAACCCTTTAACCCAGGAGTGTCAAACATGCAGCCCGGGGGCTAAAACCGGCCCGCCAAAGGGTCCAGTCCGGCCCGCGGGATGAATTTGCAAAAATTATACTTCAATCAAGGATGTCGAACTTGTTTTAGTTCAGGTTCCACATACAGGACAATGTGATGTCAACTAAAATAACAGCATAATAACCTATAAATAATGACTCCAAATTTTCTTAGTTTATTCAAAAAACATAATATTATATTACACTTATAAATAATGACAACTCCATATTTTTCTCTTTGTTTTAGTGTGAAAACTTACATTAAATTATGAAAATATTAACATTTACAAACTATCCTTTAACAATAAAATATGAAAAACCTGAAATTTTGTACGTAAAATTTTAACATTATACTTCCTGTTATTAACCCTTTCATGCATACTGGTCACTACAGTGGACAGCTACTCTACAGCTGTTCTCTTGTATATTCATGGATTTTGTGGTTCTTTTTGGGTTTTTTTTTTGCACATATCTTTATTAAAGTTTTAAGACACTACATATCTTTTCTGGCATGAATTGGTAACATTATGTAGATCTCTCCTGAGCATAAACCCCCAGAATCACAAGCCCTCCCCATAGTTTTCACACAATTTATCAGTAAATACATGTTTCTGTGCGTCAAAAATTAAACATGTGGTGTCCAGCTGAGTGGTCATTTTTGCAACTTCATGAAAAATAGGTTCATAAGATTTTTTTTTTTTTTTTCATTATTGTTTTTTTTTTTATGTATTTTTAAAATTTTTAAAATATTTTTTATATCATTTATTTTTTAAATTTATTTTTCAGAAGGAAATTTTCAATCACATTGTTTTTTTCATGCCTAAAGAGGAATAAAAACACTCAGGAAAAATTTTTGATGAAGGTTCTCATAATTCGTGCATGAAAGGGTTAAATATGTTGTGCCTTTATAGATCCAATCCATAATATGCATGTACAAATGGTAAGTTGAGGTGTAATATAGTTAAAATTGCACTTATTTTTCTCAAGAAATCTCAGTTTTTTCAAGTTATTCACATCATTTTTGTTTGGATAGTTTGTAAATGTGCATATTTTCATAATTTAATTTTGATTGCACTTAAAGAGAAAAATTTGGAGTCATCATTATTTACAAGTTATTATTATGCTATTGTTTTTCTGGTTCGGCCCACTTCAGATCAAATTTAGCTGAATATGGCCCCTGAACTAACATGAGTTTGACACCCCTGCTTTATAGTAATATTTTAGCCTGGAGCACCATAAAGAGGGGGGTAAACATGACAAATTCATGGGGTCTAGTATTTCCAGGGGTCCAGTGGATATAGTTTAGAAGTTGTGAAAATTTCGTGTAAGCTCTGGAGTAAAAGAGAGGCGTAGAAGCTGTGTTTCAGACGTCCACAGTGAAGTTCTAGTTTTGGTTTCACACCAGTTGCAGTTGTTACATTCATTCATTCATTTTCTGAACCTGCTTTATCCTCACTAGGGTCATGGGGGTCACTTGGAGCCTATCCCAGCTACATGTGTGGAGTTTGCATGTTTTTACAGTACTTATGAAACACACCCCTATACCTCCAGTTCCTACACAACGTACATACACAATTAATGTATTTAAATATGCCGTTGGACTACAGGACCCTTAGTCCTATTTTTTAGTTTACCGGCCGACAGGCTGTGAGCTATTGTCGTCATGCGGTGTCCAGCGTCGTCGTCATCTGTCGTCCGTTACAAAATTTTCTATCGTCTTCTTCTCCGAAACTACAATTCCAATTGACTTCAAACTTGGTATACAGCTTCTGTATGATGATGCCAACAAAAGTTAGTGAAATTATTTGGATCCGGATCTGATTCTGGATTTGGTGCGACTTTGAAAAATGTTCTCATTATAAGGGATAGGAAGTGGATTGATCCAGTAAATCAGTATCAATGATATCAAGTTGGAATTTGACTTTTTTACAGATCTGATTGGAATATGACCAAAACATGGGCTATTTCTGTCATAGAATAAATACACAGAACTGGGTGAGAATAAATGGCATCTGGATACATTTCCCAAAGCTTTGAATTTGGCGGGTAAGCTACAGGGCCATTGGTCCTATTTTTCAACGAGTGACACTGAAATTTTGTAAACAGTTCATAAAACAGAGTTCTTAAGCTCAAAAATGAGCTGAATATTTGAGAAATGATAAGTGAAGCTTACATTTTTGACACTGATGTTGACTTTGGCCCTTCTACAGTGGTCCCCAACCTTTTTTGGCCTCATTTTAACATCATAAATTTCTGACAACCCCAGACATTCAAAACGGAGACTTTTTTTTTTTTTTTTTTGCTAAAATTAATTTGTTTTTTGATAGTTTGCTATACTTTGTAGCAAATCATCATTAATTTTAGACATTTAGTCTATATAATGTATATTATTATAGACAGAGGCAGAAAATCCAGGTGTAGATTACTGCACAAAGGGAGACTTTGATTTTCCATGGTCAGGATATGTACAGTCAGTCCAGCTTGGATTTACAAGACTGACAATTAATACTGAACAAACAAGAACTGAAACTATGAATTATGAAAGAGCTGCAGCATCTGAAACTGACCACAATGAACATTTGACAAATAAACAGAACCACAGTGCTTCAGTTTCAGCTTCAGTTTGTCATGTCTTTTATGGATTGGGATTTTCTCTGTCAACTCACCATATATTTTTTATCAGTAAGTTTTTATTTTTATCAATTACTAGAAATTTCAGGTGACCGCATTTGAATTCCAGGTGACCCCACATTGGGTCCCGACCCCAAGGTTGAAAAACACTGGTCTAATATTCAGCGGCAGATGCAGTTGAGTGCACTTTGTCTGTTCTGTTAGAAGGAAATCAGTCCACATATTTCCACGTACAGGTCGTATTAATTAAAAGAAGACCCTGCGGACCCAAATGCAGCGTGCCATCTGATAACTTCATCAGGAGCCGATGAAACAAACAGGGCTCATTTCCATAAAGCTCAGACTTTCCCTGTTGTTACCAGTGAGTTCTCTGGTTCACACGCTGACGTCGTGGCTGAACTGGCAGGTGGACGTTCAGAAGGGTTTGAAGCTGCACCAGGAAACATTTTAATGGAGGCGTCCGACTGTCATGGAAGGCAAAATAACTCCACAGAACACAGATGAGTCCCTTTTACCCCCCTCCCCCAAAAGAAAATGATGTCAGGCTTCAGCGTTTGTCGGAAAACACTGAACGAAGGCTTTTAAGAGGAAATTATGAAATCCAAACAGGTGTGTCTGTGGCCTTCATAATCAGCTTCTCAACAGGACTTAATACCACTTGTAAATTGTCTTAAAATCCAACCAGGAAAGCCGATCATAAACAAACCCAGCACGACTTATCATTAATAATAATAATAATAATAATAATAATAATAATAATAATAATAATAATAACAGTGTGAAATCAGGCGCCGTCGTTCAACAGTCACAACCGCACCGTAGAAAAGTCACCTGCAAACGCACACACGGTATCGACAAACGCCGACGGGATCATTAACAGGATTTAGGCAAAGATCTGATCAGTGGATGACAGGAAAGACGAGTTGCCACGGTAACGCTAAAAAGGATTAAAATGAACAATAACCAATACTGACGGAGACACAAACCGCACATGCTCAGTTTGGTCGAACCTACTGCGTTCGTCTCCAACGCTGCAACTTGTCGTGTAGCGTGACATGTTTATCAATGATCAAATAGAAAGAGAATCTGACAAAACTGTGGAACTTATGGTCTTTCTGTACATTCAAATGAGGTAAAAACTAGCAGATAGTAGTGTCAGTGCAGATTATTCTCAAGTTGGATGAATGTTCTGATCCAGGGTTTAAATCGGGTGTAGTTGACATTGATTATGACAGTTACAATAAGATACAGGAGTGGTAGAAAATGGTAGATGTTGTAAATACGCACCTTTCTTTTGCAGCTCTTTCCAATATATTAATAATAATAATAATAATAATAATAATAATAATAATAATAATAATAAAATTAAGGTCCAATATATTTTTTATTATTTTGAGAAAAAAGTCAGAATTCAGTTTTTTTCTCATAATAATTTAAAAAAAAAAAAAAAAAAAAAAAAAAAAAATAATAATAATAATAATAATAATAATAATAATAATAATAATAATAAATATACAGCCAATCGAGTTACGTTAGGTTGGTCATGTGACGCCGATGCAGGAAGACAGTCAGTGCGGATGTGTGATTGGAATGTTTTTCATCTGAATTTTTTGCTTCTGAATTTTTGGCATCTCAGCATTTTTTATTCTAAATTTATGAACATTGGTGAATTCAGAGACAAAAAAATTCAGATACTTAATTTCAGTGCAAAAAAAAATGTCAGTGCAAGAAATTCAAAGGGTTTTTTAATTCAAAATCAGTCAGCATGGATGTGTGATCGGAATTTTTTGCATCTAAATGTTTTGCTTCTGAATTTTTTGCGTCTGAATTTTTGGCATCTAAATACTTTTTATTCTAAATTTAGGAACACAGGTGAATTCAGAGACAAAAAATTCAGATACTTAATTTCAGTGCAAAAAAAATGTCAGTGCAAGAAATTCAAAGGATTTTTTAATTCAAAATTGGTCAGTGCAGATGTGTGATCGGAATTTTTTGCATCCAAATATTTTGCTTCTGAATATTTTGCATCTGAACTTCTGCATCTGAACTTTTTTTAATTCTAAATTTATGAACATAGGTGAATTCAGAGACAATAAAAAAATCAGATACTTAATTTAAGTGCAAAAAAATTTCAGTGCTAGATATTCAAAGGGTTTTTTAATTCAAAATCGGTCAGTACGGATGTGTGATCGGAATGTTTTGCATCTGAATTTTTTGCATCTAAATTTTTTGCTTCTGAATTTTTTGCACCTGAATTTTTGGCATCTGAACATTTTTTACTCTAAATTTAGGAACACAGGTGAATTCAGAGACAAAAAATTCAGACACTTAATTTCAGTGCAAAAAAAATTTCAGTGCAAGAAATTCAAAGGGTTTTTTAATTCAAAATCAGTCAGCATGGATGTGTGATCGGAATTTTTTGCATCTGAATTTTTTGCATCTGAACTTTTTTTAATTCTAAATTTATGAACCTAGGTGAATTCAGAGACAAAAAAAAAAAAAAAAAAAATCAGATACTTAATTTAAGAGCAAGAACATTTCAGTGCTAGATATTCAAAGGATTTTTTAATTCAAAATTGGTCAGTGCGGATGTGTGATCGGAATTTTTTGCATCCAAATATTTTGCTTCTGAATATTTTGCATCTGAACTTTTGCATCTGAACTTTTTGCATCTGAACTTTTTTTAATTCTAAATTTATGAACATAGGTGAATTCAGAGACAATAAAAAAATCAGATACTTAATTTAAGTGCAAAAAAATTTCAGTGCTAGATATTCAAAGGTTTTTTAATTCAAACTCGGTCAGTACGGATGTGTGATCGGAATGTTTCGCATCTGAATTTTTTGCATCTAAATTTTTTGCTTCTGAATTTTTTGCATCTGAATTTTTGGCATCTGAACATTTTTTATTCTAAATTTAGGAACACGGGTGAATTCAGAGACAAAAAATTCAGACACTTAATTTCAGTGCAAAAAAAATGTCAGTGCAAGAAATTCAAAGGGTTTTTTAATTCAAAATCAGTCAGCATGGATGTGTGATCGGAATTTTTTGCATCTGAATTTTTTGCATCTGAACTTTTTTTAATTCTAAATTTATGAACCTAGGTGAATTCAGAGACAAAAAAAAAAAAAAAAAAATCAGATACTTAATTTAAGAGCAAGAACATTTCAGTGCTAGATATTCAAAGGATTTTTTAATTCAAAATTGGTCAGTGCGGATGTGTGATCGGCATTTTTTGCATCCAAATATTTTGCTTCTGAATATTTTGCATCTGAACTTTTGCATCTGAACTTTTTGCATCTGAACTTTTTTTAATTCTAAATTTATGAACCTAGGTGAATTCAGAGACAAAAAAAAAAAAAAATCAGATACTTAATTTAAGTGCAAGAACATTTCAGTGCTAGATATTCAAAGGGTTTTTTAATTCAAAATCGGTCAGTGCGGATGTGTGATCGGAATTTTTTGCATCCAAATATTTTGCTTCTGAATATTTTGCATCTGAACTTTTTGCATCTGAACTTTTTGTATTCTAAATTTATGAACATAGGTGAATTCAGAGACAAAAAAATCAGATAATTTCAGTACAAAAAAAAATTTCAGTGCTAAAAATTCAAAGGTTTTTTTTAATTCAATATCTGATGAGACAGATTGACTTCCATACACGGCCGATACTTCTTTGACTATTGCATTTTCATCAAAAAACTTAAACGTAAAACTTATCTTCAGTCCGAATGTCTTTAGTCCCACTACATTTGGTCTCTGGGGAAACACCGATGGATATTCTGGACGTTTTCTCAGACCAAACCAGAACTGGATGAACTGAGGAACTGGGTTCTCCGGTCTACAACCTGAGCGTAACCAGGGTCAGCTCCACTCATGTTTTTCTTCCTGTTCCACTCAGGACTAAAAGCACTTTATTACTCACCATTCAATGCCCATCAGAGTCAAGGCCTCTCCATGTGACTCAGACGTTTTCATGTCCTCGACCAGACTGTGCTCAGAGGATCACCGACTCCCTGTGTCACTGTTGCCATGACAGACTGAAAGAGGCGGAGCTAGGTTTATGTCAATCAAAACATCAACAGCTTCCAGACAATATTCTAACCTGTGCTTATGTCAAATTATGTCTAATAACACTGGGTTACAAAAAAATGTTTTTTTGCAAGTTGTCTAGGTTTTTTCAACTGAATTAGGACCATTTTGCGCCGCTAAATCCAAAAATGACATCTGTTTTTCTCAATCAGGTCAGGGTTTTTTTTGCTAATTTGATTTTGAAAAATTTGATCTTCTCACAAAATTGATTACATTTTTGTGACTTTATCAGTTGATTTTTTATATAGTTCTCACCCAAAATAGGTTTTAAGAGAAAAAAAATCATTTTCTAACAGGATGCATTTATTATTTATTATGTACAGGGTGGGGAAGCAAAACTTACAATATTTTGAGGCAGGGATTGAAAGACAGTGTATGACCAATTAGTTTTTTGAAAGTCATGAGAATTTATTTGCCACAAGAAAATTTACATTAATAGAAAATGTTTTTATTCTATGTGTCCTCCTTCTTTCTCAATAACTGCCTTCACACGCTTCCTGAAACTTGTGCAAGTGTTCCTCAAATATTCAGGTGACAACTTCTCCCATTCTTCTTTAATAGTATCTTCCAGACTTTCTGGTAATAGTTTTGCTCATAGTCATTCTCTTCTTTCCATTATAAACAGTCTTTATGGACACTCCAACTATTTTTGAAATCTCCTTTGGTGTGACGAGTGCATTCAGCAAATCACACACTCTTTGATGTTTGCTTTCCTGATTACTCATATGGGCAAAATTTTCTGAAAAGGTATGGATAATAGTGTTAGGTATGATTATGACATCAATATATGTTTGGTTTCAAAACAATTGACGTTGTGCCTGCTGAGAAAAAACAACTAAATGTTCATTGTAAATTTTGCTTCCCCACCCTGTATTCACCGCAGATGTAGCAGAATACCTCAGGCTTATTTTTGTAAGATCTTCTAGTCGAAGCCATTTCATTCACCTGTAATATTAAAAAAAAACATGAATCATAAATTGGCAAAAGTAAAATCTTCAGAACTCATTTATTGCAAGAAATATGAAAGAATTTTGTACCATATGATGTGAAAATGCCCATAAATGTAAGCAAAAATGTTCAAAAGCCAATATGTAGCATAGTTCAGAAAGTTGACCTGATTGAGCAAAATGAATGTGATTTTTGGATTCAGCACACCAAAATTATCCTAAATCAGCTCAAAAAACTTAAACAATAAATTTGTTGTTGCCCGGTGTAATTAGTCTAAACCATATGTTTTCCAGAATAATATTAAATTTGATATAAAGGTCATTAATGTAGAAGGAAATAGTATTATGGGAACTGTGCATTTTATTTATATTGAACAGACTTTGTAAAAATCACACATGGAAATTAGGGATGCATATGAATAATTGATTAGGTAATAAAGTAAGTATAGAAAGCATCTTTATTTAACCCATAAAGACCTAGTGCTACTTTTGTGGTAGTTCCCAAATAAAGGTCTCTCTAGATTTAACCTTTTTAAAAGTGATTTATCACCATTAATTATAATATTATACTCTGTATTTTGTGTCTTTTCAGTGAAAATCACCTGTTTTCCCATATTTAACTGATTGATCATGTATATGTTCATTAAAACTCTGATTAAAGTTGAGGGTTATTATAACAGAAACAGAGAAAAATTAATTAAAAAAATTCACATGAAACCAAAATTTGTCATTAACTGAACATAAACCCATTGTCTCCATCCACTGTCATTGATCCGACTCCATGGGTTTTACTGGTGAATCAATGTTGTAGAAGATGACCGTGTTTCCATGGTAACTACGGAGCCTCTGAACATCCAAATGGGTCATATCTGGTGACCATGAAAAGATGACAAACTGTATTTTACACCTATTATTCACATGGATTGATAGGATTAATGGATCAACAGGTATTAATCATCTCACATCCATACATGATTTTGGTCGCTGGTGGACGGCTTCACAAAAGTAATAAAGTCTTGTTCGGTCCTCCAATAACACTCTGAGGTTGTCTGGATCAGCACTTATGTTAGTCTAGTGTTCTAAAATACATGTTCTTTTCACCTTACATGGGTTTTTCTTGTATTTTTTATTTTATTTTTGCCACTTATGGGTAAAGAACCAAATACGGTAACATCATTACCCTTCATTAACCTTCAAATTATTGTCTCCTACGTTGGTTCTTATGCACTTTTATAGATATATATTTATAGATGTACATGGACTTTTTTACAGAACTATGTGTTTTTTTTTCTAGTATCCTTTATCTGACTCCCTGAATGACCGTACAAAAGTTCTTTTGTGTCTATATATGCACAAATGGCAAATACATTTTTTCAGTCTTTATTTTCTATATAATAAAACCTTTTGAAAAGCTTCACAAAAGTAATAAAGTCTTGTTCGGTCCTCCAATAACACACTGAGGTTGTCTGGATCAGCACTTATGCTGGTCTAATGTTCTTAAATACATGTTCTTTTCACCTTACATGTGTTTTTCTTGTATTTTTTTATTTTATTTTTGCCACTTATGGGTAAAGAACCAAATACGGTAACATCATTACCCGTCATTAACCTTCAAATTATTGCTCCTACGTTGGTTTTTATGCGCTTTTATTGGTTCTTATGCACTATTATTGTTTTTTATGCACTTTTATACATATATTTATAAATGTACATGGACTTTTTTTTACAGAACTATGTGTTGTTTTGTTTCTAGTATCCTTTATCTGACTCCCTGAACAACTGTACAAAAGTTCCTTTGTGTATATGTATGCACAAATGGCAAATAAATTTTTTCAATCTTTATTATGCTGCAAAAATCAAATAATATGTAATCCACTTTTTATATAGTATATTGAAAAAAATTAATTTTTTATGTTTTTTGCATCCAAAAAATGGTTTGTTTACATTACAAACATGGCATTTAAAGGAACTTTTTTTTCTCAGAACTATGTTTTTTTTTTCTAGTATCCTTTATCTGACTCCCTGAACAACCGTACAAAAGTTCCTTTGTGTATATGTATGCACAAATGGCAAATAAATTTTTTCAATCTTTATTATGCTGCAAAAATCAAATAATATGTGATCCATTTTATATGAAGTATATTGAAAAAAAATAATTTTTTGTGTTTTTTGCATCCAAAAAAATGATTTGTTTACATTACAAACATGGCATTTAAAGGGTTAAAAAATGTGACAGTTATTGAGTATTTGGTATTTTTATTTACGGCTCAAGTTGATGAAATAGAAAAAAGTGTAAAAGAATTAAAAACAAACTGTATGAACATTTTTTTTTGACATTATTCCACAAGTGTGCCAAAAAGACACACTTGGTGCTTAGTAAGGGCCTTGTTGGATGGGATACCGGAGGGTTAAGAAGTTAAAATATAAAAACATTAAAATTAAAACAGACATTAAAATCATCAGCAATAAAATGTGCCTAATTTCTAGAGAATTTCGCGTAACAAGTATTTAAGTAAAAGTGCGGTTCTTCTTCCCAAACATCCGCCCGAGCCGCTGCTGGATTTCCAGTGCCGTCTGATCTGAGCTCCTGCTGCTCATCCACCCTCCATCCATCCATCCATCTCTCCATCCATTCATCACTCCTTCACCTCTGTCTAATAATTACAAAGAAAGGGCCGGCCTCAAACAGATAAAAGATGACACTGACATGAAGAAACGCCATGGAATAATATTACTTTGGAAGAGATAATGTCATTCCTTTCAGCTGACTGCATTCCAGGCAGTGGCAGAGCAGGTAATTAAAGCGGGAAGCCGGGCCCTTTAAACCCTCCCTGCAGTGTCTCAAATGCAGATCAGGATCCGTGATAGTGTCTGAGCAGCCACAGCAGCTAATTACACTGCGAATCCCCCGGGACCAGTATCAGGCTATCCTCATAATGACACAGTGCACACCGTACCTTGTCAAACAGTGTTTAAAGTAAAGATTGCTGGGGAAAAAAAAACGGTAAAAGAGGTGCTTGAGAAAATTAAACGGGCCCCCTTTCCTTGCTATCTGCTTCTTTATATCACTTATTAGCTGTCGATTCTGCTGTCTTTGAGCCTCGGCGTCTGTTATCGCCCCTTCGTGTTCCATTAACATGCATCCTGGATAGATGGTTTACAATCAGGCAGCGTGCAGAAGTGGGAGTCCGTATGGAAATGTATGCAGGACGCAGGGACCCTCTGTCGTCTGAAGGTGGACGGATGGATGTTTGATCACGGAAAGACAACCGCGATCAAAGCGTGACACGCACACGTCGACCATGTGTCAACAAAAGCAGAGGCAAGAAAATGTAGTTTCTGTACAGAAACAAGTGAGAAGGCTTAAGGGTTAGTGTCAGAGACGATAAAATCACCAGAATAAGCATTAGGTCCAGTTTTAGTAAAAAGAGGAAAAGGAATACAGAAGATGCTTTATAAACTGTCACTCAAATAAATCAGTCATCTGGAAAGTAAATATTAAAAGAAGCCGAGGGCCATGGATGTGTAGAGAAGTCTAAAAAATAAGTATGAAAGTGTAAGTAGAAGAATTTAAATAGAATAATTTAGCTAAGAAATTAAAACGACCAAAACAAAGCGGCATGCAAAAGAAAATGAGCATGAAAATTAGAGCTGTTAAAGTTAACGTGTTAACCCTTTAACCTCTGACGTGTCTGTGGTGAGCATTCAGAATGTGTGATCTATTGTAAAAATTCATGTGTGTATATGTGTATAGCACGATTCAAACACACGGCAATCCACAGTGAATCTGTGTATCATTCGTTCATTCGTTTTTCAATTTAAAACCATGACAGTGCTTTACAGAAATGGAAGAGAGACAGGTTCAAAACACACAATTACAATTCAAACACAATCAATAAAACATAAATAATAATCGATTAAAATAAAGTAAAAGAGAAGACTTTGAATAGACTGTGTTGTTTCCATAGACATTTGAGCATGCTCAGTACACCCCACGCTACCTCGGTAACAGGAGGCAAAACACAGAGCAGTAAGATGGACTTGCTATAAAAAATACATGGTTTGGGCTTTTTTTTTTTTTTTTTTTTTTTTTTTTATACACCATTTTACTTCTTCTGTTGTTTGCAGTGTTGTCATGATTTTCCTTTTTTTTTTTTTTTTTTTTTTAACTGAGTTTCTATTTATTTATTTATTTATTTAGCAGGGACAGTACACATTAATGAACATTTCTGTAAACGTGCCAGTATTAGCAAACAAGCTATTTTTCAACTGTTGTCCTTGGGTAAGAACTAAAGTGCCAGCATTCATAAAATTATAAAAATTTTAAAAATTAAGACCCAAACATCCTCCGGTGACCAAAACCATTCACTGAATTAAACTGTTTAATCCCTGTTGATTCACTAATTCTATCAATACATGTAAATAATTGGCGTAAAATACAGTTTGTCATCTTTTCATGGTCATCAGATATGACCTGTTAGGACGTTCAGAGGAAACACCGTCATCTTCTACAACAGTGATTCACCAGTAAAACCCATGGAGTTGGATCAATGACAGTGGATGGACACACTGGGTTTATGTTCAGTTAATGATAGATTTGACTGAAAAAGTGACTTTTTCTTCAGTTTTCACTGTTTCTGATATAATAACCCTCAACTTTAATCTGAGCTTTCATGAACATCTACTTCATCATTGAATTAAATATAGGAAAACATATGATTTAAACTGTAAAAACACAAAACACAGTGAATAATACTGTAATAAATTAACAATTTCAGAAGTGCAGGAAGTACAGTAGGGCTGGGTCTTATCATGGTCATCAGATATGACCCATTTGGATGTTCAGAGGCTCTGTAGTAACCACAGAAACACCATCATCTTCTACAACAGTGATTCACCAGTAAAACCCATGGAGTTGGATCAATGACAGTGGATGGACACACTGAGTTTATGTTCAGTTAATGATAGATTTGACTGAAAAAGTGACTTTTTCTTCAGTTTTCACTGTTTCTGATATAATAACCCTCAACTTTAATCTGAGCTTTCATGAACATCTACTTCATCATTGAATTAAATATAGGAAAACATATGATTTAAACTGTAAAAACACAAAACACAGTGAATAATACTGTAATAAATTAACAATTTCAGAAGTGCAGGAAGTACAGTAGGGCTGGGTCTTATCATGGTCATCAGATATGACCCATTTGGATGTTCAGAGGCTCTGTAGTAACCACAGAAACACCATCATCTTCTACAACAGTGATTCACCAGTAAAACCCATGGAGTTGGATCAATGACAGTGGATGGACACACTGAGTTTATGTTCAGTTAATGATAGATTTGACTGAAAAAGTGACTTTTTCTTCAGTTTTTACTGTTTTTGATAGAATAACCCTCAACTTTAACCTGAGCTTTGATGAACATCTGCTTTATCATTGAATTAAATATAGGAAAACACATTATTTAAACTGAAAAAAACGCAAAACAGAGTGGATGATATTATAATAATAACACTGGGTTACAAAAAAATGTTTTTTGCAAGTTGTCTAGGTTTTTTCAGCTGAATTAGGACCATTTTGCACCGCTAAATCCAAAAATGACATCTGTTTTTCTCAATCAGGTCAGGGTTTTTTTTGCTAATTTGATTTTGAAAAATTTGATCTTCTCAAAAAATATAATAATTAATACCAAAATAAGATTGGTAAACACACTTTATGAAACTTGTGACTTGATTCCTGTTAGGTACAATGGTGTATTCACCGCAGATGTAGCAGAATACGTCAGGCTTATTTTTGCAAGATCTTCTAGTCGAAGCCATTTCATTCAACTGTAATATTAAAAAAAAAATTAAACATAAATTGGCAAAAGAAAAATCTTCAGAACTCATTTATTACAAGAAATATGAAAGAATTTGGTATCATATGATGTGAAAATGCCCATAAATGTAAGCAAAAATGTTCAAAAGCCAATATGTAGCATAGTTCAGAAAGTTGACCTGATTGAGCAAAATGAATGTGATTTTTGGATTCAGCACACCAAAATTATCCTAAATCAGCTCCAAAAACTTAAACAATAAATTTGTTGTTGACCAGTGTAATAATACTACGGCTGTGGCTCAGTTGGTAGAGTGGGTCGTCCAATGACCAAAGGGTTGGCGGTTTGAATCCAGGCTCCGACTGTCCACATGTCGATGTGTCCCTGGGCAAGACACTGAACCCTAAAATTGCTCTCAGTAGGTTCTGGCAGCACCTACTGGTGTATGAGTGTGTGTGAATGTCAGGCTTTGTAAAGCACTTTGGGCACCATGAAGGTGTAGAAAATGGGAAATGGGCTGTATAAGTGCAGTCCATTTCCCATTTACTGTGATAAATCACTTAAGAAAAGTCATATTTTGGAAGTGCCACAAAAGTAGTGCTGGGTGTTTATGGATTAAATGAAAAATGTGTGAGATTGTAACCTCTAACTTGTAAACACGTGTCTCTCATTGGATTATTTTTCTTATAATTCATTCCTTTTCATTACCTCTGACAGGAGGTATTGTGATCACTTTGCTTTGTGAGTTTGTGTATTTTAATCGATTATTTTAATTGATTATTATTCATCTGTGTATTATTCGTTCATTCATTTTTCAATTTAAAATCAGAAAACAAAAAAATAACTCGATTTTTTTGTTTTTCATTTTCAAAACCAGAATGAAAAATGGATAACGGTTTGTTTTTACATTTCCCAATTTTGTGCTCAAATAAAAAAAATGGAAAAAATGCATAACAACCGTTTAATCCATTTTTGCTATTTTCAATATAGTTAAGTTTTCCGACCCGGAAGTAATCGTAACAAGGGAAACACTAAACGAACAGAATCATGGCCGGACTGGAGGAATATTTTGCTATAATTAAGCTGCTGTTTGATATGGAAGCGTATTGCATTCACGCAAAAAAATTAATTTGGCTCTATTTTTCTGAATTAACGAGATTAACAGCAGCTTAATTATAGCAAAATATTCCTCCAGTCCAGCCACTATTCCGTTCGTTTATTTTTTCCCTAGTTACGACTACTTCCAGGTCAGACAACTTAACTATATTGAAAATAGCAAAATCGGATGAAATGGTCGTTATCGGTTTTTTTTCCATTTTTCATTTGAGCACAAAATCGGGAAATAGAAAAACAAACCGTTATCCGTTTTTCATTCTGGTTTTGAAAATGAAAAAAAAAAAAAATTAGTCATGTTTTTGTTTTTTGATCTTTGGTGATTTTTGGTTTTAAATTGAAAAACGAATGAACGAATGATACACGGATTATTCTTTATGTTTTATTGATTGTGTTTGAATTGTAATTGTGTGTTTTGAACCCGTCTCTCTTCCATTTGTATAAAGCACTGTAATCCGTGTATCATTTGTTTATTCGTTTTTCAATTTTAATCCAAAATCCAAAAAATAAAAAAATGACCCTTTTTTTTTCATTTTCAAAACCAGAATGAAAAATGGATAACAGTTCGTTTTTCCATCTCCCGATTTTGTGCTCAAATGAAAAATGGAAAAAATGGATAATGACCGTTTCATCCGATTTTGCTGTTTTCAATATAGTTAAGTTGTCTGACCCGGACACAAACACACAAAGCAAAGTGATCACAATACCTCCTGTCAGAAGTAATGAAAATGAATGAATTATAAGAAAAATAATCCAATGAGAGACACGTGTTTACAAATTAGAGGTTGTTTGTTTGTTTGTTAGTTAGCAAGATAACTCAAAAAGTTATGGACGGATTTTCATGAAATTTTCAGGAAATGTTGATACTGGCACAAGGAAGAAATGATGAAATTTTGGTGGTGATCAGTGGGGGGGGGGGGGGGGGGGGGGGGGGGGGGGGGGCAGATCTGTCTTGGTGGAGGTGTGCGCTCTCCAAATGCTTTTCATGTTCATTCATTTATTTGTTTCGAGCAGAACAAAAACATTAAACTTTTTTTTTTTTGTGTACAAGGAACTAATATCCGAGTAAATGCATTAATAAATAAAGATGATCAAGACAAAATAGCATTTACCATGTACACTAGTACAGTCTATTCTCGTTATACCGCCAACTTCCGTTCACGGCCAAATTGGCGATATAGCGAAAATGGCGTTACAACGGGTTGCGTCCATAATGTGCATGTCTTTACTATATGATGTCTATGCTGCCTCTGTTAACCCGTTTAATTGTGTTTCTAAATAAATCTTGATTCTGTTATGTTGTAAGGGATCATTTAAAGTGGGGAAACATTTTAAGCATTATTATACCGTGTCGGGAAATGACACCCCATCATCTTGAGGCTTTGGCTTAATCCCACGTCCTCTTCCCGACATCCTGACCTACTGAGTGTTCTGCGATAAATGAACGGTGGCCGTTCCGTAGACCTACTCGGAGCTTGTCGCGATCAGCGTCTGGCGCGTTTGTTTCAGTGCATTGTTAAAATTTATGTGTACTCGATGGCAATCACGCTGGCGGTATAACGGTCGGGAAATCAATGGTATAAGTGTTGTTTGTGCATGGAACTGGGCTGGCGGATGGCGATAGGCGGAAATGGCGCTAGCTAATGGAATAATGCATTGGGGATTTTTGTGCAATGGTTTTGGTCGGCGGTGAGCGAAAATGGCGGTATAACGGCGGGCGGTTTAACGAGAGTAGACTGTAATAACAAAATAAATTCAATATGTACTGCTCAAACAGGAGTGGGATGAAGAAAACTTATTATAATCAACGTCTGCTTTGTGCAAAAAAGACAAATTTACCGCACACTCTTGCTGAGTCACTTTCTGCCGTTGGATTCAGTACAAAAAGTCAAATATTCTGAACTGTATTTCTCCCTGTGGCAGCTTCACCCAGAACTGTACACTACCACATAGTAGACTACACACAAAAACCACTGAAACTAGAGGATGTTCCCTTTTTAATGATGTCTAACACATGCATTTTAGCCTCACAGTTCTCGTGTTATGAGCCTAAACCTTCCATCCATGAACAGGGTGCATGTTGAAAGGCTAACCAATTTAACAACTCATACATAAAACTCCAAACAGCGGCTGAGAAGTCAACTGTGAGCATCCAGCGGTGGTTAAATCGTACAGCCACGCTCACGTTGCACGGGTCTGAATGTGTGGATGTGTCGCCTATGTGATGTAACGGCAACCATATTCCAACGTGACCGCACAGTTCAGGAAACAAACATACACGACACATGTACGGTACGGTGGAAATGTCATAGTCCACCTTTAGGTTTGTGGTTTTCCCAGGGATGAAATGATCATCCATATTTATTTTTCATTCTCTTTTCTTCACACACACACTAGGAAAATACAGGAAGTGTGTACACAGCCGCACAAAGAACTGAATTAAACAGGCTGAGTCCTGATCATACTTTATTATTCTCAGGGTGGAACTGTTGTGTTATCGTTGTTCCATTCAGGTATAAATAATTAAATAAACTAGAAAAGCACATGGAAAGCACAGACCTCCGCCAAGGCAGATCAGTGACCACCCCCCCACCCCCAATCACCGCCAAAATTCAACCATTTTTTCCTTGTGCCAATATCAACATTTTCTGAAAATTTCCTTGAAAATCCCCCCACCCCCCCCCCCCAGTCACCACCAAAATTTCATCATTTCTTCCTTTTGCCGGTATCAACATTTCCTTAAAATTTCATCAACCCCCCCCCCCCCCCCCAATCACCACCAAAATCTTATTTGTTCCTTGTGCCAGTATCAACATTTCCTGAAAATTTCATCAACCCCCCCACCCCCACCCCTCACCCCCCCCGATCACTGCCAAAATTTAACCATTTGTTCCTTGTGCCAATATCAACATTTTCTGAAAATTTCCTTGAAAATCCCCCCACCCCCCCCCGATCACCACCAAAATTTCATAATTTCTTCCTTGTGCCAGTATCAACATTTCCTGAAAATTTCATCAACCCCCCCCCCCCCCCCCCCCCCCCCCCCCCCCCCCCCCCCCCCCCCCAAGATATTCTATCAAAATCACTGATGAAAACTGATGAAAAAGTGACTTCTTCAGTAAAATAGATCAATAACTGAACATAAACCCAATGTCTCCATCCACTGTCACTGATCCAACTCCATGGGTTTTACTGGTGAATCAATGTTGTAGAAGATGATGGTGTTTCCATGGTAACTACGGAGCCTCTGAACGTCCAAATGGGTCATATCTGATGACCATGAAAAGACGACAAACTGTATTTTACACTAATTATTTGCATGTATTGATAGGATAAGTGGATGAAGAGTTTAGATCAATAGTTGCTTTTAGTTGACAGTGGATGTTTGGGTTTTTATGGGTTAAAGTTCAAACGCCAGAATGTTGAAAATCTTCCTTCATACCACCCAGTGCTCCTTTTCACCAGGATCAAAAACCATCCGGAAAATAACACACGACACCATATTCCACAAACTCTGTAACCGCATCCACACGAACAGAGCCTGGACTGTTTTAAAGTGGGATGAACAGACTCTTTCCATGGACATCAACCTTTCATCATTGTTGGCCCATCAACACTAAACAGCTCCAACATTTGTCAGTCTTCAGACTTAACCCACAGTGTAATAAGGATGAAAAAAAAAAAAAAAAAAGACTAACCCCACTGTTCCCCACTGAACTGCACACGACACAACCCGTAATTACAGGATGGCCGCGGTAAATCAGATCGCCAAATCCCTGCACGGATTTCCAAACATTTGGGATATGCATGAAAGCCCGTGTTTCCACTAATCCTATGTTTTCACATCCACCACGGGGGGGGGGGGGGGGGTTATAGAGTTATAGAGCGCGCTGTGTGTACTGTGGACCGCAGACAGGACGCCACTTCAGAGGACACAATGAGCAGAGGCCAGGACACGGGGCCAGACTACACAACACAACACAATAATAATCCATCCAAAAACTCATTTTCCCACAGTCCCCTCTGGCAGGACATTACTTGTGTGAATGGTTTGTTTGTGTAGCGCGTGGTGTAAATTTGATGTGTGTCAGAGACAGTCGGTAACCCCCCCCCCCCATCTGCAGTTTGTACATTATGTATGGACGATATGCATGCACATATGTGTCTGTTTTATTATTGACTTCCTCGTACAAGATGCCAACATGTCATGTACTACAGAGAGAGAGAGAGAGAATCAAAGATGAGACAGTGAGAGGAAAGATGGAGGGAAAACCAGTGAGAGGCATAAATCTTTTGTGCAGAGGATTAATGATGTGGTCTTAGTAAAGGCTATTTTCCTGTTCCTGAATCAGGAGGTTAATCGTATTACCTGTGAAAGCGGTGGGTAATAGCACACTGAGGAACCTTCAAAAACAGGACTAATAGAAATACAACGAGGGGGTGGAGGGGGTGGAGGGGGTGGGGGTGTGCAGAGGTGGGACATGGGATTCAAGAGGAGCAGGAGGAGAACGTTCTGGACACACATGGATACGGCAAATACAGAACACACACCAGGAAAGAAACAATGCACAAGTAAAACACGAAACCCTGTCAATATACAGGGTGAGTCAGAAAAAAAAACGCTCTTTCCATTTAAAGAAATTGTACTGCTAAACGGAAGCACTGATTTTTCTTTTGACCATACAGTCATATTGATGTGGTTATTGAGCATGTCTGGTGATGTAGTCATAGATTTATTGCATTGCATAAGAGAAAGAAGGTCCATTGTTTATTGGGCACTGAAATACCTGCCAACACAATGTATGCCACAGTGAACAAACTTGAAATTGACAACAATTACAGGAGTCGGGGCTTTGCTTTCACACTCAGGACATAGGCCTACATGACAGTGCCCAGGGAGTTTTCATCATGGCAAGACCACAGCGATTGCAGGTATTATTTCCTCGTTGAATTGTCTGTTTGGGTCAGGAGAGAGAGTGGCCACCTAGATCCCCGGACTTGACCCCCCTTGATTTTTTCTTGTGGGGGTATCTTAAAAACTGTGTGTATCAGACAGTTCCACAAACTCTTCAGGAACTCCGAAATTGCATCACAGCTGAAATCCAAGCCCTACGACGAACACGAATGGCGAGAAGAGCTGTGTTAGAGATGCGACAACGAGCACAGATTTGCATCAATCTGAATGGTAGCCAGGTTGAAGGTCGTGCCGGACGACTTCGTTGAGACAAAACATTTTGATGGTGAGTAAACATGCTGTAATGGTTGACAATTTCAATTTCATTCACGGTGGCATAAACTGTGTTGGCAGATATTTCGGTGCACAATAAACAATGGACATTCCCTCTGTTATGCTATGCCATAAATCAATGATTCAATCACCAGACATGCTCAATAACCACATCAATATGACTGTATAATCAAAAGAAAAATAAGCATTTCCATTTCAGTGGTACAATTTCTTTAAATGAGAAGAGCGTTTTTTCTGACTCACCCTGTACAGAGATACCAGAGAAAAGCCTTGTGTTTGTAAACTAATGACCACATGTGTGCATTTGTCAGTGTCTATACCCAGCCAGCATGTCCATGTGGGCCCCAGAAGGGTTACAGTTGGGCTGTATATAAGGGTCCCATTTGGGTTTGTCTGCAGTTTCCATGGTGACCCCACATGTGTTTGCCCAGATCAGAATCAAAATCAGAATCAGATGCACGGTCCAAACTCATTCAATTTAAAATTCTCAATAGACTATACTGGACACCTGTCAAACTATACAGGGTGGGGAAGCAAAATGTACAATATTTTGAGGCAGGGATTGAAAGACAGTGTATGACCAATTAGTTTATTGAAAGTCATGAGAATTTATTTGCCACAAGAAAACTGACATAATAGAAAATGTTTTTATTCTATGTGTCCTCCTTCTTTCTCAATAACTGCCTTCACACGCTTCCTGAAACTTGCGCAAGTGTTCCTCAAATATTCCGGTGACAACTTCTCCCATTCTTCTTTAATAGTATCTTCCAGACTTTCTCGTAATAGTTTTGCTCATAGTCATTCTCTTCTTTCCATTATAAACAGTCTTTATGGACACTCCAACTATTTTTGAAATCTCCTTTGGTGTGACGAGTGCATTCAGCAAATCACACACTCTTTGACGTTTGCTTTCCTGATTACTCATATGGGCAAAAGTTTCTGAAAAGGTATGGATAATAGTGTTAGGTATGATTATGACATCAATATATGTTTGGTTTCAAAACAGTTGACGTAGTGCCTGCTGAGAAAAAACAACTAATATTCATTGTAAATTTTGCTTCCCCACCCTGTATAGAGCAGGAATATGCAATTCTAATATCTGTTGGCGATGCAACAAAGTCCTGCAGACATGGTTCATAAGTTTCTCACCTGCCTGAGTCTGACCTCTTACTGGCATAGCGTCATGGAAAGATAAATAGTACTTTAAATTTGAATTTGTTCCTGACACCTGCGTTGTGTCTTCTGAATTTCCTGGAACATGATGTTACATTAGAAGTCCAAAGAGCACATTGGCTTAAAATTGCACTCACTACAGCTAAGAGGGTCATACTTAGGCACTGGAAGGGCAGAACAACCCTACTTATTCTGAATGGTATTCAGCCTTATCAGAGACCGCCCCATTTGAAAGACTGATCCACAAGATAAATGGACAGATGGATATAGATGGAAGTGTGTGGGAACCCTTCTTAACACAGACTGGCTCATATTGAGGGATGCTGATTGAACTCAGGTCATGCTGGAAGATCCAATGTGCCTACCCCTTTTTTTTTTTTTTTTATGACTGGCTGGCTGGGGGAGAGGGGGGATTGTGGGAGAAAAAGGAAAAGGAAGGGTTGTTCCTTCAACATGGACATCTGACTAATGTGTGTTCTTTCCAATTTAGTGGAAGATGCAATGTGTTCGGCTCTGTGTTACTGTGTGTGACTTGTAAACTTTTGAAGGATTCAGTAAAAACTAGAAGCACTCGGAGAGCGCAGACCTCCGCCAAGGCTGATCAGTGCCCCCCCCCCCCCCCCCCCCCCGTGGGTCCCCCCACGCCAAGGAGGTTATGTTTTTTGCCAGGGTTTGTTTGTTTGTTTGTCTGTCCGTTAGTGTGCAACATAACTCAAAAAGTTATGGAAAGATTTTGATGAAATTTTCTGGTCTGCGCCCCCCACCCCCCCCCCGTGGGCCCCCCCACCCCCGATCACCACCAAAATTTAATCATTTCTTCCTTATCCCATTTCCAACAAACCCTGAAAATTTCATCAAAATCTGTCCATAACTTTTTGAGTTATGTTGCACACTAACAGACAGACAAACAAACAGACAGACAGACAAACAAACCCTGGCAAAAACATAACCTCCTTGGCGGAGGTAATAAAATTAAAAAAAAAAAAAAAAAAAAAAAAAATCAGAATTAGAATCTGAATCTCTTTATTGTCATTGTAAGTAAGTAAAACTTTATTTATAGAGCACTTTTTAAAACAACATGTTACAAAATGCTTCACATAAAGGGGAGATAGATCAAACTAGAAGCACTCGGAGAGAGCAGACCTCCGCCAAGGCTGATCAGTCCCCCCCCCCCACCCCCGATCACCACCAAAATGTAATCATTTCTTCCTTATCCCATTTCCAACAAACCCTGAAAATTTCATCAAAATCTGTCCATAACTTTTTGAGTTATGTTGCACACTAACGGACAGACAGACAGACAGACAAACAAACCCTGGCAAAAACATAACCTCCTTGGCGGAGGTAATCAAATCAAATTTTGAGCCAGTTTACAGAAACCCAACAGAATCCTCCAGGAGCAAACACTTGTGACTGGTGACAGTGGTGAGGAAAAACTTCCCTTTAACAGCAGAAACCTGAAGCAGACCCAGACTCCTGAAGGATAGCCGTCTGCCTTGAGCAGTTGGGGTTAGAGTGAGAGAGTAAAGGAGGAGAAAAGAGAGAGCGATAGAGATAGAGAGAGACTGGTGGAGAGGGGGGAGGTAGGGGGAGACACATGCACAGATAACTGAACTAGAACATGTATAGAACAGTATAATAAACACTATCGTTACTATATGGATAAGTGAGTGATGACGATGAAGGTGGAGAGAGGCAGGACCACAGCAGCAGGTCCAGAGATGATCCTGGGAAAACTTGTGATGATCCAGGGAAAACCTTTGAGGTGATAAAGCACAAAGACTCCAGGGAAGAAGTCAAGTCAGTAACATGTATTCACTGGGGCGTAACAGAAGAGATTTAATGAAATGCTTGTTTATAAAAGTGAGTTTTTAAGAGTCGCTTGAAGGTGTCTATAGAATCTGATGATCTGATGAAATGGGGAAGACTATTCCAGAGGGTTGGGGCCAGAATTGCAAAAGCCCGATTAACATTTGCAGTAATGTTGAATAGTATAGTGTGATCAAAGTGAGTGTAGTTCAGTAAAATTGGAAATATCTGTGAAATTGTTTAATAACTCTTTTCAAATGTCTTAAAACGGTCGAGTAAAGACAGTGCGCTTCAGGAATATTTCACTGTATTTTCAGTTTTCACACTGAGCCTCAAAGGTCATAAATAATAAGAATAATAAATAATGAAATAAACGTCCTTTCCTCATTTCAGTTAATAGGGTTTTACTTTCCTGGTGTTGCTGATCAGACAAAGCCACAGTAGAACATTTTATTGAACTTCATTTAAGATCATCTAATTAACCATAACTGATAATGAATCTGTCTAAATGCTGAGTAACAGATATGATAATTAGGTTCTTTGTGCTGATGAAAAATGGAAATGCAGGTTATGAAATTCTACATGGATCACTTTTAAATTAAGTGGGGTTTTTTTTTTTTTTTGTTTTTGTTTTTTTCTGTAAAGATATTGTGTAAAGTAAAGGTAAAGTGCTTTCCAAGTTGTAAATCTGTAACTTTAATTCATTTACTTCAGATTTAATCCGTTTTCCCCTCTAACTTCCACTTTATCTTGGTCTGAACTTGACTGAGTTCAACATCAGGAGAAATCATAAAAGTCTGGAAAATGGTGTGTTTTCTGTGTCGTTCAGCACAAACATGACCTTCAACTGCTTCAGTAAATAAATAAAAGACGCACTTCAGGTAAACGTGACCCTTTAGTCTTTGAGGTTCAAAAAATGTCAGTTTTTTTTTTTTTTTTTTTTTTTCACCTCTGCAGAGAATGAACAGAATAAACATCTTATTGAAGAAGAAACTGTTGAATCCTTTACATGCCAGAGTTTCTTTAAAAAAAAATACTGAATCATAATATCAAGATTTCAAAAAGCTGTAGTTTGTAGATAAAGTCATACTGTAAGTGACAAAAAATGTTTATGACGGGAGTAAATGTACTCATTTTAACCCATAAAGACCCAGTGTTATTTTAGTGTCACTTCCCAAATGAATTTTTCTCTCTATTCAACCTTCCTTAAGTGATTTATCATTATTTATGATAATATTATTCTCCTTATTTTGCTTTTTCTCAGTGTAAATCAGGCATGTCCAAAGTCCGGCCCGGGGGCCAATCATGGCCCGCGGTCAGATTTTATATGGCCCACAGCTTCGGTTGTAGAATGTATTATTTATGGCCCGCTTGGACTGTTGAACCGAATACATGAATCATAAAAGGTTCCAAATGCAGTTTCTCCTTTCACCTCATGGTGGCAGCACCACTCTTACTCTATCTGGCTCTGTGACTTTGCCGTGAACCCTTTTTGCTCATTTCTAACCACGGCGCCTGTAAATTAAAAAACTAAAGTTGACAGTGAGGGCCGCCGCTTCCAGGAGAGATGGGAATTACAATTTGTTTTCACTGAAAATCGAGGTGATTGTGTTTGCCAAATTTGTCTACAGACTGTTGCCTTGTTTAAGGAATTCAATGTAAAGAGACACTAGCAGACAAAACATGCTAACGCATACGACAAGCTAGCAGGGAGTGAATGCTCCGAAAAAGTGAAGCAAATTCAAGCTGCTTTAAACTCAGAACAGTGACTGTTCATGTGAACCTGTGAGTTCAGTGAATTCACCACCAAGGCAGGCTACCAAGTTGCCAGGTTAGTTGCCTACAACTGCTGGTGTTTTGTACTTGTAGATGTGACACAAATATTACTTTCTGAATGATTTTGTGAAAGACAAGAGTAAGGGTCATATGTTTTCATCTTAAACGTTAACAGACTTTGCATTACTGAGTAATATATGAGTAATGATTACGCATATAAGTCATGTTTAAAATGAATGTGGGGTTAAGATTTTTATCAACTTGTTGGACGTTTAAGATACTCCATACAGTTTGTTCTATGTTATCTGACTCCAGATGTGAAAGGAAGGCAGAAATTTTTTTTGTTTTGTTTTGTTTTAATTTGTTCACACCTGAGTGGCTTAGATTCGGTTACACTGCCATTTAAAAAAATGATATTGTGACAATGAAAATAAAATTATTGTAGAACAGCGCATTTATAAGTAATTTTTACTGTTTAAAAAATGTCCAAAGGGACCACTGGCCCCTGGAAATCTCCACATTATCAGATCTGGCCCACTTTAAAAAAAGTTTGGACACCCCTGGTGTAAATCATCTACTTTGCTATATTTAATTTACTGATTATGTGGATGTTCATAAAAGCTCAGCGTAAATTTGAGCGATATTCTATCAAAATCAAAGAAAACTGATGAAAAAGTGGCTTCTTGAGTAAAATATAACACTAACTGAACATAAAACCAGTGTGTCCATCCACTGTCACTGACTCAACTCCATGGGTTTTACTGGTGAATCTATGCTGTAGAAGATGACGATGTTTCCACGGTAACTACAGAGCCTCTGAACATTCAAATGGGTCATATCTGATGACCGTGAAAAAATGAAAAACTGTATTTTACATGAATTATCTACATGTATTGATAGGATTAATGGATCAACAGGTATTAAATTAAATCACAGGTGTCAAACATGTGGCCCGGGGGCCAAAACCGGCCCGCCAAAGGTTCAAATATGGCCCGTGGGATAAATTTGCTAAGTGCAAGTGAGGGCATCAAACTCAAAAATAATATCATAATAACTTATAAATAATGACAACACCAATTTTTTTCTCTTTGATTTAGTGTAAAAAAAAACATTAAATCATGAAAATGTTGACATTAACAAACTATCCCTTAACAATAAAATGTGAATAACTTGAACAAAATGAAGAAATGAAGAAAATGAAATGCAATTTTAACAATTTTCTGCCTGCTACTAAATGTTTTGTGCATATGTATAAACGATAAGTCGAGGCATAATATTGATAAAATTGTATTTATATTTCTTAACAAATTCCATTTTTTTCAGGTTATTCACATTTTTTTTGTTTGGATAGTTTGTAAATGTAAATATTGGCATAATTGAACGCTATTTTTTGCACTAAAACAATTTGTACTTGTCATTATTTATTGGTTATCATGCTATTATTTTACTGGTCTGGCCCATTTTAGATTATATTGTGCAAATCCAAAATCCAAGCCAAATTTTTTTCTGTTACTTGATTTTTTGTGCATTGTTTATGATTATTATTATTATTTTTCTATTGTTTGATTTTTTATTTGTGTATTGTTTATTATTATTATTATTTTTTTTTTTTTTTTTTTGTTTCCATATGTTTTGGATTATGTCTGTGTCTGAAATAAACTAATCTAACCTAACCTAAGATAAGCTAAGCTTAGCTAGGCTAAGCTAACCTAACCTAACCTAAACTAAGCTAAGCTGACCTGACCTAACCTAAATCTGTCCTTACCCATCAAAACAAAAACTAAACTGTTTTATCTCAGTGGTTTTGGGGATGGGGGGGTGGGTGAGATGTCAAATTGTGTTTTTTGTTTTTCTGCCCCCTTCTTTTTTTTTCTTTTCTCATTTTATCAATGTTGTTTTCTTTTCATTTCTGATTGTGCGTTTGTTATGTTGATATCAAAAATGAAGCCTTATGTACTAATCAGGGGATCTCAAGTCTGTATTATCATAAGGCTACGCAATAAAAAATATCTGAAAAAAAACTAAAACTAAATACAATTTACTTATTTACTTAACCAGCTCGACACCAGGCCTTTAAACTGGATTTTCTTCTTCACTTTGAATAGAAACATGGCCTGAAATGGTGTTACACTGTAAAAAAAAATCTGTAATTTAACAGAATTTTCACTGTTTATTTTATAGATTTTTTCTGTATTTTTAAGATGCAGGAAAATATCAATGAAATGACAAAAATAGACTGATTTTACATGTCAAATGTAAAATAACATGAAAAAACTGTAACTGTGAATAACCATAAAATTCCACTTTTTAAAAGATTTTATTTTTTTTTTCACAGAAAAATACAGTTAAAATACATTTGCAAATGTATCATAGTTTCACAAATAAGTCTTTTCTATTTATGAGATAAAACTATTAATTTAAAGTTTAATACTGTAAAAAAAAATTTAAACGAGATAAAATTACTGACAATTAACTGTTAAAGAAGTATTTGTTCTGTAAGTTTAATAAGACTTGTTTGTTAATTGACAAATATCTTGTGTAATTACGGGAGGTTTCACAACAAAAATGTTGAACAAATGTATTTTTGTGAATGTATAACATGTATAAGCACTGATAAACTGTCCAAGTACAGTTTTTATCTATGGATTGCACAACTGAGTCGCAATGGAAAATTATTTATATTATATATTTATAGGTAATTTGGATTGTTTTAATACATGTAATATTCTTTATTAAACATTAAAAAATCAAAAAGTATGCAAAATCTCATGTAAAGTTAAGGCAAAAAACTGTATTTTAATTATGGAAAATTACCACATTTTTATGAGATGGTTATTTTCCATTATTTTCCCAGTATTTTTTCGGTGACCCTGCTGCCGGAATAATATTGTTTTTTTTTTATGTTTTTTTTTTACAGTGTAGGATTGAAGGGGTACATGTCCACCATTTATTGGTGGGAGGTGGGAACAGGATTTGGTAACTCTATCTGAAACTACGGTCTGTTTCAGTCAGTTACGTTGTTTGTCGCAGTCTTGTAACTCTGGCGCTGAAAGGGTTAATAGCAGATACAATGTCCAGGAGTCGGAGGCCAGGCTGTAATTTCGGGCTGGAATATGGCCCTTTGTGTTTTTTTCCATTTGTGTGAAAGTTGCAGTGAAATGTGGGGGACATTGGCTTGGATTGTTTGAGTGGACGTTGGTCCTGTATGTGTCGTATTAACTGCTCCAGAGTCGATTTGTGATTACGATGTTGTGGCTTTTAGCGGTAGCGCCGGCATAAATGGAAAAAAAAAAAAAAATCTACTTTTCTCTGTGTGACATCTTCATCTTGCTTTCTTTTCCTTCCCACCCTGTTTGGTGCTTTATGCCACCAAACATCTCATGATGATACATAATTCCAGTCCCTCTCTATGTTTTTTTTTATGCCTCCACATTCTCTTTTATTCTTTTTGTAGAGAGGTGTAAAACTATCTTTGTTAGAAAAAACCTCAAAACATCTTGAAAGGTGTGTTTGAGAAGTCTGTTTTACCCTAAAGTGGTTTTACCTTATTGTAATTTCTGGGAGTGAGTTATTGAACAACTTCATATATTGAAAAAAGCATGACTTCCTGTTTTACGAATATTTCTAGTTTCTTATTTTTCATCGCTACTGATGTATAGTTAAAAAACACAAAAACAAAAACAGATTTGCATGAATAAAAGTCTTAATCAAAAAGTACATTTTATTTTCTTATGACGGCATATTAGGGCCACATAAGAACAGAAAAACATTTGTCGCTACGAGAATCAAGTTGTAAAATACCAAGGTAAAACCTGTAATTTTATGAGAATAAAGTTGAAAAGAGTCAGAAATTTACAAAAATTAAGTCGTAATATTATGAGAATAATGACGTTGTATTTTGAGACTAATGCCATAATATTACAAGAATAATGTTGTAATTTAAAAATAGGCAGGAAAATTATCATAATTATGAGAATAACGTCAAATAATGGAGAACTTGGAACATTTTGTGAGGTTTTACTTTTATCGTCCAGTCCAACAGAAGTGAAAGTTGCTGCTTCACTTGTTACATTCGTTTTAACTGGAAATTGTCATCAATAGGGTTTAGAGCTTACAATTTCAAAATTATGACTTTTTATTGCACTATTGCGAATTAATTTTCAAAAAATCCGACTTTAATCTCATAAAAGTATGACATTATTTTCATTAAATTATGACTGTTTTTTTTAAACTACGACTTTATTCTCATAATATTATGGCTTTATTGTCAAAATATTACAACTTTAATCTCGTAAAAGTACATAATTTTTGTTGAAGTATGAGGGGTTTTTTTAAACTACAAAATTATTCTTAAAATATTACGACTTAATTCTCGGAAATTATGACTTTTTTTGTATTCAACTTCACTCATAAAATTACGAGTTTTATCTTGATTTTTTATGACTTTATTCTTGTAAAATTATGACTGTTTTTGTAATCGATTTTATTCTCATAAAATTACAAGTTTTATTTCGATATTTACGACTTTATTCTCATAATATTATGGCTTTATTCCCAAAATATTACAACTTTAATCTCGTAAAAGTACATTATTTTTGGTAAATTATGAGTTTTTTTTTTAACTATAAAATTATTCTTAAATTATTACAACTTAATTCTTGAAAATTATGACTTGTTTTGTATTCAACTTCACTCTCATAAAATTACGAGTTTTGTCTCGATATTTTACGATTTTATTCTCATAATATTATGGCTTTATTCTCAAAATATTGCAACTTTAATCTCGTAAAAGTACATTATTTTTGGTAATTTATGAGTTTTTTTCTTAACTATGAAATTATTCTTAAATTAATACAACTTAATTCTCGTAAATTATGACTTGTTTGTGTTCAACTTCACTCTCATAAAATTACGAGTTTTGTCTTGATATTTCCCGACTTTATTCTTGTAAAAGTACGACTCTTTTGTAATCGACTTTATTCTCATAAAATTACAGGTTTTATTTTGATATTTACGACTTTATTCTAATAGTGACAAGTGTTTTTATTTCTTATGTGGCCCTAATACACCATTGTAATTTTGCGCAAAGTTTAAGATTCTTGTAAAATTATGACTTTTTTTGTAGTCAGCGTCATTCTCATAAAATTATGAGTTTTATGATATTTACGACTTTATTCTAGCAGTGACAAGTGTTTTTATTTTCTTATGTGGCCCTAATACACCATTGTAATTTTGCGCAAAGTTTAAGATTCTTGTAAAATTATGACTTTTTTTGTATTCAACTTCATTCTCGGAAAGTTACGAGTTTTATCTCAATGTTTTACGACTTTTATTCTTGTAAAATTATGACTCTTTTTGTAATTGACTTTATTCTCATAAAATTACAGGTTTTATTTCAATATTTTACGACTTTATTCTCATCGTGACAAGTCTTTTTCATATCTTATGTGGCCTTAGTACGCTGTCGTAATTTGCGCAAAGTTTCTGATGAGCAGAATATCGCAGAAGCACCCGTCACTAAACAGCACATGTGCAGTATTTCTGTGTGACACGTGCTGTAAGAGAAATCAAATGAGGCATGACTTAATTTCTTGGTTCTGCGTCTGTTTTCGTGAGTCCTCCATCCTGAACCCAGTTGAATTAAGGGAAGTGCATGAGCTGTTGCTGTGCTGTTCAGCTTTATTAGACATATGATAAGTAGCATAGAAACAGCCTCTCAGATTCCATCAGTGTGTGCCGTGTATACACAGATTATGTACACGTTACATACGCAGACAGATGTTCTGCATGTGGTATTGGAGGCGGACTCCTCCACTCCTGGTAATTTGACAACATTGCTCTCCAGCTGAATAGTAATACAGCTGAAAACGTCTAATTTTAGCTGCATTTTTTTTTCTACATCAACCAGGAAAAAGCTAAACCGCCCAGACATACGGTGTGTAACAGCATGTGTTTACACTGTGAGACCGGATAAGTGAGTTTACCCAAAAAATTTGAATAAACCGGTTTACCTTAAAAAATTTAAGTATGTGAATAATGAAAACTTGAGTGTATTAAACTTAAATACTTGATTTGAATGGAATTGTTATTTAAGGTACAACACACTAAATGCCAAGTTAATTTAACAAACATTTGTCGCAGTGTCAGTTGCTTTGTATAATCATTAGACTTAATATCATCAGTTCATTGTACTCAATCTCAAGTTGATTTAAATTCAAACCTTTTGCTATATATAAGTACTTTGTGCAATATTTAAACTTCACATATTATAGCATGGATGGAAGTTAGCTCAGTATCATTTACCAGTGTAGGGAGTGCTTTTAATTGACAAGACATTAAGTTTTCTAATATACAGAAACAATCATAGACGAACAGGAAACCTGTTGTTCTTCCCTCTGGCTCTGACTCATGGTGCAGCTCTACAAAAATACAAAAACAAACACAAAAAGGCCAATAAACATTGTCACACACACATTAAGTCTAAATTCACACTAACACCACAACCCCACTGAACCCCTGCACAGAAAAATAACACATTTTCAACAACATGCCCAATACCCACAATGCAATGTGGAGATAAAAAGGTGTGGTCATGACTAAAACTTAGTGATTTAAATCCATTCAACTTAAACTTTTTCGTACTTTCAACTATGTCTGCAAATTAGTAAAATATACTGAACATTTTATAGTAATGTAATAAAACTTAAATCATTTAAGTACTAATTAAAGCATTTTAGTAAATACAACTTCTGGGCTTACAGTGCAGTTCTTAAAGGAGTTGTAGTGGTTCTGTGTCAATCAATCAATCAATCAATCAATCAGTCAAAGTTTATTTATTTCACATTTTACAACAATATGAAGAAGAACAAAGTGCTTACATTTAAAAGGATGATTAACCCTTCATGCATAGTGGTCACTACAGTGGACAGCTATCTACAGTTGTTCTCTTGTATATTCATGGATTGGTGTTTATTTGCTATATCAACCAACACAGTGGACACTTATACCATCATCCCATACAGTGCAGTTCATACCATTACTGTTCTTGAACAACCTGATCTGCAGTGAATATATTGAGCAGTAAATCAATTGCTAATGGTATTAGACTGTAATTAACAGGGTGTTTTTTAAACAACAAATTTTTTTTTTTGGCATATCTGAGTAATAACTAGAGACCCAGGAAAGGAAAAGTTTTGGGCTTTTTTACATTTAATAATTGTCTTGATTGGAAAACAGCATGATGCAACAGTTTTTTCAGATAGATTTTTATATTTTTCTAATTATGGAATGTCCTTTGCAGTGGACAGCATTTTTTTATTATGTTTTTAAATAAAGTTAATAAAACTCTTGTCCCCTAGAGAGAACAAAAATGCATTGCAGGGTCTCAGGAGGTTATAAAATGTTAACCCTTCATGCACGAATTATGAGAACCTTCGTCAAGATTTTTTTTCTTCAGTGTTTAGCCATGGCAAAAAACAATGCGATCGAGTTTTTTTTTTTTTTTTTTCTATGGAGTTACAAAAATCTCCCTGCATTTAATTTTGAAGTAAGAAACGTGTTTAAAAACCCAATATTCAGAAAGTGATATGTAAACAATGGAATAAAAAACATTTAATGCTGCTAATCTGATGTCTTCTCACATTTTAACATATTCTAATGCTAGTAATTACTCACTTCATGGAGATAATATGCAAAAAACACCCTTCTTGTCTAACAAATAATAATTGATTTACACTCAAACATGTCAGCTGCAGATCAGGTTTATCAAGAACAGTAAAGTTACAGGTAATGGTAGGAATTACAGTGTATGGGATGGTGCATAAGCGTCCACTGTGTTGGCTGATATGGAACTAAAACACAAAAACCCATGAATATACAAGGTACAGCTGGAGAAGAACTGTCCACTGGAATGGACAGTGCATGAAAGGGTTAAAGGTGAGAACATATTAACAGCGTTACAAAAAAATGTGTTTCATAGTTTTCACACAGTATGTCAGGTAAATGCATGGTGTCCAGCTGACTGGACATTTTGTAACCCCATGAAAATAGGTTCATAAAAAGAAAAAAATCAATCATATTGCTTTTTTTTCATGCCTAAAGAGGAACAAAACACTCAGGAAAAAAATATTGATTAAGGTTTTCATAATTCATGTATGAAGGGTTAAATTATAAGATGGAAACAGTTTAGGTCAAATACCATAAATATGCGTAAAACAGTAAGACACAATACACAATGAATAAAAAAAAAAAAAAAAAAAGTAGTATTAATATTCCAAACTCTGGTACAAGAACATACTAAGAACTAAAACCACAAAAGCATCAACTCTATGTATCCACAGATCAAGGAAATTATCGTTAACGAAAACTAACGAAATGAAGAAACCTAGAATTGTAAAAACATTTTTGTTAACTGAACTAAACAAAAACTTAATTAAAGGAAAAAAATGATAACTAACTGGAACTGTGTTGTGTGTTCACAAAACTAAAATGTGTAAAAATTATGGATAAAATTCCCTTCGTTTTCGTCTTCGTCAATGTTGGACTGATATGAAACCGATTTATTTCCCTCAGGCAATTTTAGCTGGCGGCACCATATGATATTTAAACGGTCCGTCACTTCTCATCACTTGTGGTTTCCAGTCGTCTTCTGGTCCCCACTCTCCCTGGAACATGGAGACTAAGTTGGGAGGAAAACAGCAGAGTCCTGTCTGGGATTTATTTGAATTCAATGGCAAAGAAGATAAAAGATACTAACGAAAACTAAGCATTTACAAAATAACAAAAAACTAATAAAACTAGCAAACCTGCTTTAAAAAACTACTTAAAACTGACTGAATTAGAGAAAAAAAAAGTCAAAACTAAATAAACTAAACTATCATGAAAAATCCAAAACTATTAGAACCTCGTCACAGACTGGATCAACCAGGAATAAATAAAAAAACCCTAGTATTATCAAGTTTTCTTCTTCAAACTAAAACTCATAGACATTTATTTTAACAGTTGCTCAAAATAACACTGTGTCTTATAATCTTCATGTGCTGCATCAGCTGATATTTTACATTATAGCTCTGTACTTAGCTCTGTTAGCTTAGCTCTGTTTTTAGACTGAAAACAGCCACAGTAAAACCACTAATCTCCTGTTTTCCCGTTCGGTTTGTGTCGTCAGTAGCTGAACTAAAGATCTGTTTGAATCCAACAAACAAGGTCAGAACTGTCACAGTTAGTCTGAACCGTGGATCAACAACGGCAACTTAGCAAAGATAAGAACATCCCATAATAATTTTATACTTTCATAAGCCTCAGAATCAAACTCCTCTGTGTAGAAGAAACGCTGATATTTCAGCATCAAACTCCCATTCTGTCATTCACAGCTGAGTCCAGCACAGCTTCTTTTAAGTTGTTTCTCAATGGTTCTCATCCCATCTGGTCACTTTCTGATGCTTTTGTCAAAGGCCCCTTAATGTTAGTTTTCGTCACCATGGGAGACCAGCAGAGTGACTCACTACTCCCTGTGGCTGGAAATAAATTCAGTTCATATCTGTTCGATCCAAAACATCGGCATCTTTGGCAGAACTTCACAGCTCTTTATTCTAATGCAATATGATCATTTCAGGTCATTTATCTATATTATAAAATGTCTAAAATTTACTTAGGGGGTCAAATGAGTGGCCATTTTTGTCAAAAAAAAAAAGTTGTCAGAAATGCATAGAACTGTGCTGAAATAATGCTAATCCATTTGTGCACAGACTACTGATATTATCTGACAGTGGAAGCTCAATTTTCAGAAATATTGAATTTGGAATAGCACGTGTATGTGAAAACTTTTGCTGGTGGACGGACGTGACATTACCCATGATAAACAATAACAGCTGACACAAAAACACTAATGTGTCAGCGGACAGGATGTGACATGGTTGCTTGTGGATCCCATCATACTGATGCTCGGCAGCCATATCACTGTTTACACTATGATCCCTGTGCAAAAACTAGGATCACAATATTTATTGTATAGTTTATCATCATAATAAGAGGAAATAACAATATAGAATTGTTTATTTCTTTATAAAAATGCTTATGTTAGAAAACTGTTGGTTAAAAAAGTGACGTGTGACATTCTCATGTATGTATTGGTGTAACATAAGCAGGATGGATCAGCACCATACTCCAGATTGAACCTGTAAAAAATAAAACGTGATATGTAGGATAGAATCTGGTAAGAAAACTGGGGGATCTAAAAGAATAGAATATTTGTTTTTCAGGTCAATTCAGTTAAAATATAACTTGGCCATTTGTGACATGAAAATATAGCATTAATTGTGATGAAATTGGACATTTTTGAGCTGAAAACATAGTTCATATGAGCATCAACATGTTGAACAGAACTGAAAATCCTGTTACATTTGCAGAACTTGCATTTACCAACACAAAGTTCCTTTGGGGATTCACTTAGATTGATTTCTTATGCACAAAGACAGAAATAAGACCTCTAAGCACATTTTAGCCAAAAAGAGAAGTGGACTCTGTGTGTGTCTTGGCATCACCCAAAATCCTTACAGAGCTGACTGCAGCAGTTTGTCATACTTAAATGTATTTTGGTCAAGGAATAAACTAGCGAAAACGGCATGTTGATCGGACCAGTATTTTGGGAGAATATAGTAATTTTGGAATACAATCACGTTGTTATGCCCAGAATCATAGAATCATCATTGAAGTGGGGTCACCTAGCAACAGATAAACAATAGGGCCACATTGCCATGGTGTCAAATTCATGTACAGACACAGACATGCCAGCTGAGAGGTTATTCAACTGAAAATACCAGTGGAATTTACTAAAAAAAAAGGAAGGGATGAACTGGATTAGAGGATCTAGAATGTCAGTGCACTAGTTAATATATAAGAGTATAAACGCTGCGTACAGTCCTTATAAGTATTGTTGTTTCCAATCCATACATAATCTAATTGAAGAATACTCCCTGACCTGGAAGTAAACAGTATCTGAGTGTGAGTGAAAGGTCTGTGGTAGAATGCAAATGCAGCGTCTGGCAGATGCAAAGCACTGTGGTCAGTCTGGAAAAGGGATTTGAGGACATAATGGAAAAATGCACAAATAGTCCACTGGTAGTGAATGGCATTGTCACAGTTCAGATTAATGTCTTCACAGCGAATGTCTGAGGTGAGCAGACCAGTAAATACATGCACCAGCAGGTTTGAGGTGGAGTTGTGCATGAGTCTGGGTAAACTCTGCTGACGGAAACACCTGGGAATACTCTGCATTAAACAATCACAACATTTATATGCAGTAATATTGCCGTGTTTGGAATATGAGGAGTGGGATAGTATTCCAAATTAGCACATTTCATTTGGATATCAGTATTTTCAGTGTTGACTTTTCTAATGAGGTCTATGGTTCTGCACCGACGTGGTTTAGGTCTTTTCATGGTCATCAGATATGACCCATTTGGACATTCAGAGGCTCCGTAGTTACCGTGGAAACTGCGTCATCTTCTACAACATTAATTCACCAGTAAACCCATGGACTTTGACAAATGTACGGAGAAGAACTTGTTTTTAGGCAAAGCAAGGCAGGTTTATTTTCTAGAGCGCATTTCATGTACAAGACAATTCAAAGTGCGTTACATAAAACATTAAAAGCATAACAGCAGAAGCAATAAAAAGTATGTAAATAGATAAAACAGATGAAAACTTTAAGCTTAAAAGAATAAAAACTCTACTCAAATGCAGCTGAGAACAGGTGGGTCTTTAACCTGGATGGAAATAAACTGAGTGTTTCAGCTGATCTGAGGTTTTCTGAGGTTTTACACAGCTGGTTCTGACTCTGGGAACTGACAATAGACCAGATCCAGATGATCTGAGGGGTCTGTGGGTTCATACTGAGTCAGGAGGTCGCTGATGTATTGTGTCCTAAACCATGCAGAGCTTTATAGACCAGCAACAGAACTGTAAAGCCTGTCCTCTGACGGACAGGCAGCCAGTGGAAGGACCTCAGAGTTGGACTATATGGTCCTCTTTCTGGTCTGAGTGAGGGACTCTAGCAGCAGAGTTCCAAATGAGCTGCAGTTGTCTAATGGATTTTTTAGGTCGACCTGTAAAGACACTTACAATAATCGAGCCGACTGAAGATGAATGCATGGACTAGTTTTTCCAGGTCCTGCTGAGACATCAGATCTTTTATCCTTGAGATGTTCTTAAGGTGATAGTGGGCTGATTTTGTGACTGCCTTGATGTGTTTTTCAAAATTTAGGTCTGAGTCCATCATTACACCCAGATTTCTGGCCTGGTTGATGGTTTTCAGGTCTATAGACTGAAGCTCTATGGTGACCTACACTCGTTTCTCTTTGGCTCCAAAGACAATTACCTCAGTTTTGTTTTTGTTCAGCTGAAGAAAGTTGTGGCACATCCAGTCATTCATCTCCTCAATGCATTTACCCAGAGCCTGTACAGGGCCTTGGTCTCCAGGTGACATTGTGATATAGATCTGTGTGTCATCTGCATAGCTATGGTAGCTATTATTGTTGTCCTTTATAACTTGCGCCAGTGGGAGCATGTAGATGTTAAACAGAAGAGGCCCCAGGATGGAGCCTTGGGGAACCCCACATGTCATTCTTGTCTGCTCAGAAGTAAGTTACCTAATGACACAAAGTACTTGTTGGGGAGGAACTAATTAGAGCTAGTTTGGTTAGGCTAAACTGGAAACAAGATGGTGCGTCTGCCAGAACACAAGTGAAGGTGAAGAGAACCAGACTCCAATATGTCTTCTCGCAGCTTTTACTTGATTTTTCTCCTTTATACAGATGAAACTGCATATACATGCAACTTAAACAATCATCATCAGTCTGAAACAAAACAAATAATAAAGGCATTAATTCAACCCTTCACAGTAATCAATCATTATAAACAAACACACGCATACATAAAGCAACCTGTGTGTTTCACAGCATACATATAGCAGTAAACTGAATTCATAACCCACCTAGATAAATAACCCAATGGCGCCATCAATAAACAGACGTGGCGATCACAATACACACACGATCCATTACCCCATATCCAACCCACGCACTGACACAACAATGAATAATACACCCCACCAACACAGATAACTTACTAATATGTAAACGCTCACTAACAAGCTCTAAACCATGCGTCTTAAGGACCGCGACCCGGGCCGCGGCCCTAAGCTAACATGCTAACGTGGCTAACGTAATCATACGCAGAGAAATTCCCTACGTAACCGTATGTAAGGAACACAGAACAACCATTTACTTACTTTTTGTTCATTAACTAGGAACCTGTAATGTTGGCGAAGACGAACATTGAAAGGGAGCTTATACTTTACTATACAACATGTGCTTCACAGCAGTCGGAACAGGAAATGACGAAACAATGTGAGATCACACACGTAATCTCGTGTGACTTCTAGTGAAGGGCTGAGCCTTTGTTACATACTTCCTGTTCTCTAAGTATGTCTTTTATGTTCAGTTAGTGACGTATTTTACTCAAAAAGCCAATTTTTCCTCCATTTTCCTCTGTTTTTGATATAATAACGTTCAACTTAACTCGAGCTTTTATGGACGTCAATCATGATCTGTACAGTAAATATAGGAAAATACCTCATTTTCACTCAAGAATGCCAAATACTGAGCATAACATTAGAATACATTGCAATAAATCACTATGAAAAGTTAAAAATAGAGAAAAAAAAAATCATTCGGCATGGGTTAAGGAACTGCAGCGAAGCAGCTCAAGCTGTGTTTGTGTGTTTGAACATGATAAATGACATGTTAGGACCTCATTATACCGTATGCACAGCTGCATGTAAAACAGGAGTGTTGGTGGAATATCATTTTCAGCAGCTACGTAAACAGCTTCATTGGAATATTGTATTTTTTGGAATAAGAGCAAGAAACTGGAATATTTTATGCAAAAAAAAAAAAAATATATATATATATATATCCCATGATAGCTGCAGCGTAATGTGTCGCATAAAGAATGTGTGTGATTTATAAGCTCCCTGTCCTCCTCTCACATCCATGTACTGGAAGTGACAGATGGGACAGATATGTACGTGAAGTGACAGGCTGCCATCCAGAACATCCAGACCGAGGCAGCGACAGGGCCAAGCAACAGGCAGTAACTTGCTCTTAAATGAATAGTGTGTGAAGCTGAAGCAGGGCAGCCCCTAGCAACAAAAAGGAAGGCAGTGCAGAAGGAGCTTTTACCTCGCTCTGCTTCTGTCTTTGGCTCCGTTCCGCTGAAATTACAACATTAAGATCCAGGCGTTTGTTTAAGGTTCGCTTCTACTTCGTACCTGTGGTATAATGAAGGCCTTGTTTCTTTTATTCAGCGTTTCTCCCACTTTCATTTCCACTCCCCTCCTCCTTTAACACATACAGAGCCAGAGCTACTTTTATGGCAGTTCACAAATGAATGTTTCTCTATATTTAACCTGTCTGAAGTGATTTATTACCATTTTATTATACTATTACACTCTGTATATTTAGTGTTTGTTTTCAGGGTATAATCATGTATTTTCCTATATTTGATTTACTGATCGTGTAGATGTTCATAAAAGACCAGGTTAAAGTTGATTGTTATTGTATCAAAAACCGAGAGAAAACTGAAACAAAAAAATGACTTTTTCAGCAAATATATCAATAACTGAACATAAAAACAAATATGTCCGTCCACTGTCATTGATCCAACTCCATGGGTTTTACTGGTGAATTTAATGTTGTAGAGCAGGGGTGTCAAACTCATGTTCTTTCAGGCGCTATATTCAGCCCAATTTGATCTCCCGCGGACCAGACCAGTAAATTATAACATAATAGCCTATAATATGACGACTTAAATTTTTTAGTTCAAAAAATACATTAAATGATGAAACTATTTCTATCCAAAACAAAAAAGATGTGAATAACTGGAAAAAAACTGAAATTTCTGAAAAAAATTAAGTACAATTTATCAATAATTATGTCTCAACTTATGATTTATACATGTGCATACAGATAGATCTACCAAGGCACAAAACAGGCAGAATATTGTTAAAATTGCACTTATTTTTCTTTAGACATTCCAGGTTGTTCATATTTGTTCAGTTTATTGACATTTTATTGTTGAAGCATATCAGAATTTAATATTCTTGCAATAAATCAAAGAGAAAAAATTGATGTTGCCATTATGTAGAGGCATAATATCATATTATTTTTCTCACATTAAACCAAGAAGAACATTGGGAGCCATTATTTGTAGGTTTTATGCTGTTATTTTTGAGTTGGATGCCTTAAGTGTTAATATATTCAGGTAATTATTGCATTTTGCACTTTGTAAATTCATCCGTGGGGCCAGATTGGAACCTTTGGCGGGCCAAGTTTTGGCCCCCGGGCCGCATGTTGAGACCTGTGTTGTAGAAGATGACGGTGGTTTCCACTAGGGCTGGGTGTCATGGCCATTCCTTTAATCGATTTGATTTCATTTATAAGGTTCTGAATTGATTGACCACGATTTGATTTGATCCTGCATCGATTCTATTCAGTATTAATTGATTCATTTAGTGATACCAAAGTACAATTTTGAGCTGTAACCTGATTATTTGACTACTGCAGCCATGCACACATCAGTACTGGTATCAATATTGGACATTAGAATAGAACTAAATGTGACATTTCAGCAGTGAACAGATGAATCTGCTCTGAAACAATGAACAGGACAGGAAACATGTCATGTTTCTACAGTGGCTCAGACTGGACTTCTCGTCAGTCATCTTATTCTTTTTATGGCTGGTGCTTCTAGTGTAAGGTGCACTACTATCACCCTGGGGCGCTGCCGCCAATTGTAGCCCCCTGAAAGATAATAATTTGGGTCCTTGGTACAAGAAGGTCACTGGAAACAATCTGTTGGAGCTGGGGAGGTTGGGGGGGGTGAGGGGGGTTAGCGGCCTGTGATTGTTGGAGCTGGGGAGTGGGGGTAGTGGTCCATGATTGTTGGAGCTGGGGAGTGGGGGTAGTGGTACGTGATTGTTGGAGCTGGTGAGGTGTGTGTGTGTGTGGGGGGGGGGGGGTAGTGGCCAGTGATTGTTGGAGCTGGGGAGTGGGGGTAGTGGTATGTGATTGTTGGAGCTGGGGAGTGGGGGTAGTGGTATGTGATTGTTGGAGCTGGGGAGTGGGGGTAGCGGTCCATGATTTTTGAACAGTGCAAAGTGAAAGTGAAGACCCTTTACTGTTCCTCTAACTCCACCCTCACCTGTGGCTGAGTGTGGATCAAAGTTAATACCGTACTTTCCGGACTATAAGCTGCTACTTTTTTCTCATTTTGAACCCCGTGGCTTATACAGCGATGCAGCTCGAGTATAGATTTATACGGGCTAACGGCCTCCAGGGGGCGCTCTAGCAGGAAGCGCAAAAGTGAGACAGACAGGTGGAAGAGGTGATGAAGAGAAGTTTTAATCTTAACTTTGAACAATCATTTTGCATGTCGTGCACAAACCCTCATCATGGAAAACACACAAAGAAATGCATATGATGCAGCTTTCAAGTTAAAAGCAATTGATCTGTCTGTCCAAGAAGGAAATAGAGCTGCAGCACGGAAGTGCCATTGAGCAACAACGGAGGAGAGACGTAGAAGGAGTGTGACGGAGGCTTTGAGGCTGTTCAACTCCGACACTGAAGAAGACGACTGAAGAAGACTGCAGTGGTTTCACTGAGCAGAAGGAAGATGAAGATAGCCATTAGTCACTTTTCTGGGTTTGTGAACCAGTCGTGTTCCTGCCGTTTTACTGCCGTGTTCCAGGAACTGTTTGGAAAAAAGCAGTGAAGGTATAGAAATAAATATTTATATAATCTTTCTGTTCACCATCTTTCTGTGGAAATATCTCATGTCACAACATGGACACCTGCGGCTTATAGTCAGGTGCAGCTTATAGCCCAGAAAGTACGGTAATCCCAGAACGACTGCCTTCCACAACACGCCTCAGAGAGCCTCCTCCAACCAGACTGTCCGGGCGTCCAGTTCCTCCACACTGTGGGTTTAAGTCTGAGGTGGGGAGGACCTCCTGTGGAGGGGTTTTCTCCCCTGTTCCTCCGTGTCCCTCCAGCGCCAGAACTGTTGCAAGTGAGATCACGACACCCGTCTACCACAAGACGAAGCCGGCCGCGCCTCGGCATTTACAGTACCCAGGTCAGGTACTCGCGGTCCGCCTCTGAAAAATCAATCTCATCCATTATTACTCGATTCTGGAAAATTAAAATAAAATCGATCCAAAATCAATCAAATTGATTTTTTTTACCCAGCCCTCATTTCCATGGTAACTACAAAGCCTCTGAATGTCCAAACAGGTCATATCTGATGACCAGGAAAAGACGACAAACTGTATTTTACACCAATTATTTACATGGAGTGATAGGATAGGACTGGATCTTTGACGTTTAACCCATAAAGACCCAGTGCGACTTTTATGTCAGTTCCCGAGTGAATTTTTCTCTATATTTAACCTTTCGTCAGTGATTTATCACCATTTATTGTAATATTATCCTCTGAATTTTGTGTTTTTTTGCAGTGAAAATCACATATTTTTCCATATTTAATTCACTAATCATGTAGATGTTCATAAAAACTCAGATTGAAGTTGATGGTTTTTATATCGGAATCAGAAGAAACTGATGAAAAAGTGACTTTTTCACCAAAGATATCCTTAACTGAACATAAAAACAAGTGTGTCCATCCACTGTCATTGATCCAACTCCATGGGTTTTACTGGTGAATTAATGTTGTAGAAGATGACAGTGTTTCCATGGTAACTATGGAGCCTCTGAACGTCCAAACAGGTCATATCTGATGACCAGGAAAATACGACAAACTGTATTTTACACCAATTATTTACATGTATTGATAGAATGAATGAATGAATGAATGAATGAAATGATAGGATTAATGTATCAACAGGTATTAAATAGTTTTTATCAGTAGATGCTTTGGGTCGACAGTGGATGTTTGGGTCTTTATGGGTTAATAGCACCTCCCACACACACCTCACACACTGTATGCTTTCTCCTCCCTCCCTCCCTCCCTCTCCTCCCTCTCCTCCCTCCCTCCCCCTGGCTGTCCCTCAGGTCAGCAGCAGAGAGTCTAGATGTTGCTTGTCAATAATTTAATAAGGAGGGAGCGCTCCCCCTTAACCAGGGCTTTGAATTATTAACCTGCGTGTCCACGTCGACTCCATGTGTTTGTGCGCACACGTCCGCTCGCATCACGTGACCGTACATTAGCCGCTCCTTATGTTTTGGCCACTTGTATGTGTGTGAACTGTGATAAAATAATTGCCTGCCAAAAGATGATGGAACATGCCAGCCGAGCACAAATCGGTACTTTTCTGCAGCGTGTGTTTTGGATTGTTTGGAGCGTTGTGCGTGTTTATATGTGGAGGTAGATAGCGGGGGGAATACACGCCATGCATGTTTTATAAGGGCCTGTCTGCGCTGCCTAGTAAATGAGATGCAGTCTTCATTTGTCTGTCTTGAATGTACAGATGTGTGCGCCGCTGTCATCCTGCATGTTTTTTTTGTTTTTTTTGTTAAAGCAGGACTGTTTCAAAGTTATGCATGTGCATGTCCTTAACAGCTCAGACATGGAGGTCAATGTGCCGTTATTAGACTGAAGCTGCAGCGTCGGTTATTAATGCCGGTCCGTACGTGTTGAACAGGCAGCTGGGCTTCTTCCTCGTCTCGTTGCTTACTGTGGAAAAAGCGTGGGAGTTGTGTGTGAGGTTTTTTTTTTTTGCGCTCAAGGCCCAGCGGCTGCATACATCTCAATGAAAGGTGCAGCATCCATCACGGACGTAGCAGAAACGTGCTCAGGGAGCTGGAGGAGGCCGGAGTGGTTGAGACGGGGCTGGGTTGGGTAGATGGATGTTGTTTATGGTTACCAAAAGTGATGTAAGGTCTTTATTATTCATGTATATTAAATTGTAGGCTGTGGGTGAAAGCATTCACTAATTATACATGTCAACGCTGTATGTGCCCATCCATATTAGCAGAGCTGTGAATATGCTGCAGCACATGACCATAGAAACACTTCAGCTGGTTTATTTTTTTTACTTTTTATTTATTTGTACAGGTAAAGCACATTTACAGGTGTACAAATGTGGCCAGGACTTATACAGAGAGTGAGTCATGTTAAGTTAGTAAAAGTACAAGAAACAGTCAAGATTTAAGATAATAGATGCAATAAAAACATAAAAAATAAAAAATTGTGTGTGTGTGTGTGTGTGGGGGGGTGGTCTGTGCTATCAGCTTGTGTTATTAGTTTCCATTTTGTCTCAAATTCTTCTGCTTTCACTCCCCGTACACACACACACACACACATGTCAATCTGGAGAAGACTTTCATTTTGTTTTGGCGTTTCGTCCTCACACTGAAAAAAATCTGTAATTTAACAGAATTTGTCACTGTTTTGACATAAAAAAATTCTGACTTTACTAAAAAAAAAAAAAAAAACCAAATCCCTGTATAAAAAACCCCCCAAATACTTAGACTAAAACACAATCAGCAAATTAGTAAGTGTACTATTCATTACACTGTAAAAAAAAAACAACTGTAATTTAACAGAATTTTATCGTTTATTTTACAGATTTTCCTGTATTTTTTTAAGATACAGGAAAATATCAATGAAATGACAAAATAGACTGTGATTTTACATGTCAAATGGAAAATAACATGAAAAAACTGTAACTGTGAATAAGCATAAAATTTCCATTTTTTAAAATTTTTTTTTTTCTTTTTTCACAGAAAAATACATTTTAAATACATTTGCAAATGTATCGCAATTTCACAAATATTTATTTTCTATTCATGAGAGTAAACTGTTAATTTAAAGTTTAATACTGTAAAAAATATATAATTAAAAGAGATAAAACTACTGACAATTAACCGTAAAATAAGTATTTGTTCTGTAAGGTTTAACAAGACTTGTTTGTTAATTGACAAATATCTTGTGTAATTACAGGAGGTTCACAACAAAAATGTTGAATAAATGTATTTTTGTGAATGTATAACATGTATAAGCACTGATAAACTGTCCAAATACAGTTTTTATCAGTGGATTGTACAACTGAGTCTCATTGAAAATTATTTATATATAATTATAGGTAATTTGATTGTTTTAATACGTGTAAATGTTCTTTATTAAACATTAAAAAGTAAAAAAAAAAAAAAAAAGCAAATCTCATGTAAAGTTAGGGCAAAAAACTGTATTGTAATTCTGGAAAATTACCGTATTTTTATGAGATGGTTATTTTCCATTGTTTGACAGTATTTTTTGGGTGCCCCAGCTGCTGTAATAATTATGTTTTTTTTTTTGTTGTTTGTTTTTTGTTTTTGTTTTTTTTTACATTTTTTGACACCAGCGTTGTTGTGCCCTGAAGCTGTATTTTTGGAGAACGGCTCCCAGAGCGAAAAATCTCCCAACATGGCTCTTGCGTTGCTGAATGGATATTATACATTGGCAAAACACCACTTTTTGGAAACGATGACGCCATAGTACCAGATGATCAGAAGAAGAAACCCCTTCTGCACATGCTCACTGCATTCTTCTGTGATTTTAATGTATACTGCAGCTCTGTCTGTGTTTGTGTACAGCGCCACATACAGGTGTGGCATATGTATGACACTGTTTTAACCCAGTTTTTCTGTTTCCACCTGGATACAGATATTTTCTTGAATGATATGTGCATGGACACAAAAGAAAAATACCATGAGTGTTGTGGTCTGGACGTACACTGTAAAAAAAAATCCCATTGTTCTTACGGAAAAAAAACTGGCAGCTGTGGTTTCCAGAACAATACTGTAAAAAACACATCCAACTGTAAACATATTTACAGAGTAAGATGTAGATTTAACAGTTTAAACATGTACATTTAACATTTAAACATGTAGATTTAACAGTTTAAACATGTACATTTAACATTTTAAACATGTAGATTTTAACAGTTTAAACATGTACATTTAACATTTTAAACATGTAGATTTAACAGTTTAAACATGTACATTTAACATTTTAAACATGTTGATTTAACAGTTTAAACAAGTAGATGTAACATTTTAAACATGTAGATTTAACACAGTGTTTTTCAACCTTGGGGTCGGGACTCCATGTGGGGTCACCTGGAATTCAAATGGGGTCGCCTGAAATTTCTAGTAATTGATAAAAACAACAACAACAACAACTTACTAATAAAAATATATGATGAGTTGACAGAGACAATCCCAATCCATAAAACACATGACAAACTGTGAGTCTGAAACTGCAGCACTGTGGTTCTGTTTATCTGTCAAATGTTCATTGTGGTCGGTTTCAGATGCTGCAGCTCTTTCATAATTCATAGTTTGAGTTCTTGTTTGTTCAGTATTAATTGTCAGCCTTGTAAATCCAAGCTGGACTGACTGTACATATCCTGACCAAGGAAAATCAAATTTTCACTTTGTGCAGTAATCTACCACCTGGATTTTCTGCCTCTGTCCAGAATAATACATTATATAGACTAAATGTCGTCTAAAATTAACGTTTATTTGCAACATAGTATAGCAAACTATTACATGATCAAAAACAAATTATTTTAGCAAAAAAAATTCTCCATTTTGAATTTTCTGGGGTCGCCAGAATTTGTGATGGGTCACGAGCCAAAAAAGGCTGGGAACCACTGATTTAACGGTTTAAACATGTAGATTTAACGGTTTAAACATGTAGATTTAACGGTTTTAAACATGTAGATTTAACATTGGATTTAAATGGTAAATGAACTGCACTTATTTAGCACAGTTTCTTCCACCTTCATGGTGTCCAAAACCACCAGGTCCGACACCACATTATTTTTCAATTTACAGTTTTATTTTCTAAAAACAATAGAAATACATCATTCTACATACAAATCTGGTTTTGTTCACGTACTCTTCCTGTAAGAATTACAGCTATATTTGATTTAATCGTTAACACAGAAATCTTTTCAAATAAACAACTTTGTACTGTATTGTCACTGACAGTTTTTTTTATGTTGCAATTTTACAACTTTTTGCTGTTAATTCTACAGTCATTTTTTACAGTGTAGCCTCAGTTGTAGTTTTGCTGTGATTCTCTTTCCTTCCCCCACCCGCTTTACTATGTCCCACCATTGTGTCACACTGGGGAGCTGTGACTTCAACCAGTGTGTCGTAATCGCTTTCTTAGCTGTTAGGAGCGATACTCGTAGTAAACACCCATTATCTCCGTCTGTTAGGTCCTCAGGTCGTATTCCTACTGGGATCAGGGTCTGTTCAAGGACGATTTCAACGCCCAGAGTTTTCTTTACTTCCGTCTGTACCCCTTTGCAGAAATCTGAAATCTTTGGACAATCCCAAAATACATGGGTGAAGTCACCAACCATCCCATAGTTTCTCTAACAAAGGTTTGACATATTCCTGTATGTTGCGGTAATGTAAGTGGTGTTAAAGTCTGTGTCTTCCACTCAGACTCTCTCCACGTCAGGCTGTCGGTTTATTTGTGTCTTTTATTATTACGTTTGCGTAGAAACACCTCTGTTGTTGTCGCCACTAATGTCACTATTTCACTTCGATTTTCAGTCGGACGATGCACAGATGGAAGGAAATGAGCATGAAGGGAACACAAACGAACACGAGCAGGACACAGAATGGTCGTTTCTGAACAGAAGGGCTAGTTTCATCACACGGACATGGTTTAAGTGTAAAATTCTGTCACACACAAACAAATTCTGCTTTTTCCTTGTAGTATATTCTATCTGGTCAGTCTATATCAGTGTTTCCTAAGAATAGGGTACCCCGCGCTCTTCAGTGGTAACGTCCATAGCACCCCCCCCCCCCCCTTGGTGGCGCTATGTCTGTGTAATATAGACAAGCACACACAAAAAAATCCAATTTCACCAGAAAAAATCCGAATTGTACATTAACCCTTTCATGCATACTGGTCACTCCAGTGGACGGCTATTCTACAGCTGTTCTCTTGTATATTCATGGATTTTGTTGTTCTTTTCAGTTTTTTTTTTTTTTGTTTGTTTTGTTTTTTTTAATATACATATCTTTATTAAAGTTTTAAGACACTACATATCTTTTCTGACATGAATTGGTAACATTATGTAGATCTCTCCTGAGCATAAACCCCCAGAATCATAAGCCCTCCCCATAGTTTTCACATAGTTTATCAGTAAATACATGTTTCTGTGCATCAAAAATTAAACATGTGGTGTCCAGCTGAGTGGACATTTTTGCAACTTAATGAAAAATAGGTTCATAAGATTTTTTTTTTTTTTTTCATTATTTTTTTATGTATTTTTGAATTTTTTTAAATTATTTTTATTTTCTTTTATTTATTCTTTTTATTTATTTTTCAGAGGAAATTTTTCAATCGCATTGTTTTTTTTTCGTGCCTAAAGAGGAGTAAAAACACTCAGGAAAAAAGTTGATTAAGGTTCTCATAATTCGTGCATGAAAGGGTTAAGACCTGCTGTCTGAACGTAGCATAAGTGGTCCGGAAATTGAATGAAGGAACAAACAGAGTCATTTAAAGTAGCAAAATCTTCCTATCAGCTTCACGAAACACCCTAACTTCATGCACATTCCTGGACATCTCTGACACCCTTTCATGACCTGCATGATCTGAACATCAGGAGTTTACAAAGTTATACAAACACCTGCAGATTAGAGTGACTCAGCAAACATTATTATTACCACAGAATTATTATAAATTAACTTTAATAAATAAAGTCGCTGTCATCAAATAACAGGCCAGTGGGCTCCATGGTGCAGAACAGACCCCATAGCCCAGTAGTTCCAACCTTTTTTGGCTCATGACCCCATTTTAACATCACAAATTTCTGGTGACCCCAGACATTCAAAACAGTGACTTTTTTTTTTTCTAAAATTAATTAGTTTTTGATGATGTAATACTTTGCTATACTATGTTGCAAATAAACGTTAATTTTAGACGACATTTAGTCTGTATAATGTATATTATTATTATTAAAATTATTATTATTATTATTATTATTATTATTATTGGCATTTCCAGGGGGTCCAGTGGATATAGTTAGAAGTTGCGAAAAATTTTGTGTAAGCTCTGTAGTAAGAGAGAGGCATAGAAGCCAGGAGTCGGATGTCCAAAATTAAGTTTAGTTTTGGTTTCACACCCGTTGCAGTTGTTACGGGACTTATGAAACGCACCCCTATACCCCCAGTTCCTACACAATGTGCATACATGATTAATGTATTTAAATATGTCGTTGGACTACAGGACCCTTGGTCCTATTTTTTCTACAAGTGATACTGAAATTTTGTGAACAGTTCCATAAAATAGAGTTCTTAAGCTAAAAAATGAGCTAAATATTTGAGAAATGATAAGTGAAGCTTACATTTTTGACACTGATGTTGACTTTGGCTTGATCTGGCCCTTCTGCAGTAGTTCCAGCCTTTTTTGGCTCGTGACCCCATTTTAACATCACAAATTTCTGGCGACCCCAGACATTCAAAACAGAGATTTTTTTTTTTTTTTTTTCTAAAATTAATTTGTTTTTGATCATGTCATAATTGCAATACTATGTTGCAAATAAATGTTCATTTTAGCCGACATTTAGTCTATATAATGTATATTATTATGGACAGAGGCAGAAAAGCCAGGTGTAGATTACTGCACAAAGGGCAGGGGGAATTTGATTTTCCTTGGTCAGGATATGTACAGTCAGTCCAGCTGTGATTTACAAGGCTGACAATTAATACTGAACAACAAGAACTCAAACTATAAATTATAAAAGAGCTGCAGCATCTGAAACCGACCACAATGAAACATTTGACAGATAAACAGAACCACAGTGCTGCAGTTTCAGCTTTTCAGAGTTTGTCATGTATTTTATGTAGATAGATAGATAGATAGATAGATAGATAGATAGATAGATAGATAGATAGATAGATAGATAGATAGATAGATAGATAGATAGATAGATAGATAGATAGATAGATAGATACGTTATTCATCCCATAGGGAAATTTACAGGTTCCAGCAGTATCCACAAACTTCAAAACAACAGTAGTAAAACACAATAGTAAGAACACAGTCGTAAAAAGAAGAAGAAAGAAGACACTTTAACTTTCCACGATATCCATGTATTGGGATATCTCAAATCACCATATATTTTTTAATTGATAGTTGTTGTTTTTTTAAGTTTTTTTACCAATTAGTAGAAAATTCCAGGCGACCCCATTTGAATTCCAGGTGACCCAACGTGGGGTCCCGACCCCAAGGTTGACAAACGCTGCCATAGCCCCAGGTCTTAATGCAGTGGTCCAGGTTTGAGTTCTCTGCTCAAAACCTTAAAAAATAAACAAGTAACAGAAGGATTTGTTGGTGTGTAACTTCTCTCTGCTGCAGCTCAAACCCTTTTTTTCAGCTCTGTCTTTTTCTTTTGGAAGACCCTGATTGATTATGCATCATGGCTCAGCAGCTCACTCAGACACAACAAAGGAAAATGTCCAGATCCCCGTTCACGTCCTGTATGACCACACACCCCGCCTCGCTGTGAATTTTAATTGGCTTCATCTGTAGGATATCTCAGAGGTGGTGCAGAGTGTCGGCGCTGGAGTCGACGGGGGGAAAACGGCTTATTAGTTGTTGAGCTTTTTAGAAGCAAGGAAGGAAGGCGAAACGCAGCAGACCGCCGGTAAACTCCAACCAGCGTCGGAGTATTAACGCTTCAGCTGCGTCTTCGGTGGAAACTTTCTTAATTTATATTTATTGATTGAACATTAAGGGGTAAACACTTGCAATTTCAGGTAATTACCCCCTCTAAGCTGATGGGTTTTGAATGTCACTGATGATGAATGAGTCTCCAATTAATAAACAAAGAAAGTTCTGCAAACAGTCAATCATGTGCGGCTAAGAATGAAATGCAGAAGAAGTGCTAGCTTGCGATCCGCACCTTTCAGAGCTCAGCACTTTGCCGCCGAAGCTAATTAGCGTTCTGTTCTGAATGCTCCGGGAGACTTCACACGTTGAATATGGAGGTATCTGGGTAGCGGGGGAGGTGAGGGGGTGGAGGGGGTGGGCCTGTGCTGTTCCGGCTGAGATCATTTATCACATGTATCAAATATGTTAATTCTATATTTTATGGAGAACATGAAAGGAATACAGTGATTCACCTGTCTTGTTAAATGTGGACAAATTACCCAGAAAGTGTGCAACCTGCTCCTCATCCTTTTGATGTGTGAGCTGTTATCTAAGCACTTTGAACATTCAGGGGATAATCAGCGGATGAGGTTTAAAGATGGGAGGCTATTATTACGCTGCTTTTCTCAAGTGGTGCAGCCTTTACCCAACTGGCTTCGTGACTAGACGACCGCAAGAAAAGGACGTAGCAGTTTGGATTGGAACCTGCATTTGTGCACGACGTTAAACCCTCTGCATTCTTTTAGACCTGCCACTTTTAGATGGGTGCTTCCTGGGGCATCGATGAGGGGGAAGGGGGGGGGGGGGGGAGTGTTAAGCATGACATTTTTTTTTTTTTTAAATTAACTTTCTTTATTGGAAATTTCTTTAAAAATGACCAAAAACCACCAAAAAATCACGCAAAACCACCCAAGAATCACTCAAAAAAAAAAAAAAAAATCACCAAAAAACCACCAAAAATTGTCTCAAAAATCACCTAAAAATCACCAAAAACACCTTAAAATCACCCAAAAAAACCACCTAGAAATTCCTCAAAAAAATCACCCAAAAATCATCCAAAACTTCCTCTAAAACTCACCAAAAGCCACCTAATAATTCCTGAAACAAACAAAAAAAATTCACTTAAAAAAATCACTCAAAACCACCTAAGAAATACTCAAAAAAAGTCACCAAAAATGCATAAGGGGGAAGGGGGGGGTGTTAAACATGACAATTTTTTTTATTTTTTTTATTTTATAAACTTTCTTTATTGGAAGTAATTTAACAGGCATGACATTGCAATATGATAAAAAGGACTTCCATTCTTTCATTTTTCTTTTTATCCCTCCCACAATCCCACCGTACCCAAAAGAAGACGATCCTTAATGTAAATCCAATATTGACAAGTAATCAGTACAGAATGGATACAATGGTCTAATTAACAAAGCAAAACAAAAAGAAAGCTAGGTAAAATAAAACAAAACGAACAAAAAACAAACAAAAAATAATAATAAAATGCCTCAGAAAATCACCCAAAAATCATCCAAAACCACCTAAAACTTCCTCTAAAACTCACCAAAAACAACCTCAAAATTCCTGAAACAAAAAAAATTCACTTAAAAAAATCACTCAAAACCACCTAAGAATTACTCAAAACATCACCAAATATGCAAAAAAATCACTCAAAAACCCCCTTAAAATCAGCCCAAAAATCACCAAAAACCACCAAAAAAATCACGCAAAACCACCCAAGAATCACTCAAAAAAAAAAAAAAACCCACCAAAAATTGTCTCAAAAATCACCAAAAACACCTTAAAATCAGCTCAAAAAACACCGAAAAATTCCTCCAAAAAATCACCCAAAAATCTTCCAAAACCACCCAAAACTTCCTCTAAAACTCACCAAAAACCACCTAAAAATTCCTTAAACGAACAAAAAAAATTTCACCAAAAAAATCACGCAAAACCACCTAAGAAATACTCAAAAAAGTCACCAAAAAATACATAAAAAATCACCAAAAAAACACCAAAAAAATCCCACAAAAAAGTCACGCAAAACTACCTAAGAATCATAAAAATAAAAAAAAATCACCAAAAATCTTGAATTAAGCAAAAAATCTGCCAATGAAACAAGTGACAGTTATCTTGGTCAGATTTCTTGAAATAAGATTTTCCAGATCTATTGTCTAAAAACAAGTTCTTATATCTCACTGACAAGTTACTCTTTAGGTGATTATGTCTTATTTTAAGTGTGATGAGATATTTGGACTAGAAATGAGGAAAATACACTTGGTAAGATTTAGATTTTTGCAGTGCATCGTGTCCACTGGTGTTACATACAGAACCTGCCCAGTTAAACACAAATAAATCGTGAGTGATTTTGCAACAGCGGTCATTTTTGTGAAACACTCTGCCTTGGATATTTACCTCAATTCCCAAAATGTACCTGTCAGAGAATACAAAGATATATACAGGGTGGGGAAGCAAAATTTACAATGAACATTTAGTTGTTTTTTCTCAGCAGGCACTACGTCAATTGTTTTGAAACCAAACATATATTGATGTCATAATCATACCTAACACTATTATCCATACCTTTTCAGAAACTTTTGCCCATATGAGTAATCAGGAAAGCAAACGTCAAAGAGTGTGTGATTTGCTGAATGCACTCGTCACACCAAAGGAGATTTCAAAAATAGTTGGAGTGTCCATAAAGACTGTTTAGAATGGAAAGAAGAGAATGACTATGAGCAAAACTATTACCAGAAAGTCTGGAAGTGGAGGAAGCAACAAAAAACGTACCAAAGCTTTTATTAAAGCTCTCAAATCCAAAATCCTAAAGGATCCAACCAAATCCATGAGAAAAATGGCAATTGAACTTGAGGTAGACAACAAGACCGTTAGAAATGCAGTAAAATATGATTTGAAGTTAAAATCTTACACAAGAACACCAGAACACTTGTTGACAACAGCAACAAATCCAACTTTAGCAATTTTTGGGAATCATTTTTATGGCCGCCTTCTAGCCCAGATCTAAACCCTCTGGATTCTGCTATTTGGGGCGTTTTAGAACATGCTACCAATAGAACATCACACAGCAATGTCAACTTTCTTAAAGATACTATTAAAGAAGAATGGGAGAAGTTGTCACCCCAATATTTGAGGAACACTTGCGCAAGTTTCAGGAAGCGCAGGAAGTGCTCCCATTTTTCATGAGCTGAACTCAAAGATCTAAAACTTTTTCTACGAACACAAAAGGCCTATTTCTCTCAAATATTGTTCATAAATTTGTCTAAATCTGTGTTAGTGAGCACTTCTCCTTTGTCCTTTGCTGAGATAATCCATCCACCTCACAGGTGTGGCATATCAAGATGCTGATTAGACAGCAGGATTATTGCACAGGTGTGACTTAGGCTGGCCACAATAAAAGGCCACTCTAAAATGTGCAGTTTTACTGTATTGGGTGGTCCAGGGGGGTCAGAAAACCAGTCAGTATTTGGTGTGACCACCATTTTCCTCACAGTCTTCTTCATGAATTCTCTGAAACAGCTTTGGAGATGGTTTATGGTAGAGAAATGAACATTCAATTCACAGGCAAAAGCTCTGGTGGAGATTCCTGAAGTCAGCATGCCAACTGCATATTCCCTCAAAACTTGTGACATCTGTGGTATTGTGCTGTGTGATAAAACTGTACATTTTAGAGTGGCTTTTTATTGTGGCCAGCCTAAGGCACACCTGTGCAAAAATCCTGCTGTGTAATCATCATCGTGATATGCCACACCTGTGAGGTGGATGGATTATCTCAGCAAAGAAGAAGTGTTCACTAACACAAATTTAGACAGATTTGTGAACAATATTTGAGAGAAATAAACCTTGTGTGTACACAGAAAAAGTTTTAGATCTTTCAGTTCAGCTCATGAAAAATGGGAGCAAAAACAAAAGTCGTGCATTTATATTTTTGTTCAGTATATATATATATATATGTGTGTCGAGGCCCAAAACGGAATCTGGCCCGATTCAGAATCGGGCCGGCCCAGAATGGAATTCTATTCTAGGCCGGCCTAGAATGGAATGCTGCTGCTATAATGTTATTTTTATACCATGTTTAATGCAAATGATCTAAATTATTACAAAAATCAAGACATGGAATTCGCAAATATGTGAAAAAAAAATGAAACAAACAACATTTTAATTGTAAACTATAATACACTTTATTTACAAATAGAACCTAGTGGTACTCCCCACCAATACATGGTACAGTGAAATCGACTGAAATTGACAATAGTTACTCAAGGTATGTAAGACTGAAAATGTAAAATTATGACAAATTATGGAATTATGGATCATTTGCATTAAACATGGTATAAAAATAACATTATAGCAGCAGGATTCCATTCTTGGCCGGCCTAGAATAGAATTCCATTCTGGGCCGGCCCGATTCTGAATTGGGCCAGATTCCGTTTTGGGCCTCGACATATATAAAAAAAAAAAAAAAAACAATAGTCGCGCATAATTTTCGTGTCCTTTTTTTTTTACTGTGTTACATGCGGATTCTTGTATAAAGATAATATAAAAATGTGCTTTATCTGAAAAATAGTTTCTCTTTTATGTCAGTAAATATTTATGTTTAAATGTTTAAATTAGACCCAAAATGCTTCCAAACTTGCTTCGTAACATTAGTGGTTTGAATTGTGAGTCCGCGTGTCCTGTTTTTAGGACCAGTTTCATAGAAGAACCCAGGTGTCATTTGTGCTCATGTTTACACACACTTAGACGATGTATTTCTCTCTTCGTAGACAAAACACTTCACAGTTTGACTCGAACCTGGAAGGTTTTCATGCAGTCAGCAGTGTGTTTGGATAGTTGTCATGTGGACGTTAACCAACCTCCAAACATGTGATTAGTGTGTGTACCTGCTGTAGTGACAACACACACACACACACACACACACACACACACACACACACACTGCTTTTCTCCAGACCAGACTGTTCTTATTCACTTCCATCCTCTTTTCCTTTTCCACTCAGACCCCAGAGGTGTAATTCTTGTCATGTCTCACACACTTTGAGTTTGTCAATTGCTTTATTCCCAGTGTCTTCTTATCGTTGCTTTGTGTTTCTGGTTTAATTAGAAGTTTTTAGAAACACTGATGTTCTTAGGTCCTGGGGGAGCGCCGTCAAAAGCACCCAAATCTGCCTGGACTTTTTATTCACATCACAGTGTACAAGCTGCTATTTTTTTTTTCTTTATACACAGGGTGTGATTTGTTGGGGATGATCGACAACCACCCCCCCCCCCCCCCGGTTTTTAAATTTCATCCTCGGGGGTGGGGGGGGCAACAACCAATCAATGTAAATAACAGGCAGGATGTGACAGTTTTCTTCCACCTATATCCTACATTACTGGCACTAACGTTCACCTGAACCAAACTGTCTGCAGTCTCAGAATTTGCAAACACCCCCATGCACTGGGGTGCCGTAAAGGGGGGTAAACGTGACAAATTCATGGGGTCCAGCATTTGTGTGTCCAGTAGAGACAGGTTAGAAGGTGTGAAAATTTCATGTAAGATTGGCTGTTTAATAAAGGAACAGAACCTGGGAGTTGGACGTTGTAAAATTTCACTTTCGGAACTTTTGTGGAACTGGTTCGACTCGGCTCAGCTCCCATTGTTGTGCCATTGTGTCTTACCTTCGGAAACTTGTATTTGAGGAGTTACAACGTTTGTTGCCCACACCGGAACCGGAACCGGCGTTCACTCTGCCGCTACATTCACAAGCACGCTGCTAAGTAGAGTATCAAATACGTGACATTCCTGCAAATGAATCACATGCTGTGGACAAATGTTTGAGCAGATTTGAGGGATTCCACCTTTTGAAGACATGGAAGCTTTGACAGTGTTCCAGTGGACCTGGTGTTGTCTTTTTAGACCGTTTCTGCCTCAACGCCATGTTGGCTACGTTCTGACCAAAACAATGCAGCGTACGTCTGACGTCATCGCGCATGCACAACGAGGGCGGAATCGATAAGCAGAATCATTAAACAGGCAGGCAAACGATTCCAAGGAATCGAGCTACTGGGAACTGGTTCTCAAAAAGAACCAGTTCTTGATTCCCATCCCTAGTCACAACATCTCACATTTTCCTATCTCTCATCACTGAGTAATTTCCGAAAATTCATAAAAAATTCAAAACGACTCTGATTAGCCTCAAATTTGACCCACCCGTAGCTTAGAACAATATCTTGTATCTGGCACAAAACTGTCCACATCCACTGTGGAATGTGGACTCTGTGGACATTTACATTAAACACTGAAAATCCCATTTACAACACATTTTTCATTATAACTCAACAAATATTGATTGGAATTGAATATAATTTGACATACACATGACTGGTACCAAGCTGCAACTTCTTCTGCTGTATGGAACAACCTGGAAACTGTTGAATTTAAAAAGAAATAGTCGATCAGGGAGGTTTGCGTTCTCTGAACACTTGTTAAACTTATTAAACGTACATTCATTTGAGGCAGTCTGTATCATCATGTTGACCCATTCTTTAAACTCTGGGGCTTTAGGGGGTTTTCCAGTGTTTAAGAATCATCCTAACTGCCACTGAGACCCCAACCACGATACCAGATACGTTAGCAGTCTGTCCTTTTTCACTCAGAGTGTCCAACATTCTGCCCCCTCCGGTTTTTGAACAAACCACACCCTGCTTATGTGAAATATAAAAAGAACTGCAGCTGTGATTTACTTGGTTTCAGACGTTTATTCCATTACGTATGAAGGTGATTTCTTACAGAAGGTTCTCGTGCGTCCTTGTATGTTGAATACTCTGCTGGGTTGAGGGTTAAGTGGGTACGTGCTCTAAGGTCGCTCGGTTTTCTCATTAATTTATGGACAATTTGCAGTAATTCTGAAAATATGTCACAGTTCCAAATTGATTTTGCTCCTAAATAACTCGAAAAACACCCTGTAAGTATTTAAACACATTCGGAATGCCAAGCAGCGTTTATGTAAGGTCACTGTGAATGTCAGGCTTAATTCCTTCCATAGTTTCATTAATTTTTATCCCAGATTTTGTATTGATGATTTAGTATTTAGTGTTTATTTATGTAGATACAGGACTGTGTGTGTTGGCATTAGTTGCGAAGAACAAGATGCATGTACCAGATTTAGCCGAGAAGACAAACATAATAAAACATCACATAGATTACGAAGTACTAACATACTGGAAGAAAACTGTTAAACATGACAGATATAAGAAAGTTTACTCAGGCTGAACAGTTACAGCCAAATATATAAAAAGGAGCTTACGTTCTAAAAGTACAATAACATTTCATAGAATAAGAATAAGATATCAAGGTTCTAATAGTTTCGGATTTTTCATTCTAGTTTAGTTTTATTTAGTTTTGACTTTTTTTTCTCTAATTCAGTTAGTTTTAATTAGTTTTTAGAGCAGGTTTGCTAGTTTTTAGTAGTTTTTGTTATTTTCTAAATGCTTAGTTTTAGTTTAGTTTCTTTATATCTTTCCTCTTCTTCTCTGTCGTATTCAAATAAATCCCAGACAGGACTCTGCTGCTTTCTCCCAACTTTAGTCTCCATGTTTCCAGGTAGAGTGGGGACCAGAAGACGACTAAACGACAAGTGACGGACCGTTAAATATCATATGGTGCCAGCAGCTAAAATTGCTTGAGGGAAATAAATTGATTTCATATCAATCTGACATTGACAAAGACGAAAACGAAGGGAATTTTATCCATAATTTTTATACGTTTTAGTTAGTTTTGTACACACACAATACAGTTTCAGTTAGTTTTTTTCTTTAAATTACAGTTTTTATTTATTTCAGTTAACGAAAATGTTTTTACAATTCTAGTTTTCGTCATTTCCTTAGTTTTTGTTAACGATAATAACCTTGCAAGATATAGAAGAAAGAAGAGTAAAGTTGAGGGTTATTATATCAAAAACAGAGAAAACTAAAAAAAAAAAAAAGTGACTTTTTCAGCAAATCTATCATTAACTGAACATAAACCCAGTGTCTCCATCCACTGTCATTTATCCAACTCCATGGGTTTTCTCTTTATTTAACTTTTCTTAAGGGATTTGTCACCATTTTATCCTCATATTATCCTCTATTTTGCATTTTTTCAGTTGGAATCAGGTATTTTCCATTATTTAATTCACAGATCATGTAGACGTTCATGAAAACTCAGAGTAAATTCAAAGTTAATTATATTAAAACTGAGAAAAATGAAGAAAAAGTGACTTTTTCATCAAAATCTCTCATTAACTGAACATAAATGAACTGTCTCCATCCACTGTCACTGATCCAACTCCATGGGTTTTACTGGTGAATCAGTGTTGTAGAAGTTGACGGTGTTTACACGGTAACGACAGAGCCTCTGAACGTCTAAATGGGTCATATCTGATGACCACAAAAAGACGACAAACTGTATTTCACACCAGTATTGATAGGATTAGTGGATCAGCAGGTATTAAACAGTTTAGATCAGTAGATGGTTTTGGTCGATAGTGGCTGTTTGGGTCTTTATGGGTTAATTGTGACAGTTTTATATTTAGCTAAATCCATTTTTCACATTTGATGATATTTTATTGCAGTTTTTCTATGTGGTTACACTTGTTTTGGGGAGCTGTTATATCAGTCATTGTATTTACTTTAGGTGACCTCGGACTATTTATATGGATTGATAGGATTTGTGGATCAGCAGGTGTTAAACATTTCCATCAGTGGATGTTTGGGTCTTTATGGGTTAAGTAAAAACTGTCCCTGAGGTATTATGGAATCAAACTTAATGATTTAAACCAGGGGTGTCAAACTCATTTTAGTTCAGTTCCACATACAGCCCTAATAATAATATAAAGTGGGCCGAACCAGTAAAATAATACAAATAATAGGATAAGAACTTTTGAGTGAAAAAAGTAAAATTCTGTAATAAAAATGTTTACATCTACAAACTGTACTTGAACATAACATTAACAAATGTGAACAACCTGAAAATTCAAAGTGCAATGTCAACAATATTACGCCTCAGTTGATCATTTATACATGTGCATCACAACTTACAGATCACAGTTTATCTACAAACACACAAAACATTTAATAACAGGGAGAATATTTTTAAAATTCCACATACGTCTATTAAGACATTTCAGGTTATTCACATTTTTTTGTAAAAGGATAGTCTGTAAAAGTAAACATTTTTGTGAAATTTAACTTTTTTTTTTTTTTTTTTACAGTAAAACAAAGAGAAAAATTAGCAGTTTTCATTATTTATAGGTTATTATGATAGTATTTTACTGGTCTGATCCACTTCAGATTGAATTGACCTAAAACATCATTGATATTTTTAGTGTGATTTTTGCATTTCACAAATTCATCCCACGGGCCTGATTGAAGTCTTTGGTGGGCCGGATTTGGCCCCCAGGTCGTATGTTTGACACCTGTGGTTTAAACCAAACTGAAAAACTGGTCCATGCTTTTATCTCCAGCAGACTGGACTACTGTAATGCACTCCTTACAGGTCTCCCAAAAACCACCACAGACAGACTTCAGCTGATTCAGAACTCTGCAGCTAGGTTATTAACCAAAACCAAGAAGAGAGAGCACATTACTCCAGTGTTGGTTTCCCTGCACTGGCTACCGGTAACCTACAGAATTGATTTTAAGATACTACTCCTCACGTATAAAGCTCTAAATGGAACCGGACCAAGTTACATTGCAAACTCACTGATCGATTATGTACAAACTAGAACACTGAGGTCATCAAACGCAGGGTTACTAGCGACTCCCAGAAATATTACAAAGAAAATGGGGGACGCAGCCTTTACTAACTATGCACCAAAGTTATGGAATACAATTCCAAAAGACATGAGAGAAGCCAGTTCACTGAATATATTTAAAACCAAATTAAAAACATTTTATTCTCATTAGCCTTTGAAAGGAGATAAAAATGGGGTCACAATTCAGGAACCAGGAATGTGTGGTTTTTCATTTTTATTTTATTTTATTTTATTGTATTTCTGTTTTTATTTTTTATTTTATTGTATTTCAAATTTCATCTTATTTCTTGCACTTCAAAAATTCTTTGCATAATCAGATATTTTAATGTGCGCTGTTTTTATATTTATTTTTATTTTATTGTATTTCTCTCAAATTTCATTTTATTTCTTGATGTATAATCAAATCTTAATGTATTTTAATATTGTATTTTTTCAATCAATGTGAAGCACTTTGGGCTACAATTTCTGTATGAAAGGTGCTATACAAATAAAGTTTATTATTATTATTATTATTATTATTATTATTATCATTATTATTATCATTATTATTAATAACCAAAATAATGATATTTATTACAATATGAAACTATATTATGACATTTGTTATTATTGACCCACTAGAAAAGAAACACCTGAATTCAACATGTCCACATACTTTTGTCCGTATTGTGTATGTTATGTGTTTACAAGAAAAAATAATTACATGCACATCACACACTGGATAAAAAAAGGGGGGGAGGGGCTATTGGGAGGCACGTGGATGCACAGCAAACTGAAAAATAACAGTTAAAGGCTAGAACTACTGTTGCTGGTATAAGTACAAACATCTGTAACTGTTAATAGTACTACTCCAAATAGAAGTACTAATAGTGGACATACTCCTGCAGCTTCTGTTAGTGCCAATAACAGACCCTCTACCATCCATGGAACTGTAGAAGAAACACTATCACAGCTATACGGATAATAAGTTTCCCAAAGGTCCAAACTGAAGTGGAAAAAGCAGCCTTTACATCAGCTTCTGCCTCTGTTTGGAAGCAGCTACGAAACCAACTGAAACTTAAGGAATCACCAAATACCACTGAGGCCCAATCATCTGACTGTAGATGTTTAATAATGAAGATGCTTCTGCATTTTTCCTTCTATACGTCCCATGTGTTTTGTACTCTGTATGTGTGGTTAAACACATGAGGATGAAGTGCTACTTTTATGGGAGCTCCCACATTTATTTTTCTCTCTATTTAACCTTTACTTCAGTGATTTGTCATCATTTATTCTAATATTATCTTCTGTATTTTGTATTTTTCATTGTAAATCATGTATTTTCCTGTATTTAATGTCCTATACTTAATTTAGATGCTTATGAAAGGTCACAGTAAACTCAAAGTTTATATCAAAACAGTTAAAACAGCTGAAAAAGTCACTTTTTCTTAAAAAATATCACTAACTGAACTTTAACCCAGTGTCTTCATCCACTGTCATTGATCCAACTCCATGAATCAATGTTGTAGAAGTTGACAGTGTTTCCATGGTAACTATGGAGCCTCTGAACGTCCACATGGGTCATATCTGATGACCATGAAAAGATGAAGAATTGTATTTTATACCAATTATTTACATGGTTTGATAGGATTAATGGATCAGAAGTTAAACTGCAAAAATCCAAATCTTACCAAAAGTATTTTTAATTCAAGATTTTATTTATTTTTTTTATTCTATTTATTTATTTATTTATTTATTGCTAGGTATTTGTGAGGTTTTTTGCAGTTTTTGAGGTTTTTGCAGTTGTTGAGGATAAATATCAGCAAAATGTAAAGAATGAAAAGTAAAACTATTCTAGTTTAGATGAGTTTATTTCTAATGTTGAAGTTTAATCTACAGAAATTGAACATCCTTAAGTGACTTATCACTATTTATTGTAATATTATTTTCTGTATTTTGTGTTTTTTTCAATGGCAACGAGGTATTTTCCTATATTTAATTTACTAATTATGTCAGTGTTCGTAAAAGCTCAGAGTAAAGTTGAGGGTTATTGTATAAAAAATAGAGAAAACTGAAGAAAATGTGACTTTTTCAGCAAATCTATCATTAACTGAACCTAAATGAAGTGTCTTCATCCGCTGTCATTGATCCAACTCCATGGGTTTTACTGGTGAATGAATGTTGTAGAAGATGACGGTGTTTCCATGGTAACTACGGAGCCTCTGAATGTCCAAATAGGTCATATCTGATGACCATGAAAAGATGACAAACTGTATTTTACACCAATTATTTCCATGTATTGGTAGGATTAATGGATCAACAGGTATTAAACAGTTCAGTAGGTGGTTTGGGTCTTTATGGGTTATCCTGGTTATCTGTGCTCCTAAGAGAGTTTTTAATCTCAATGAGTCTTCCCTGGTTAAATAAAGGTCAAATAATAATAATAAAAACAAATGTTTCTTGTTGCAGCAGAAACCTATTAATCCCTGCAGTCATTATTCAGTAGAAATATCGTACCCATTTGCTTGGTTGAGTCTAGGTAGAGGCTGTGTATTTTCTGTCAGTGTCTAGTATTAAAATACTCATAACAGCTTCATTCAAAGAGGAAACTGCAGTATGGGATGAAAATCCAGTGAATTATCCATGTGGTAAAAGCTCCATGTTTGACCTTCCTCTTATTACAGACCAGTCTTCTATATCATTGTGTGATGCTACTTTTTTTTTGTTAGCGTATTTGCAGCGTTGTGTAAAAATGCCCATAACATCCAAAACACAGACAGATTACTGCACTTATATGTGCACTGTGTGTTATTCCCACAATGCATTGCTGTGGTAAGTAATGTATCTGCTAAAGAGGTAGTCTGTGTAAAGAGAATAATGTACCTCTTCAGCTTTGAGCTTTGAGCGCGTCTGTGTTTGTGCATTAGTGCCGTGTGATGTGACAGTCCTCCACACACACACACACACACACACACACATTGATGCACAGATGTATATTATACAGTAACCCACATGTGTGTGTCATGCATGCCTGCATACATGCATGCACTAGTCGTTGAATAGTGTACAGTACACTGTAAAAAAAAAACAAACAAAACATGTAATTTAACAGAATTTTCACTGTTTATTTTACAGATTTTTCCTGTATTTTTAAGATACAGGAAAATATCATTGAAATGACAAAAATAGACTGTGATTTTACATGTCAAATATAAAATAACACGAAAAAACTGTAACTGTGAATAACCAAAAAAATTTCCATTTCTTAAAAGATTTTTTTTTTTTTTCACAGAAAAATACAGTTAAAGTACATTTGCAAATGTATCGCAGTTTCACAAATATCTATTTTGTATTTATGAGATTAAAATGTTAATATAAAGTTTAATACTGTAAAAAAATATATGTTAAAAGAGATAAAATTACTGACAATTAAACGTAAAAGAAGTATTTGTTCTGTGAGTTTAACAAGACTTGTTTGTTAATTGACAAATATCTTGAGTAATTACGGGAGGTTTTTTATATATATATATATATATATATATATATATATATAAATATATATATATATATATATTTATTTATTTATTTCTAGGTAATTTGATTGTTTAAATACATGAAAATATTCTTTATTAAACATTAAAAAGTAAAACAAAAAAATGCAAAATCTCATGTAAAGTTAGGGCAAAAAACTATTTAAAACTAATTACGGAAAATTGTCATATTTTTTATAAGATGGTTATTTTCCGTTATTTTACAGTACTTTTTTGGTGCCCCTGCTGCTGGAATATTACTGTTTTTTTGTTTTTTTTTTCAATGTGCACTGGTCATTGAATAGCATACAGTACAATGTAAATAAAATCTGTAATTTAACAGAATTTTCACTGTTTATTTTAAAGATTTTTCCTGTCTTTTTAAGGTACAGGAAAATATCAATGAAATGACAAAAACAGACTGTGATTTTACATGTCAAATGTACAATAACACAAAAAAACTGTAACTGTGAATCACCAAAAAAATTCAATTTTTTAAAAGATTTTTTTTCTTTTTTTCACAGAAAAATACAGTTAAAACACATTTGCAAATGTATCATAATTTCACAAATATTTATTTTCTATTTATGAGATTAAACTGTTAATTTAAAGTTTAATACTGTAAAAAATTAAAAATAAAATGAGATAAAATTACTGACAATTAACCGTGAAAAAAGTATTTGTTCTGTAAGTTTAACAAGACTTGTTTGTTAATTGACAAATATCTTGTGTAATTACAGGAGGTTTCACAACAAAAATGTTAAATAAATGTATTTTTGTGAATGTATAACATGTATAAGCACTGACAAACTGTCCAAATACAGTTTTTATCAGTGGATTGTACAACTTAGTCTCATTGAAAATTATTTATATATATATTTAGAAGTAAGTTGATTGTTTAAATATGTAAAATAGTCTTTGTTAAACATTAAAAAGTAAAAAAAAAAAAAAAAGAAGCAAAATCTCATGTAAAGTTAGGGCAAAAAACTATTTAAAATTAAGCAATTATGGATAATTACTGTATTTTTATGAGATGGTTATTTTCCGTTATTTTACAGTATTTTTTTGGCACCCTAGCTGCCGGAATATTACTGTTTTTTTTGTTGTTTTTTTTTACAGTGTGCGCTGGTCGTTGAATAGCGTACAGTATGAACTCAACATCCCATCATATTTTCTCTTTGTCGTTGACGCTGCATTGCTCCCTCAACCTTGATACTGGTCTGTCACCACACACACACACATAATACTTAGAATTCCTTTTTACGCACCAACATACACTCCATTTTCCATCTGTCACACAAAAACCGTTAAATCTCTTTTTAATTTTCTCAGTATGCCGATTTTATATAGCTTAGGCAGACAACTAATCACATGCATGCACAGATACATGCACACACAGCGACAGTGCACAACTCAAAGGAGACAAATGATGAGAATGAAGTGGCATAAAGGGAGAGATAAAACATGGGGGGGGGGGGGGGGGGGGGGGGGAGGATGACAGACAGAGAGGAAGCAACAAGGAGTGACACGGAGGAGAAGGAAAAAAAAAAAAGAAGAGAATGACACAATAAAAAGGAGCCGACGAGATAAAACCGAGTGAGACGGCGAGAAACTGGAAAAAAAAAAAAAAAAAGAACACAGCAGCTGCAAAAGAGGAAAAGAGTGATAGCTATAGAGAGGAAAGTTTCAAAGAGACGTATAGACGGACAGATAGAGTTGAAAACCTGGCAGGGACGTAGAGTGACAGAGCAGAAGAAGAGGAGACGGCAGTGAATAAGTGAGGAAGACTGACAGAAAGAGTGAAAAAAGGCCTGAGAGATGATGGATGAGAATGATGGAGGTAGACAGAGATGGAGCTGGGAAGGGTGGAAGAAGGAGGAAAACACAAAACACCACACTTCAAATGGAATTGTATATTCAATTGTCGTACATAACTAACTTACTTCATCTGGCTGGTCCTTCCTGCATCTGTTCTTACATTGGACTTAAACCTCATTATAGTTTTTACAATCAGTCTTAATTTAGACTAAAAGCAGCGGGTTTAACTACAAACAAAAATAAAAATACAGTTACAAAAACAGGCAAATTAAATCAAAAAGTATTATGAACAAGGTGGTGTTAATCAGAAATAATAATAATGTTAATAATAATAATAATAATTAAAAAACACAGTTTAAAAAAAAAAAACAGGCAAATCAAATCAAACGTATAATGAACATTGCACCAAAATAGAAAAGCAGGTAAAATCAGATTCTTTTTTGTTCCTTTCAAATGTTATCGGTTCATTATGTTGAAGAATAAAGAGTCTTTCTGAACGTGCATTTGTTCAGCCTATATTTGTTCTTGTTGTTTCCACCAATTTCTCATAATGTCTGAAAAAAAAAAACTAACACTGAAAACCACTAAAAACTGAAATGACACGAGTGAATTTCTCAGAACTGTTGCACTTGGAAAACAAGGGAAGGAAGGAAGGAAGGATGGATGGATGGAAGAAAGGAACATAAAAGAAAGGAAGGATGGATGGAATATAAAAGAAAGGAAGGAAGGATGGAACATACAAGAAAGGAAGAATGGAAGGAAGGATGGAGGGTAAGAAGGAAGGAAGAAAGGAAGGAAGGAAGGAAGGAACATAAAAGAAAGGAAGGAAGGAAGGATGGAACATAAAAGAAAGGAAGAATGGAAGGAAGGATGGAGGGTAAGAAGGAAGGAAGAAAGGAAGGAAGGAAGGAAGGAAGGAAAGAAGGAAGGAACATAAAAGAAAGGAAGGAAGAAAGGATGGAACATAAAAGAAAGGAAGAATGGAAGGAAGGATGGAGGGTAAGAAGGAAGGAAGAAAGGAAGGAAGGAAGGAAGGAAAGAAGGAAGGAACATAAAAGAAAGGAAGGAAGGAAGGATGGAACATAAAAGAAAGGAAGAATGGAAGGAAGGATGGAGGGTAAGAAGGAAGGAAGGAAGGAAAGAAGGAAGGAAGGAACATAAAAGAAAGGAAGGATGGAAAGAAGGATGGAAGGAACATGAAAGGAAGGAAGGAAGGACCATCAAAGAAAAGAAGGATGGAAGAAAGGAAGGATGGAAAGAAGGAAGGAAGGAAGGAAGGAAGGAACGTAAAAGAAAGGAAGGGAGGGAGGATGGAGGGAGCAAAAAGCAAAAACTTTTCACAGAAAAACTAGTTTTGGGGAAATTGTCGTTTTTCCATGAGGGAAATTTTAATGCATAAGTTCTATTCACACAATTTGAGGGTCAATGGAAAAGTGAATATTCAGTCAATCGTAAAAATAGTGAAAGTTGTTACATTACAGCGATAGAAGCAATAAAAGGAAGGAGGGACAAAAAAAACTACTGAGGACAATGGAAAGTACACAGAATAAAACAGGATTAACTAGAATAAGTGTGATAAATAAGTAAATAAAAGAAAAGAACGGTAAAATCACCTAAAAACGAGCCTGTAGGAATGCATTTGAAGTGTTGTGAACAGGTTCCAGTGTCCGTCCGTCGTTGCAGAACAGGCTGTTTCTGTTCAAATCCGATGCGGCTGCAGTGTTTCCCACTTGATCAACATGTTATTGCCATGTCAACGCTGCGGCTTCAGCACATTAACAATTACTCATGGATTCATTTAACAGCTTGGCGCCAGTGTCACAAAGACGTCATGTTCCTTTCACAGTGTAAGTCGGCGTCAATAATTGAATTTTTGGTGCGTTCGTCAGTCACGGTGAAGGCGACGCATATGTCAGCGCGTCGTGTGCGAACAGCGGTGGATTGTTGTGCACATTAAGTGAACTTCCGTGAAGCTCATGTGTGTAGATTCGATCGCAGAGACTCGATTATTGGTGCGTGGATGTGTGGAGAGTTTAGCTCTGGGGCGTCGAACTCATTTAGTTCAGCCCAATGTGATCTCAAATGGAATAATAATAATAATAATAATAATAATAATAATAATAATAATAATAATAATAATAATAATAATAATAATAATAATAATAAGAGTAGTAGTAGTAGTAGTAATAATATTAATTTTGAAAAAAAATAAAGTAGTAGTAGTAATAATAATAGTAATAATAATAATAATTTTGAAAAAAAAATAGTAGTAGTAGTAAAAGTAATAATAATAGTAATAATAATAATTTTGAAAAAAAAATAGTAGTATTAGTAGTAGTAATAGTAATAATATTAATTTAGGAAAAAAAAATAGTAGTAGTAATAGTAATAATAATAGTGATAATAATAATTTAGAAAAAAAAATAATAGTGGTAGTAGTATTAGTAGTAGTAATAGTAATAATAATAATACTTTAGGAAAAAAAATGTAGTAGTAATAGTAATAATAATAGTGATAATAATAATTTAGAAAAAAAAATAATAGTAGTAGTAGTATTAGTAGTAGTAATAGTAATAATAATAATTTAGAAAAAAAAATGTAGTAGTAGTAGCAGTAATAGTAGCAGCAGTAGTAGTAAAAATAATAACAGTAATAATAAAAATTTTGGAAAAAAAAAAACATAATAATAATAATAATAATAATAATAATAATAATAATAATAATAATAATAATAATAGTAGTAATAATAGTAATGATAATAATTTTGAAATAATAATAATAATAATAATAATAATAATAATAATAATAATAATAATAATAATAATAATAATAATAATAATTTTGGGGAAAAAATAGGAATAATAACTTATAAATAATAATCCCAATTTTTACTTTGTTTTAGTGTGAAAAAGTCAAATTACATCATAAAAATGTGAATAACCTGAATAAACATGTACAACTGAAGAAAAAACAAGTGGAACTTCTTCAGTCGTGTGTCTCAGTTTCTTATGAACCCATCTTACAGATCACAGTGAATCTATTATTTTGTTGAAATTTTTATGACAATAGTCTGTATGTAACTCAAAAAGTCATACAGGAGTTATGGAACACATTACAATTCTGAGACAGTAATATTATTAGGTCAGGGTAAGGTAAGTCATCATGTCTGTGCAGTTGTCTCTATATATGTGTCAAGCTTGAAGTAATTTGAAACAAAATTGCTTTTTTTTTTATAGACATTTGAAATTTTACCCATTTTAAGTAAATAGGAGAAAAAAAGATTTTTAAAATTCATTTAAAAAATGTGAAATTTGACCTGTTTTTCCCAAAATGTAACCACATCTAATCTGGTTCACTGGTAATATCTAAACCAAATTAGGTATGAATTCAACCGATAGTTTTGCTGCCACAGAAATTTGAAATTTCTGCTATTATAAGTAAATGGAGAAAAAAAAAAAGATTTTTAAAAAATCATAAGAAACTGAAACTTTGACCAACTTTTCCCAAAATTTAATGAAATCTATTCTGGGTCACTGGCAATCTATAAACCAAATTTGGTATGAATTCAACCAAGATTTTTGTTGCCACAGACATTTGAAAATTTGGCCATTGTAAGTAAATGGAAAAAAAGAAGATTTTAAAAATTCATAAAAAATTTGAACTTTGACCTACTGTAGCCAAATTATAATCAGATCTATTCTGGGGCACTGCCAATCTATAAACCCAATTTCATATGCATTCAACCAATAGTTTTGCTGCTAGAGTGTTAACAAACAAACAAACAAACAAACAAACCAAACCAAAATCAATACCTTCCCTTCAGGGGGTGGAGCAACAACAGTAACAAGTAATCTGTAATGGATTACAGTTTAGAAGTAACTTGCACATCAGTGTGAATGACGTAGATGGGATGTGAGTCTTATTCCCAAACAGACAAAGCATGTGAATGTGTCCCAGGCCTGGACTCTTCCTCTCACAGATCCAAATGGATGGTATTTATCAATCAATCAATCAATCAATCAATCAATCAATCAATCAACCTTTATTTATAAAGCGCTTTTCATGCACAGATGCAACACAAAGTGCTTTACAGAATTAAAAACAATTACACAATAAAAACAGAATAACAATTACAAAGAAAACCCCTCCCTCCCACCCTCCATACTAGACACGCACACACACACACACACACACACGCCCACACACTTACACACTTACACACACACGCACACAACAGGGAGACATGGCATGGCACTGTGGATCAAGGAAACGCCACCTTTGGGGCCGTCCACACTGGGAGGAGCCGCAGGCCGTGCCATCGGGGGGACCGGCACCCAGGCCCCCCGACTCCGACAGACAGGTGGACCCCCACATCGAAGGGAGGACCCCCAGCCAGCCGGGCCAAAGGGACCCAAGGACAGTACCCCCACTAGCAGAGCAGACACAGCTCCCAGTGTGGAGGACCCCCTGAGGAAACACTGGTGTTAAAAGCTAAAGACTAAAAGCATAACATAGGACTAAGAATAAATAAAATAAAATAAATACAGTACCAATTATGGAGAGCAGAACACAAACAGGGCAGCAGCAGCTTCAGCAGCAGCTTCAGCAGCAGCTTCAGCAGCAGCTTCAGCAGCAGCTTCAGCAGCAGCTTCAGCACACTCCATCAGTTTAGCTTGTCTAGCCTGCGGCTGATAAGACTGTCAAACTGTAAGCAGGATGTGGCGACATACTGTTGGAGTCAGGAGGCCAGCAGACAGATAATAAGAGGCATGATGCGTCGTGCAAGCGGAAGACGAGACGGCAGAGCAGGGACGAAAGACGAGGAGGGAACACATTAGAGACCAGCGCCTGGACACTGCACTGAGAATAATGAGCAGAAGGTCCAAACCCACTGCTACTGCAACCAGACTGAACCTGTAGCTGCACTTCTGAGGCACTACATATGGACAAAATGACAAAAAGTCAGGATGTCAGGGTAAGAAAAAGTCTGAGTGTGAATAAATAATGGATCAAGCATGTAAAACGCTTTTAGTGCCTTGAAAAGCACTAAAGAAATCTAATCCATTATTATTACTGGTATTTAGTGTGACCTCTGACCCCATGACAAGAAGCAGCACAAACAGTTCGAAACATCTGACGTGTGTTAAATGAAACCCGGTATAAAAAACTGAAAATTAATGCAATAAATCTCATATTGTCTGAATAAAAGGATTTAAAACATGTGAAATACAAAGGGAAACTAAATACTAACAGTTTGGTTTATAGAAGCTGTTGAAGGAAACCGGATTTTGTTCATTTTGTCACTAATTTTATTCATTTTGTGATTGATTTCTCCATTTTTGTTCATTTTTGCCTCATATCGATTAATGTTTTCTCCAGTTTGTGGCTCATTTTGCTTATTTTTGTTAAATTTATTATTGGTATAAATCCAAAAGTGTGACCTCTGACCCCATGACAAGAAGCAGCACAAACAGTTCCAAACATCTGACATGTGTTGAATGAAACCTGGTACAAAACAACAGAAAATTAATGCCATAAATCTCATTTTGCCTGAACAAAAGGATTAAAGACATGTTAATTATGAAGGGAAACTAAATACTAACAGTTTGGTTTATAGAAGCTGTTGAAGGAAACCGGATTTTTTTTCATTTTGGTCATTTTTTCTCTTCATTTTTGCTTCATGTTTATTGTTTTTTTTCCAGTTTGTGGCTCATTTTGCTTATTTTTATTAAATTTATCACTGGTAGAAAAGAAGAATGAGACAAGTTTTTGTATTATCATTCATATTCTCTGAAAAATGGCCAAAGAATCACAAATTCTGCTAGGGTATGTAAACTTCTGAGCACAACTGTATAGTGCTGTAGTGGCTCTTCCTGTTCTTCCTTTTCTTATTTGTAACATTAATAACACTGGTCAACAACAAATTTATTGTTGAAGTTTTTTGAGCTGATTTAGGATAATGTTGGTGTGCTGAATCCAAAAATCACATTCATTTTGCTCAATCAGGTCAACTTTCTGAACTATGCTACATATTTACATTTATGGGCATTTTCATATCATATGATACAGAATTCTTTCATATTTCTTGCAATAAATGAGTTCTGAAGATTTTACTTTTGCCAATTTATGATTAATGTTTTTTTTAATATTACAGGTGAATGAAAGGGCTTCGACTAGAAGATCTTGCAAAAATAAGCCTGACGTATTCTGCTACATCTGCGCTGAATACACCATTGTACCTAACAGGAATCCTATTAGAAAATGATTTTTTTTTCTCTTAAAACCTATTTTGGGTGAGAACTACAGGGTGGGGAAGCAAAATTTACAATGAACATTTAGTTGTTTTTTCTCAGCAGACACTACGTCAATTGTTTTGAAACCAAACATATACTGATGTCATAATCATACCTAACACTATTATCCATACCTTTTCAGAAACTTTTGCCCATATGAGTAATCAGGAAAGCAAACGTCAAAGAGTGTGTGATTTGCTGAATGCACTCGTCACACCAAAGGAGATTTCAAAAATAGTTGGAGTGTCCATAAAGACTGTTTATAATGGAAAGAAGAGAATGACTATGAGCAAAACTATTACGAGAAAGTCTGGAAGATACTATTAAAGAAGAATGGGAGAAGTTGTCACCCCAATATTTGAGGAACACTTGCGCAAGTTTCAGGAAGCGTGTGAAGGCAGTTATTGAGAAAGAAGGAGGACACATAGAATAAAAACATTTTCTATTATGTCCATTTTCTTGTGGCAAATAAATTCTCATGACTTTCAATAAACTAATTGGTCATACACTGTCTTTCAATCCCTGCCTCAAAATATTGTACATTTTGCTTCCCCACCCTGTATGTAAAAAAATCAACTGATAAAGTCACAAAAATAGAATCAATTTTATGACAAGATCAAATTTTTCAAAATCAAATAAGCAAAAAAACCTGACCTGATTGAGAAAAACAGATGTCATTTTTGGATTTAGCGGTGCAAAATGGTCCTAATTCAGTTGAAAAAACCTAGACAACTTGCAAGCACATTTTTTTGTAACCCAGTGGAATGAAACATGAGTGAGGCATTAGCTCCACCCACATCAGCTGATCCTGTTCCTTATTGGACGGCTGTATTTCCACTGTTGAGCCGTCGCTGCTGCTCTTTTTCATTCTCTATCTGACTTTATCGATGTCATTTTGCCGGCGTTGATGCCTGCTCTGTTCTGGTTCCCATGGGGCGTCTTTATGCCCCCCCCCCCCAGGCTCCAACGAATGCAACTCCAGATGATGAAGAACATGAACACAAGTCTGACACAATGGGTCCTGACTAAAAACACCTTTCTGTTCACTTTCAGGAACATTATGTAACATCATGAAAAAGCTTCACAAAGGCAAACGACCCTGAGCAGGATTATCCAAAAAACTGCCACACACATTTGTATGAAACATGGGCCAAGGATGAGTTCCATAAATTTAAATAAAAAAACAGCAGGATCTGGAATGTCAACAACAGTAGAGGACAACACTGACCATGATACCATTTGGATTCAAGGGCTTCTGTGCAGTATTAACCCTTAAAGACCCAGTGTTACTTTTGGGCAGTTCCCAATTGAATTTCCCTCTCTATTTATCTATTTATTATAGTAATATACTCCGTATTTGGCTTTTTTTCAGTGAAAATCAGGTATTTTCCTATATTTAATTCACTGATCATGTGGATGTTCATAAAAGCTCAGATTAAAGCTGAGGGTTATTATGTCAGAAACAGAGAAAACTGAAGAAAAAGTGTTTTTTTCATCAAAATATATCGTTAATTAAACATACAACAAGTGTCTTCTTCTACTGTCATTGCTCAAATTCTATGGGTTTTACTGGTGAATCAATGTTGTAGAAGATGACGGTGTTTCCATGGCAACTACGGAGTCTCTGAACGTGCAAATGGGTCATATCTGGTGACTATAAAAAAGATGAAAAACTGTATTTTACACCAATTATTTACATGGATTGATAGGATTAATGGATCAGAAGTTACGCTGCAAAAATCAAAATCTTATCAAGTGTATTTTTCTCATTTCTAGTCCAAATATCTCATCACACTTAAAATAAGATATAATCACCTAAAGAGGAACTTTTCAGTGAGATATAAGAACTTAATTTTAGACAGTAGATTGAGGCAGAATATGGTTAAAATTGCATTGATTTTTCTTGAGAAATCTCAGTTTGTTTCAGGTTATTCACATCTGTTTTGTTTGGATAGTTTATAAAAGTAAGTACAGGGTGACACAAAAAAACGGGAACTTTTTAACAATCCAATAAAACCAAGAGTGATGGAAGAAAAATATTTTATTCATAGTAACTGAAACCTTAAAACATGCCATTTAAGAAACAATGATGGAATTTTCATTTTTTTTAAAATTACTTCCTGTAGATGGCGTCCTCCTGTACGAATGCATTCTTAAAATCTGCTGTTGAGACCGCGTCATTGACCGCTGCAACATCTCAGCTGGGATACTGGGAATTTCATCCTGAATTCTCTGTTTTAACTCATCCAGAGTTCTTGGTCGAGTCGTGTACACTTTACTCTTGAGATAGCCCCACAAGAAAAAATCACAAACGGACAAATCTGGCGATCTAGGGGGCCAGGGAACGTTACCGAATCTTGAGATCACACGGTTACCGAACAATTCTCGCACAGCCGCCAATGGTTACTAAAATGGGGGTGTGTTTACTTGCTCAAGGTCACTGTCTCGCAGTACTGCCGCTTGCTCATGTCTGCCAATACGCACTTCAAAAATTCCCGTTTTTTTTGGGTCACCCTGTATTTTCATAATTTAAAGTTTGTTTGTTTTTTGTTTTGTTTTTTTGCACTAAAACAAAGACAAAAATTTGGAGTCGTTATTATTTATTGGTTATCATGCTCTTATTTTACTGGTCCGGCCCACTTGAGATCAAATTGGGGTGAACGTGTCCCCTGAAAGAAAAGGAGTTTGAGACCTGTGATCTAATGTAAAGTACTAAGTTATTTAATAAATAATGAATAAATGAACTTTTCTGCTAAACACAACAGGTACAATCTCAACCAAAAAAGTAGGAACACAAGTATAAAAGCACAGAAAGTCAAAGTGTGGGGAAAAAATAAGAGTTTTGAACAAGTCTGGATTTTTTTTATTTGGATAAAGAACAAACATTCCGCTTTATTCAGCTTAGTTAAGGCTGATTTAGCACTAAAATTCTGCTCCTAATTCTTCTGTCAGTTTGTTCTCTGGGTAAAAAAAGGGGCGGGACTTGTCTGATACCTGCTCCATCAATCACAGTGTTCATTTTAGGTCTTTTTTTTTTTTTCGTATTTTAAAGTACAACTCCTGCATCTAGAGCCGTTATTAACAGGAGTGGGTGAAGCGTATTGTGTGGGTGATAAATCCAGATGTGGGAAGCGTGTGATGTGACGTATGAGGGGAAGCAGACAAGCAGAGGACGACGGAGGAGAGCGTGACGGAGGGCAGCTCCGACGAGGAGAGGCTGACGGCTGGAGTTGAGGGGATCAGTCTGCTTAGTGTCTGTCAGTTGGACAGGACGGAGACTGGAAACAGCTGGGGGCTCGCACTGTGTGTGTGTGTGTGTGTGTGTGTGGGTGTGTGTCTTTCACTGTGTGTGTGTCCATGTGTGCACAGACTGCCAACACAGGCCGCCCTGTGTGTGTGTGTGTGTTCACGTATGTGTGTGTGTGTTTACACGACGGAGAGAGACGGCGAAGGATGGGGGCACAGCAAGGACGGCCAGAGATCACACACACACACACACACACACACACACACACATACACATATATACACAAACATGCACATTCACGCACACATACAAATAAACGCGTATGCACATGCACACATGCACTTACACGCACATACACACATACATGCACAAACACACATGCACATACACACACATATAAATAAACGCATCTGCACATACACACACATACATATACACATATATACACAAACATACACATTCATGCACACATACACATATAAACACACACACATATAAATAAACACATATGCACATACACACATGCACTTACACACACATACACACACACACACATGCACATACACATATACATACACACATACAAATAAATGCACATACACACATGCACTTACACGCACATACACACAAACTCAAATGCACATACATACACACATACACATACAGTTACATGCACGCACATTCACACATACAAGTTTATGCACATACATGCACTTACACGCACATACACACACACATACATGCACAAACTCACATGCACATACACGTATACATACACACACATACAAATGCAGATGCACATACACTCATGCACTTACATGCACATACACACACATGCATGCACACTCACAGGCACATACATACATACACATACAAATAAACGCAGATGCACATACACATACATTCACACATACAAGTTTATGCACATGCACACACATGCACTTACACGCACATACACATTCACACACATAGACGCATATGTACACACATACACATTCACATACATACACACATATATACATACCTATGCATACATATACACACATGCACATACACACAAACACACACATGCACAGAAATACACGTACACACATATACACATTCACGCACATACACATATATGCACATGCACATACACACACATACACATACATACACACATACATATACACGCACATACACACATATACACGCACATACACACATATACATGCACATACACATACACACACACCTACACACACATGCACACACACACTGTGAGGATGCACCATCCAACCCGAGTTGGCAGTGATTGGTCAGACTGTATGACAGCTGGATATGATCTGGATACCTGCAGAGATAATAGATTCAGAGAGGTCATACGCACACGCACACACACACACACCCACACACACACACACGCACACCTACACACACACACATGGCAGATGCCCAGTCTCAGTGGCTCTCACACTCTTAATATGGTCGAGCTGTCATCACTGCACCAAGACAGAGGAGAGAGAGAGAGAGAGAGACAGAAAGAGAGAGAAAGAGCGAGGAAATGGGTTCTTGGATATGAGTTTGGTCGTAGCGGGGCGAGTCGGAGACAAACAGGAATCCTGGGTATGAATTGAATTGTAGCGGGGAGCGAGCAGAGATTGTGTCCTATGTAATTTCAGACTCTAATGTCCTGGTACACAGTGTTCTGCCCTCCCTCCCTGCAGGCCACGCATCCATTTCTTCTCATTTCTCTTCATTTCAGAACACAAAAGCGCACAAACTCCCCCTCGTCTTGTTGTCTACCAGCCTCCCTCTCTTCCTGTCGTTTGCATTTGCGACGTTTCTCCCTTCCTTTCACACTCTTCTAAAGCTTTGTGCTCTCTTGGCGTCTCAATTGCCATTCTGTCGTCTCACTCTTGTTTGGAAGTATTTGTCATCCTCGGTGTTTTTCTCCGTACTTTACTCCCTCTTAATGGCGTTGTGTTTTGTTCAACGCAGGAATGCTTCTGCTGCTTATTTGAGGTCACTTAATGCGTCCTAAGAGGCCCTGCTTCTGCTTCATTATCCCGCCGAATGAGAAATGACATTGTGTTGTGATGGATGATTTTCTCTTTTCTGGCGTATCTTGTTTTTTTTTCCTTTTTGGTTCTCGGAGCATTCAGGCAGGAGATTTTTCTGCTCTTACGTCTACATTTTCAGACTAGTTGCCCTGGTTGAATGTCATGACCGGTCATGGCCGTCTCTCCGTGAGGAGGAATTCAGATAAATGGAAGAAAATAATCAACATTCAGAGTCTTAATAAGGCTCAAGTGAAGTGTAGTTCCACTGTGTACACACGTTGGCTTGGGTTAGTCCACATTCCAAATGATATTTCTTCATTTAATGTCTTCAAGGAGACGCTGTGCACTGGAAAAAAATTTAAATCTTACCAAGTGTTTGCTGATATCTGCAGAAACCCTGTAATTATAGCCTCGGACCTTTGCACAGAACTGTACATGATTTGTTTTCAGGATGAAAATTCATGTTGCTCATGAAGGACCCTCACAGCAAAAATGTCTCATTGACTTACACTGAAATGACATTTTTAATCTCACATAAAAAATACTAACGCAATAAAACCTTTATTTTTGCCAGCATTAACCCCACCCTCCTTTATTATATAAAACATACAATTTTTAATTTAAAGACCCAAACATCCACTGTCTGATCTAAACTGTTGAATACCTGTTGATCCATTAAATAATTGGTGTAAAATACAGTTTATCGTCTTTTCATGGGCATCAGATATGACCCATTTGGACGTTCAGAGGCTCTGTAGTTACCGTGGAAACACTGTCATCTTCTACAACATTGATTCACCAGTAAAACCCATGGAGTTGGATCAATGACAGTGGTTTTAGTTCATTTCTGAGTTCTTCTTAAACATATATGTCTCTCCCAAGACAGCGATGCCACAAACATATGATGATCTTATAGAATATGTTCAATTTCTGTAGATTAAAAATCCAAAATTATAAATAAAGTCATCTAAACGACTCAGAAGTACATTAGTTTTATTTGTCATTCTTTACATTTTGCTGATATTTACACTGAAAACATGTAAAAACCTTAGAAATACACATTTTGCATGAGGTCTTTGCCTTTCCATCTCATCAAAAACAGATTCTCAGTGGTTGCAGCTAAAAAAAACAAAAAAAAATACTATTATTGAACTGGAAGAGCCCTTTACCTTCATGTTTTAGGAGGTGGTTTAACCCATAAAGACCTAAACATCCACCTTTGATCACAACCATCTACTGATCTAAACTGTTTAATACCTGCTGATCCACTAATCCTATCAGTACATGTAAATAATTGATGTAAAATACAGTTTCTCATCTTTTCATGGTGATTGGATATGACCCATTTGGACGAGTCCTGATCATAATGTTTAACTGACGGAGCTGAAATCCAAATTAATGTCTGTTTCTCTTCTTTTTTTTCCATGTTCGGCGTCTCCTCCGTTCGATTCTTCTTCTTCTTCTTCTTCTTCTCAGGTAAGTTTAACGTCTTCACCTTCTGCTTCTCGTAGATCAGATTCTGTTCTAAATATCCGTTCCATCAAACAGAACTCCACTCATTTTCTGATTTATTTGTTTCATTTACGTCCACGTTGCAGATTCAGGACTTTAGGTCACGTTAAAAGACTGCACATGCTTTTATTTTGAAATGACACATACAGGAAGTGGAGATGTGGACGTAGACGAGGGTCGAGTAGATTAAACCAACGTCAGTCTATCAATGAATAATGAATAATAATATGATGGGAACAGCTTTGTCTCGGAAATATTCGACGAGTTTCACTTTGTTTTTAGTTTTTTAGCTAAATTTAACCCTTTCATGCACAGTGGTCACTACAGTGGACAGTTCTTCTCCAGTGGTTCTCTTGTATATTCATGGGTTTTGTTGTTTTAGTTCCATATCAGCCGACACAGCCGGGGGGGGGGGGGGGGGGGGGTCATATCCTCCTGAGACCCAGCAGTGTATTTTGTCCTCTGTGGGGGACAAACGTTTGACAGTTTTACTTAAAAAAATGCTGTGAATTACAAAAGACATTCCATTAAAAAAAATCAATCAATAAGTAAAAATTATTTTAAAAATGTATCTGAAAAAACTGTTGCATTATGCAGTTTCCGATCAACACAATTTTTTAATGTAAAAAATCTAAAACTGTCAAATTCCTGGGTCTCAGAGGATATTATCTCCATGAATGAGTAATAACTAATATTAGAGTTTGATAAAATGTGAGAAAACATTAGCGATTTGGCAGTTAAACTTGTTTGGCATTTGTGTGGCATTAACCCTTTCATGCACAGTGGTCACTACAGTGGACAGTTCTTCTCCAGTGGTTCTTTTGTATATTCATGGGTTTTGTTGTTTTAGTTCCATATCAGCCAACACAGTGGACGCTTAAGCACCATCCTAAACACTGCAGTTCATACAATTGTTGTAACTTCACTGCTCATGATAAACCTGATCTGCACTAACATGTTTTAGCGTAAATCAATTGTTATATTAGAAAAAAAGTTGGGTTTTTTTGCATATTATTTCCATGAAAAGAGTAATAACTAGCATTAGAATATGTTAAAATGTGAGAAAATATCAGACTCAGACATTAGACTGTAATTAACATTTTTCTGAGACAATTTTTTTTTTTGTTTGTTTGGGGGGGGGGGGGGGGGGGTCATATCCTCCTGAGACCCAGCAGTGCATTTTGTCCTCTGTGGGGGACAAACGTTTGACAGTTTTACTTAAAAAAATGCTGTGAATTACAAAAGACATTCCATTAAAAAAAATCAATCAATAAGTAAAAATTATTTTAAAAATGTATCTGAAAAAACTGTTGCATTATGCAGTTTCCGATCAACACAATTTTTTAATGTAAAAAATCTAAAACTGTCAAATTCCTGGGTCTCAGAGGATATTATCTCCATGAAATGAGTAATAACTAATATTAGAGTTTGATAAAATGTGAGAAAACATTAGCGATTTGGCAGTTAAACTTGTTTGGCATTTGTGTGGCATTAACCCTTTCATGCACAGTGGTCACTACAGTGGACAGTTCTTCTCCAGTGGTTCTTTTGTATATTCATGGGTTTTGTTGTTTTAGTTCCATATCAGCCAACACAGTGGACGCTTAAGCACCATCCCAAACACTGCAGTTCATACAATTATTATAACTTCACTGCTCATGATAAACCTGATCTGCACTAACATGTTTTAGCGTAAATCAGTTGCTACTTGTTATTAGACTGTAATTAACAGTTTTCTGAAACAAAACGTTTTTTTGTTTTTTTTGGCGGGGGGGTTCATATCCTCCTGAGACCCAGCAGTGCATTTTGTCCTCTGTGGGGGACAAAAGTTTGACAGTTTTACTTAAAAAATGCTGTGAATTACAAAAGACATTCCATTAAAAAATCAATCAATCAATAAAAATAATTTTAAAAATGTATCTGAAAAAACTGTTGCATTATGCAGTTTCCAATCAAGACCATTTTTTAACCCTTTCATGCACAGTGGTCACTACAGTGGACAGTTCTTCTCCAGTGGTTCTTTTGTATATTCATGGGTTTTGTTGTTTTAGTTCCATATCAGCCGACACAGTGGACGCTTAAGCACCATCCCAAACACTGCAGTTCATACAATTAGTGTAACTTCACTGCTCATGATAAACCTGATCTGCACTAACATATTTGAGTGGAAATCAATTGTTATGTTATAAAAAAAAGTTTTTTGTTTTTTTTGCATATTATCTCCATGAAAAGAGTAATAACTAGCATTAGAATATGTTAGAATGTGAGAAAACATCAGACTCAGACATTAGACCGTAATTAACATTTTTCTGAGACAATTTTTTTTTTTTTTGGGGGGGGGGGGGGGGGGGGTCATATCCTCCTGAGACCCAGCAGTGCATTTTGTCCTCTGTGGGGGACAAACGTTTGACAGTTTTACTTTAAAAAATGCTGTGAATTACAAAAGACATTCCATTAAAAAAAATCAATCAATAAGTAAAAATTATTTTAAAAATGTATCTGAAAAAACTGTTGCATTATGCAGTTTCCGATCAACACAATTTTTTAATGTAAAAAAGCTAAAACTGTCAAATTCCTGGGTCTCAGAGGATATTATCTCCATGAATGAGTAATAACTAATATTAGAGTTTGATAAAATGTGAGAAAACATTAGCGATTTGGCAGTTAAACTTGTTTGGCATTTGTGTGGCATTAACCCTTTCATGCACAGTGGTCACTACAGTGGACAGTTCTTCTCCAGTGGTTCTTTTGTATATTCATGGGTTTTGTTGTTTTAGTTCCATATCAGCCGACACAGTGGACGCTTAAGCACCATCCTAAACACTGCAGTTCATACAATTGTTGTAACTTCACTGCTCATGATAAACCTGATCTGCACTAACATGTTTTAGCGTAAATCAGTTGCTACTTGTTATTAGACTGTAATTAACAGTTTTCTGAAACAAAAAGTTTTTTTGTTTTTTTTGGCGGGGGGGTTCATATCCTCCTGAGACCCAGCAGTGCATTTTGTCCTCTGTGGGGGACAAAAGTTTGACAGTTTTACTTAAAAAATGCTGTGAATTACAAAAGACATTCCATTAAAAAATCAATCAATCAATAAAAATAATTTTAAAAATGTATCTGAAAAAACTGTTGCATTATGCAGTTTCCAATCAAGACCATTTTTTAACCCTTTCATGCACAGTGGTCACTACAGTGGACAGTTCTTCTCCAGCTGTTCTCTTGTATATTCATGGGTTTTGTTGTTTTAGTTCCATATCAGCCGACACAGTGGACACTTATGCACCATCCCATAATACACTATAATTCATACCATTACTGTAACTTTGCAGATCAGGTTGATAAACCTGATCTGCACTAACATGTGTTAAATCAATTGCTAATTGTTATTAGACTGTAATCAACAGTTTTCTTAATCAAAAAGTTTTTTTTTTTTTTTTTGCATATTGTCTGCATGAAGTTAGTAATAACTAGTATTAGAGTATGTTCAAATGTGAGAAGACGTCAGATTAGCTGCATGAGAAATGTTTTTATTTCATAGTTTTCACGCAGTTTATCACCTTCTGATGATACATGTTTTTTTGCTTCAGAAATTGATGTCCAGCTGAGTGGACATTTTTGTGTCTCCATGAAAAATAGGTTCATAAAAAAATTTCAATCGCATTGTTTTTTTTTTCATGCCCAAAGAGGAATAAAAACACTCAGGAAAAAAACTCAACTCAGGTTCTCATAATTCATGCATGAAAGGGTTAATGTAAAAAAGCTAAAACTGTCAAATTCCTGGGTCTCAGAGGATATTAACTCCATGAAATGAGTAATAACTAATATTAGAGTATGATAAAATGTGAGAAAACATTAGCGATTTGGCAATTAAATTTGTTTGGCATTTATGTGGCATTAAAAATGTTTTTATTTCATAGTTTTCACACGGTATATCACTTTCTGATGATGAGTTTTAAATACATGTTTCTTTGCTTCAAAAAAATAAATGCATGCTGTCCAGCTCAGTGGATATTTTTGTGACTCCATGAAAAATAGGTTCATAAAAAAAAAATAATAATAATAATAATAACAATAATTTGCATAGTTTTTTTCTTGCCTAAAGAGGAATAAAAACACTCAAGGAAAAAAATATTGACTAAGGTTCTCATAATTCATGCATGAAAGGGTTAAGCTTCGTCTGTTTGAGTTTTAGCTCATTTCAGTTTTTTTGTGTGAAATTTGCAGAAGTTTTTGCTTGTTTTCAGCCTCTCTTTCTAAAATATGCTGCATTTTCAGAGGCTCTGTAGTCACCGTGGAAACACCATCATCTTCTACAACATTAATTCACCAGTAAAACCCATGGAGTTGGATCAGTGACAGTGGATAGACACACTGGGTTTACGATCAGTTAATGATAAATTTTAAAAGTAATTTTTTATTCATTTTTCTCTGTTTCTGATATAATAACCCTCCACTTTAATCTGAGTTTTTACGAATAAACTAAAGTTTCAGTGAAAAAACAGATTCTACAAACCAGTGTGACCTCCCTTTGTATTTAACACGTCTTTAACCCTTTTGTTCAGATAATATGAGATCTTCTAACTACTAATGCTATGAAATCATTGTTATTGATTATCTTTGATTTATCCAAGACTGATATAAAACAATATCACATCCCTCCACTATGTATTATATGGAAAAAATCTCATATTTTGTTTTTTTTTTTTTAAATAAAACAAGTAGCGTCACATACCCAAACTGGAATTTAATGGGTTAAAATCCTGGAAATTATTGAACATTTGGTAGTTTGGAGCAGAGCTGAAGGGGTTTTAGAGATTTATGCAGAAAAAGGCAGGAAAATATTAATATATGGTAATTTTGCAGCAGTTTTTGTGTGTACATTTTTGGCCTGAGGTTCCCCAGAGGGTTTAAAAAGTGTCTGTAGCATAAAACAGACCTGGAAGAGTAACTGACATGAGATTAAAACAAATGTCAAAAAAGAAGCGTTCTGGCAGAAAGTCATGGCATATGCTGTAACAGACGCAGTGATCAGAAAATCAAAAATGGAAAATGACAAAAATTGCCTAAGGGATTAACGTTTTGTCATAAAAAAAAATACTTACTTCATTAGAAAAAAAAACAAATCCCTGAAAAAAAAAACCCAAAAAAACAAAAAACAAAGCAAAGTACTGAGACTAAAACACAGTCAGTCAAATTAGTAAGTGTACTATTCATTACACTGTAAAAAAAACAAAAAAAAAAAATCTGTAATTTAACAATACATTTAAAAATACATTTGCAAATGTATCGTAATTTCACAAATATTTCTTTTCTATTTATGAAATTAAACTGTTAATTTAAAGTTTAAACTGTAAAAAAATAAAATAAAATAAAACGAGATAAAATTACTGACAATTAACCATTAAAGAAGTATTTGTTCTGTAAGTTTAACAGGACTTGTTTGTTAATGGACAAATATCTTGTGTAATTACAGGAGGTTTCACAACAAAAATGTTGAATAAATGTATTTTTGTGAATGTATAACATGTATAAGCACTGATGAACTGTCCAAATACAGTTTTTATCAGTGGATTGGACAACTTAGTCTCACTGAAAATAATTTGTATATATATATATATATATATATATATATATATATGTAATTTGATTGTTTTAATACATGTAAATATTCTTTATAATACATTAAAAAGTAAAAAAAAAAAAAAAAAAAGCAAAATCTCATGAAAAGTTAGGATAAAAAACTGTATTTTAATTATGGAAAATTACTGTATTTTTATGAGATGGTTATTTTACCGTTATTTAAAAGTATTTTTTTGGCACCCCGGCTGCCGGAATATTACGTTTTGGTTTTTTTTTGTTGTTGTTTTGTTTTTTTTATTACAGTTTGCAAGGGCGTTCCCACATTTTCTCCACCAATTCCCAAATGGTCTGCACTGTAAAAAAAAAAAAAAAAATCTGTAATTTAACAGAATTTTCACTGTTTATTTTACAAATTTTTCCTGTATTTTCAAGATACAGGAAAATATCAATGAAATGACAAAAACAGACTGATTTTACATGTCAAATGTAAACACGGAAAAAACTTAACTGTGAATAACCATAAAATTTCCATTTTTTAAAAGAAATTTTCTTCTTTTTTCACAGAAAAATACAGTTAAAATACATTTGCAAATGTATCGTAATTTCACAAATATGTATTTTCTATTCATGAGATTAAACTGTTAATTTAAGTTTAATACTGTTAAAAAAATAAAATAAAACAAGATAAAATTACTGACAATTAACTGTTATAGAAGTATTTGTTCTGTAAGTTTAACAGGACTTGTTTGTTAATTGACAAATATCTTGTGTAATTACAGGAGGTTTCACAACAAAAATGTTGAATAAATGTATTTTTGTGAATGTATAACATGTGTAAGCACTGATAAACTGTCCAAGTACAGTTTTTATCAGTGGATTGTACAACTGAGTCTCATTGAAAATTATTTATATATATATTTATAAGTAATTTGATTGTTTTAATCCATGTAAATATTCTTTATTAAACATTAAAAAGTCAAAAATATACAAAATCTCATGTAAAGTTAGGGCAAAAACTGTATTTTAATTATGGAAAATTACCGTATTTTTATGAGATGGTTATTTTCTGTTATTTAACAGTATTTTTTTGGCACCCCAGCTGTTGGAATATTACCGTTTTTTTCACAGGGTTTTTTTTCACAGTGTATAATATTAAGATTTGTGCAGTAGAAGCTGATTAAAAGCTTTTATTTACGGTTTTCTTCCATTAATATGTGTAAATAGTTGTGAGTATGATTCACTTTAATTCGTAGAGCCGACTGTAATCTGTGCATTTGTTTTATTTATCTGCAAAAACAAATGTTATGTAATGTTAATGTTAATGTAAATCTGTGTTGTTTTTATTTTATTGGTGTATACGCGGGTAAACAAACTGCCTATGATGTGCAAATGCACTAAAAAGCAGCATCAGCACATTATTCATCCACATCTGCCTGGGGAGTCTGTTGAGTCATTGTGGTAGGGCATTTGACTTTAACTCTGTTTTTATTATTTATTTAACCTTTATTTAACCAGTAAACCATGACAATAAGCTCTGTTTTTCTCAGGAGACTTGCGTTATATTCTGTACACCATAATAAAGATGTATGGAACAAAACACAGAAAAAAAAGATGGGAAATATTAAGAAAGGTAGACAAAATGTTAAGAAAAGCAACAGCCCAGGTTTTTATGGTAACCCCAGGAGACCACAGCATTCTGTTGGAGCAGATTCTGAAGGTTTTTCCAAGACCAGAGACTTAAATAAGAGAAGGCTGTTCTACCAAGTTGTGTAAAAATCCTCCAGAGAAGTGAAAGTTGGAACATGTGTTGGTAGGTGATAAAAGGTGGAACAAGGAAAATGGGAATTTATCCAGTAAAGGTGTAAATAAAACCAGAACAGAAGTGTTTTTAAGTGTCTGTACTGAGAAGGTCCACAGTATGAGGGTTCAATGTACCAGGATGGATGAAAATGACCTTATCTGATCTGATCTGATCTTACTTTACTTTACTATCCCTTACCTTACCTTACTTTCCCTTGTCTTATCTTATTTTACCTTACCTTACTTTACTTTACCTTACCTTATCTTTCCTTACCTTATCTTACCTTACCTTACCATACCTTGTTTTATCTTATTTTACCTTACCTTACTTTGCTATCCCTTACCTTATCTTACCTTCCCTTGTCTTATCTTATTTTACCTTACCTTACTTTAGCTTATCTTTCCTTACCTAACCTTTCCTTATTTTTCCTTTCCTTACCTTACCTTACTTCACCTTACCTTACCGTACATTACTTTACTTCACCTTACCTTACCTTACCTTACCGTACATTACTTTACTTTACCTTACCTTACCGTACATTACTTTACTTTACCTTACCTTACCTTACCGTACATTACTTTATTTTACCTTACCTTACCTTACTTTACTTTACTTTACTGACACACTTAAAAACTCCACTCATTCAGATCAGACCCTGGTCTCACCTCACCTTACCTTACCTTACTTTCCTTTCCCTTCCCTTCCCTTAATTTATTTTACTTTACTTTACCTTACCTTACCTTACCGTACATTACTTTACTTTACCTTACCTTACCTTACATTACTTTACTTTACCTTACCTTACCTTACCTTACCTTACTTTACTTTACTTTACTTTACCTTACCTTACTTTACTTTACCTTACTGACACACTTAAAAACTCCACTCATTCAGATCAGACCCTGGTCTCACCTCACCTTACCTTACTTTACTTTACTTCCCTTCCCTTCCCTTAATTTATTTTACTTTACTTTACCTTACCTTACCTTACCGTACATTACTTTACTTTACCTTACCTTACCTTACATTACTTTACTTTACCTTACCTTACCTTACTTTACTTTACCTTACCTTACTTTACTTTACCTTACTGACACACTTAAAAACTCCACTCATTCAGATCAGACCCTGGTCTCACCTCACCTTACCTCACCTTACCTTACTTTCCTTTCCTTACCTTTCCTTACCTTATCTTACTTTACCTTACTGACACACTTAAAAACTCCACTCCTTCAGATCAGACCCTGGTCTCACCTCACCTTACCTTACTTTACTTTACTTTCCTTCCCTTTCCTTACCTTACCTTACTTTACCTTACTTTCCTTTCCTTACCTTCCCTTTCCTTACCTTACTTTACTTTACCTTACTGACACACTTAAAAACTCCACTCATTCAGATCAGACCCTGGTCTCACCTCACCTTACTTTACTTTACTTTACTTTACTTTACTTTACTTTACTTTACTTTACTTACCTTACCTTACCTTACCTTACTTTACTTTCCCTTCCCTTCCCTTAATTTATTTTACTTTACTTTACCTTACCTTACCTTACCTTACCATCACACTTAGACCTCCACTCCTTCAGATCAGACCCTGGTCTCACCTCACCTTACCTCACCTTACCTTACTTTCCTTTCCTTACCTTTCCTTACCTTATCTTACTTTACCTTACTGACACACTTAAAAACTCCACTCCTTCAGATCAGACCCTGGTCTCACCTCACCTCACCTTACTTTCCTTTCCCTACCTTATCTTACTTTACTTTACTTTACCTTACTGACACACTTAAAAACTCCACTCCTTCAGATCAGACCCTGGTCTCACCTCACCTTACCTTACTTTCCTTTCCTTTCCTTCCCTTTCCTTACCTTACCTTACCTTACTTTACCTTACCTTACTTTACTTTACCTTACTGACACACTTAAAAACTCCACTCCTTCAGATCAGACCCTGGTCTCACCTCACCTTACCTTACTTTCCTTTCCTTCCCTTTCCTTACCTTACCTTACTTTACCTTACCTTACTGACACACTTAAAAACTCCACTCCTTCAGATCAGACCCTGGTCTCACCTCACCTTACCTCACCTTACCTTACTTTCCTTTCCTTACCTTTCCTTACCTTATCTTACTTTACCTTACTGACACACTTACAAACTCCACTCCTTCAGATCAGATCCTGGTCTCACCTCACCTTACCTTACTTTCCTTTCCTTCCCTTTCCTTTCCTTACCTTACCTTACTTTACCTTACCTTACTTTACTTTACCTTACTGACACACTTAAAAACTCCACTCCTTCAGATCAGACCCTGGTCTCACCTCACCTTACCTCACCTTACCTTACTTTCCTTTCCTTACCTTTCCTTACCTTATCTTACTTTACCTTACTGACACACTTACAAACTCCACTCCTTCAGATCAGACCCTGGTCTCACCTCACCTTACCTTACTTTCCTTTCCTTCCCTTTCCTTTCCTTTCCTTACCTTACCTTACTTTACCTTACCTTACTTTACTTTACCTTACTGACACACTTAAAAACTCCACTCATTCAGATCAGACCCTGGTCTCACCTCACCTTACCTTACTTTCCTTTCCTTCCCTTTCCTTACCTTACTTTACCTTACCTTACTTTACTTTACCTTACTGACACACTTAAAAACTCTACTCCTTCAGATCAGACCCTGGTCTCACCTCACCTTACCTTACTTTCCTTTCCTTCCCTTTCCTTACCTTACCTTACTTTACCTTACCTTACTTTACCTTACTGACACACTTACAAACTCCACTCCTTCAGATCAGACCCTGGTCTCACCTCACCTTACCTTACTTTCCTTTCCTTCCCTTTCCTTACCTTACCTTACTTTACCTTACCTTACCTTACTTTACCTTACCTTACTTTACTTTACCTTACTGACACACTTACAAACTCCACTCCTTCAGATCAGACCCTGGTCTCACCTCAGACACCCACAGGTCTTGCTGTGGTTTCACCTACAGATCTGAATATTGAATGTTCAGTCAGAAAATCACTGACCCTGTCACTGCACAGCAACAACATCCAGCACTTTACACAACAATAACAGATGAACAGAGAGAGTCATGTGTTTTATTATTTTATTCAGAAATGGATGAAACTATATGAATTATTACTGTTAATTATTCTGTCTTATGTACCTGAACTGTTAGACATATGGAAATATCATCTCATTCAGTATGTAATTCTAATATTCTCTGTTATTGCTGTGCTTTCCTTTGTTCCAGACCAGTCTATTTTAATATTATAAACATCTAAATTGCTGATATTTGTCCCTCGGTGATGTTTTACTGATAAACTCGTATCCTGTTCAGGGTGTATCCTGCCTTCGCCTGATTAACTTCAGCTTCCTGTGAAAAGGATTAATTAGAAAATGAAAGAATGAAGGAGTAGAATGGATGATGCTGACACACTGGTCCAACCCTAATGGGATTCACATCAGTTTCAAACTCATCATCCAAGGCTTTTCCTTTAATTTGGCGCAATTTGTTCAACAGACTCATTCAGTTTCAGGTAATTTATAGGATGAAGACAGTGGAAATGAATAAAAAGAAACAAAAAACTAGAAAATACTACAGACTGACACTGGTTATAGAAAAAGAATGACTGTTTTCATGTGGACAAAAGTATGTGGACAGGTGTTTCTTTTCTAACAGGGGTCTGGGAAACAAAATAATAATGATAAATGTCAAAATATAGTTTTATATTAGGATAGATATCATTACATTGCATTGTATAGTTTGGTTTAAATCCAAAATGCCTCAGAGATGTTTTTTTACTGAATTTCTCTCTTTTTTTCCATCCATGACTATGATTTTAAATATTCTTCCTCTAAATTTCAAAAATATTTTTCCTGCTCTGACTATAAATAATAATTTCCTACCCCAACTAACCATCTATTCACTTAGAAAGAAAAAATCTGCCATTAAACTTGAAGGAAATAGTGACTTAAATCATCATGGGCAGGACATTTTACAGCTGTAGCTATAATGTGTCCCAATACTTTTGTCTATATAGTTTACAAACATCAATATTTCCTTACTCGTGCAGTGTATGGACAAAAGTATGGGGACACGTCAAATGCAGGTGTTTCTTTTCAAACAGGGGACTGGGATACAAAACAATAATGATAAATGTCAGAATATAGTTTTATATTGGGATAAATATCATATTGATTATTAATATGATGACAGCTGTAGCCATGATGTGTCCAAATATTTTTGTCCATACAGTTTATAAACATCAATATTTCCCTAAAGTTTAAACGGAGATTTTTCTTCCTAAATGAGATGTGAAGAAAGTAGATGGTTAGTTGATTATTTACAGTCAGAGCATGAAAAATATTTTAGAAATTTAGAGGCAGACCATTTAAAATCATACTCATGGATAAAAAAAAAAATCAATGTTATGAGAAATTAATTAAAAATCATCTCTGAGGCATTTTGGAAGCAAAGAAAACAATTTAAACAAAACTAACCAATGCAACACAATATTTATCATAAAATAAAACTATATTCTGACATTTATTATTATTGTTTTGTTTCCCAGAAGAAAAACCTGAATTCAACCTGTCCCAATACTTTTGTCCATATAGTTTATAAACATCAATGTTTCCCTAAAGTTTAAAAGGAGATTTTTCTTCCTAAATGAGATGTGAAGAAAGTAGATGGTTAGTTGTGGTAGAAAAATATTATTTACAGTCGGAGCATGAAAAATATTTTTAGAAATTTAGAGGCAGAACATTTAAAATCATATTCATAGATTAAAAAAAAAAAACAAATCATTGTTATGAGAAATTAATTAAAAACCATCTCTGAGGCATTTTGGAAGCAAAGAAAACAACTTAAACACAAGTAACCAATGCAACACAAAATTTATTATAAAATAAAACTGTATTCTGACATTTATGACACTGGTCAACAACAAATTTATTGTTTAAGTTTTTTGAGCTGATTTAGGATAATTTTGGTGTGCTGAATCCAAAAATCACATTCATTTTGCTCAATCAGGTCAACTTTCTGAACTATGCTACATATTGGCTTTTGAAAATTTTTGCTTACATTTATGGGCATTTTCACATCATATGATACACAATTCTTTCATATTTCTTGCAATAAACGAGTTCTGAAGATTTTATTTTTGCCAATTTATGATTAATGTTTTTTTAATATTACAGGTGAATGAAATGGCTTCGACTAGAAGATCTTGCAAAAATAAGCCTGACGTATTCTGCTACATCTGCGCTGAATACACCATTGTACCGAACAGAATCCTGTTAGAGAATGATTTTTTTTTTTTCTCTTAAAACCTATTTTGGGTGAGAACTATATAAACTAGAAGCACTCGGAGAGCGCAGACCTCCGCCAAGGCTGATCAGTGGCCCCCCCCCCGTGGGCCCCCCCACGCCAAGGAGGTTATGTTTTTGCCAGGGTTTGTTTGTCTGTTTGTCTGTCTGATAGTGTGCAACATAACTCAAAAAGTTATGGACAGATTTTGATGAAATTTTCAGGGTTTGGTGGAAATGGGATAAGGAAGAAATTATTAAATTTTGGTGGTGATCGGGCCCACAGGGGGGCCACTGATCAGCCTTGGTGGAGGTCTGCGCCCCCCCCGTGGGCCCCCCCACCCCCGATCACCACCAAAATTTAGTAATTTCTTCCTTATCCCATTTCCAACAAACCCTGAAAATTTCATCTAAATCTGTCCATAACTTTTTGAGTTATGTTGCACACTAATGGACAGACAAACAAACAAACCCTGGCAAAAACATTACCTCCTTGGCGGAGGTAAAAAAAAAAAGCAACTGATAAAGTCATAAAAATGGAATCAATTTTGTGAGAAGATCCAATTTTTCAAAATCAAATTAGCAAAAAAACCTGACCTGACTGAGAAAAACAGATGTCATTTTTGGATTTAGCGGTGCAAAATGGTCCTAATTCAGTTGACAAAACCTAGACAACTTGCAAAAAGTATTTTTTTGTAACCCAGTGTTATTATTGTTTTGTTTCCCAGAGGAAACACCTGAATTCAATGTGTCCCAATACTTTTGTCCATTTAGTGTTTATTCCATGTAATTCATGGGATGACAAACTAGAAAACACCCCAGATTAATGGTCAGATACAGATGAGTGTTTTCCTTAAACTATATGAATGAGTCCCTGTTTCTAATTGAAGCGATGCTGGATTCATGGATGTTTTTTTTTTTCAGACGAATCAGAACATCTGCAGTCAGAGGGGAACTCCAGTCTGATACAAGTGGTCGACTGGGAGCATTCCTTCACAAAGACAGAGACATAATCAATAACTTTGCCACTAGAACATTTGGCATTTGAGCCACTGGGAAAAAAAAAAAAAAAAAAAAAGAAAAAAGCCCAAACCAAAGCCCAGAGTTAAATCTGAGGACAGCGGTATCTGTGTGGGATTATTCCTCCGCTCGTGGTATGACCTTGATTGTTTTTTCGATGTGTTTAAAAACGACAAGTAAAAAAAAAAGCACAGATGATTTGATCAAACACAGAGTATTTACTCGACAGTTCTGGCAAAAAACAAAAGATTAAAAAACGCTAAAGTTGAATAATCGCGCTCACATCTGCTGCGTTTTGGTTGGATTGGAGGGAAACGCTGGAGTTGAACTGGAACATCAGTCCTGTTCATTAGATCCACACGCCTGGATACGGAGACGTATGAGCGTTCTGATTGGCTGGAATAACACTAGACCGCAAAATGACGTAAAAGACAGAGAAACGAGGAGAACCGAGACCAGATCTGGGACCAGGGTTCCATTATGATGAAGAAATACAACCAAGCATTAGCGTGTTAAATGGTTTCTTTATTAGTAAATATACTGACAAGAAATAAGTATGTAAACACTTTGAAATGTAGTTTTTTTTTGTATGAATTGGTCATAAAATGTGATTTGATCTGCATCTAAATCACAACAATAGACCATGATTCAGGACGCGGAGGATGGAAGGTTGTATCTGTGAAAGGAATCAACCTATGGGACAACTTAAGTTTATTTTAGTTTTTTTGTTCTTTTAAATGGGTATTATTGTTATGAAATGGGCAAGAGTTTATTTTTGTTCTTCTATATGGATATTATTGCAATGGGCAGAGTATACTTTTTATTTTTTATTTTCTTATATTGGTATTATTATTATTATGAAATAGAGTATACTTTTTATTTTTTATTTTCTTATATTGGTATTATTATTATTATGAAATAGAGTAAACTTTTTTTTTTTTATTTTCTTATATTGGTATTGATGTTATGAAATAGACAGAGCATACTTTTAATTTTTTATTTTCTTATATTGGTATTATTGTGATGAAATAGACAGAATATACTTTTTATTTTCTTATATTGGTATTAATGCTATGAAATAGACAGAGTATATGTTTTATTTATTTATTTATTTTATATGGGTATTTGTGTCATAAAATGGACAGAGTACATTTTTGGGTTTTTTTTAATGGGTATTTGTTATGAACTGGACATGGTTTATTTTGATAAGTATATTAATGCTAAGAAATGGACAATTTATTTTTGTGCGTTATTGTTATGGAATGGATAGTTTACCTTTTGTTTTTGATATGTGTATTATTGTGATGAAATGGACAGAGTGTATTTTTGTTTTTCTATATGGATATTATTGCACTGGACAGTTTACTTTTCAATTTTTAATTTCTTATATTGGTATTATTTTTATGAAATGGACAGAGTTTACTTTTTATTTTTTATATGGGTATTTGTTATGAAATGGACATAGTTTATTTTGATAAGTATATTACTGCTAAGGAATGGACAGTTTATTTTTGTGCATTATTGTTATGAAACAGATAGTTACTTTTGGTTTTGATATTTGTATTATTCTCATGAAAAGGACAGAGTTTACTTTTTATTTTTTATTTGGGTATTAGTGTCATGAAATGGACAGAGTATATTGTAGTTTGTTTGTTTTTTAATGAATGTTGTTATGAATTGGACATAGTTTATTTTGATAAGTATATTACTGCTAAGGAATGGACAGTTTATTTTTGTGCATTATTGTTATGGAACGGATAGTTACTTTTGGTTTTGATATGTGTATTATTGTCATGAAAAGGACAGAGTGTTTTTTTTTTTTTTTTTAATATGGGTATTAGTGTTATGAAATGGACAGAGTATATATATATATATATATATATATATATATACATATTTTATATAAGTATTGTTATGAATTGGACATAGTTTATTTTGATAAGTATATTACTGCTAAGAAATGGACAGTTTATTTTTATGCATTATTATTATGGAATGAATAGTTACTTTTGGTTTTGATATGTGGACTATTGTCATGAAATGGACAGAGTTTACTTTTTGTTTTTTATTTTCTTATGTTGGTATTATTGCTATGAAATGGACAGAGTTTACTTTTTGTTTTTTATTTTCTTATATTGGTATTATTGCTATGAAATGGACAGAGTTTACTTTTTATTTTTTATATATGGTATTAGTGTCATGAAATGGATAGAGTATATTTTTGTTGTTTATATATGGGTATCGTGATGAATTGGACAGAGTTCAATCAAGTCACAAGTTTCATAAAGTGTGCTTACCAATCTTATTTTGGTTTTAAACTTGGTGACCAAGATAAAGTTTGGGCGCAGATAGTGAGAAGATCAAATTTTTCAAAATCAAATCAGCAAAAAAAAAAAAAAAAAAACCTGACCTGATTGAGAAAAACAGATGTCATTTTTGGATTTAGCGGTGCAAAATGGTCCTAATTCAGTTGAAAAAACCTAGACAACTTGCAAAAAGTATTTTCTTGTAACCCAGTGTAATCAGTTAAAAGGAGACGTTCTTCTTCTGTCTGTCACTAAATGAAACTCACATGTTGAACAGTTCGTGGTGTCATGTTTCCTGACCGGACAGTTTCGTCTTCCTTTTGTTAAACTCCTGTGTGTGAGGACGTAGAAAAGGAGAATGGATGCGTTTGTTCGTCACGTTTGTGGGCTAATTGTTTCTGCGTCGGGGCTCGTGGTGGGTCCTTCCCCGTCGTGATTGAATTGAGCACTTTGCGTCTGAAACTCTGACAGGTGACTGAGGACGTAATGAGGATGGATGGGTGGAGGCGGACCTGTGGGGGGTGCATCTGCAGCATCCACCACAATCACCTGCTTTATTACTGATTAGTACGCCTTCCAACGCAGCGCGACTCCCGGCTGCGAGCTCTGATCTTTCAATGTGCGTTCTCTGAATATCAAATGTTTTTACCCAGGGGTGTCAAACTCATTTTAGTTCAGTTCCACATTCAGCTAAATTTGATCTGCAGTGGGCCGAACCAGTAAAATAATAACATATTAATATAGAAATAATGTCAACTCCAAACTTTTCTCTATGTTTTAGAGCGAAAAAAGTTAATTTACATTATGAAAAGGTTTACATCTACAAACTATCCTTTCAAACAATATGAATAACATTAACAAACTGAAAAAATAAAAGTAATTTTAACAATATTCAGCCTCAGTTTATCATTTACACGTTTACATTATAATATAAAAAAAATACACCAAACATTTAATAACAGGCAGAATCTTATTAAAATTTTACTTATGTCTCCTAAGACATTTCAGGTTGTTCATATTTGTTCAGGTTATTTACTTTTTTTTTTAAATTATACTTTTTTTTTAGTGTAAATACATGAAAATATTTACATTTACAAAGAGAAAAATTTGGAGTTCTCATTATTTATATGTTATTTTGATAGTATTTTACAAGTCCCGCCCACGTGAGATTGAATTGGTCTGAATGTGGAACCTGAACTAAAAGGATTGTTAACATCTTAGAGTAATTTTTGCATTTCACAAATTCATCCCAAGGGCCGGACTGGACCCTTTGGCGGGCCAGATTTGGCCCCCGGGCCACATGTTTGACACCTGTGTTTTTACCTTTTAGCATTTCATTAACCCTTTCATGCATGAATTATGAGAACCTTAGTTGAGATTTTTTTTTCCGGAGTGTTTTTATTCCTCTTTAGGCATGAAAAAAAAAAAAAACAACAATGTGATTGGATTTTATTTATGAACCTATTTTTCATGGAGTTACAAAAATGTCCACTCAGCTGGACACCATGTGTTTAACCCACAGGTGTCAAACATGCGGCCTGGGGGCCAAATCCGGCCCGCCAAAGGCTTCAATCCGGCCCCTGGAATGAATTTGTGAAATTTGAAAAATCACACTGAAGATAGTAACAATCAAGGATGTTAAAAGCATTTTAGGTTATTTCAATCTAAAAATGATCAGACCAGTAAAATACTACCATAATAACCTATAAATAATGAAAACTGCAATTTTTTCTCTTTACTTTAGTGTAAAAAAAAGTAAAATTACACAAATGTTTACATTTACTGACTAACCTTTTTTTTTTTTTTTAAAGTGAATAACCTGACATCTCTTAAGAGACGTTTGTGGAATTTTAATAATAATGTCCCTGTTATTTAATGTTTTGAGTACTTGTAGATCCACTGTGATCTCTAAGTTGTGATTCACATGTATAAATGACAAACTAAGGCGTAATATTGTTAACATTGCATTTATTTTACTTAAGAATGTTTAGGTTGTTCATATTTGTTCATGTTATGTTTGAGTGCAGTTTGTAGATGTAAACATTTTCATCACGGAATTTTACTTTTTCACTCAAAAGTTCTTATCCTATTATTTATATTATTTTATGGTCCAGCCCACTTTATGTCTTATTAGGCTGAATGTGGCCGAGGAAAAAAAATGAGTTGGACACCCCTGGTTTAACCCTTTCATGCATAGTGGTCACTGCAGTGGACAGTTACTCTACAGCAGGGGTGTCAAACTCAGATCCTCGAGGGCCGGTATCCTGCATGTTTTAGATCACAGGTGTCAAACATGCGGCCCGGGGGCCAAATCTGGCCCGCCAAAGGTTCCATTCCGGCGCTGCAGGATGAAAGTGCAAAAATGAACCTGAACAGTCCAGGTTGTTAAAATCATTTTGGTTCAGGTTCCACATACAGACCAATGTGATCGACAGTAAAAATAACAACACAATAACCCATAAATAATGACAATGACAAATTTTCTTTGTGAAAAATTATGTGGCAAAAATTGAAGTGAAAAAAAAAAAACAAAAAAACATTACACTGTGAAAATATTTATATTTACAAAACTATTCTTTCACAATAAAATGCAAATAAATATATAAATAAAAACAAATAAGAACAACCTGAAATGTGCAATTTTACTAATATTCTGCCTGTTACTAAATGTTTGGTGCATTTATGGATCCACTGTGATCTGTAGTTGTGTTAATAATAAGAGATGGAATATTGTAGAAATTGTTCAAATTTTAGTTCCAAACTCCAAAATTTTAACACTATTCTGCCTGTTACCAAATGTTTATGTAACACTGTGTGTAAATGTACATGTATAAATAATAAGTCAAGGCATAATATTGTTCAAATTGCACTAATTTTTCAATTGAAATGTCTGTTTTTTCAGGTTATTCACATCTTTTCTATGAACTGTAAATATTTTCATAATTTAATTGGGGTTTTTTGTACTAAAACAAAACGAAAAACTTGGATTTGTCATTATTTATAGGTTATTAAGTCATTATTTTACTGGTCTGGCCTGCTTGAGATCAAATGGGGCTAAAAATGGCCCCTGAACCAAAATGAGTTTGACACCCCTGTTTTAGATGTATCCCTCTTCAAACACACCTGATTCAAATGATAAGCTTATCATCAAGCTCTGCAGAAGCCTGATAACGACCGTCAGGTGTGCAGGAAGAGGGAAACATCTAAAACATGCAGGATACCGACCCTCGAGGATCTGAGTTTGACAGCCCTGCTCTACAGCTTTACTCTTGTATATTCATGGGTTTTGTTGTTTTAGTTCCATATCAGCCAACACAGTGGACACTTATGCATCATCTCATGAACCGCAATTCATACCATTACTGTAACTTTGCTGTTCTTGGTTGGTTCTTCAGTGAAAATCAATTGTTAATATTTATTTTTTGCATATTATCTCCATGAAGTGAGTAATAACTAGTATTAGAATATGTTAAAATGTGAGAAAACATCAGATTAGCTGCATTAAACATGGTTTCATTTCACTGTTTTCATATCACTTTATGATATTGGGTTTTAAATACATGTTTCTTTGCTTCAAGAATAAAATTCATGGTGTAGCTGAGTGGACATTTTTGTAACTCCATGAAAAACAGGTTGATTTAAAAAAAAAAAAAAAAAAATCACGTTTTTTTTTTTCATGCCTAAAGAGGAATAAAAACACTCAGGAAAAAAAAAATCTTGATTAAGGTTCTCATAATTCATGCATGAAAGGGTTAATTTTGGAAGCAAAAAAAAAAAAAAGCATGTATTTAAAACCCATCATCAGAAAGTGGAAAACTATGAAATAAAAACATTTTTCATGCAGGTAATCTGATATTTTCTAACATTTTAACATACTCTAATACTAGTTATTACTCACTTCATGGAGAAAATATGCAAAAAACTTTTTTTTTTTTGATCGAGAAAACTTTTAAATTACAGTCTAATAACAATCAGCAATTTATTTACACTAAAACATGTTACTGCAGATCAGGTTTATCAAGAACAGCAAAGTTACAGTAATGGTCTGAATTGCACAAAAATGTCCACTCAGCTGGACACCATGTGTTTAACCCTTTCATGTATAGTGGTCACTACAGTGGACAGTTACTCTACAGCTTTACTCTTGTATATTCATGGGTTTTGTTGTTTTAGTTCCATATCAGCCAACACAGTGGACACTTACGCATCATCTCATAAACCGCAATTCATACCATTACTGTAACTTTGCTGTTCTTGGTTGGTTCTTCAGTGAAAATCAATTGTTAATATTTATTTTTTGCATATTATCTCCATGAAGTGAGTAATAACTAGTATTAGAATATGTTAAAATGTGAGAAAACATCAGATTAGCTGCATTAAACATGGTTTCATTTCACTGTTTTCATATCACTTTATGATATTGGGTTTTAAATACATGTTTCTTTGCTTCAAGAATAAAATTCATGGTGTAGCTGAGTGGACAGTTTTGTAACTCCATGAAAAACAGGTTGATTAAAAAAAAACAAACAAAACAAAACGTTTTTTTTTTCATGCCTAAAGAGGAATAAAAACACTCAGGAAAAAAAAAAAAATCTTGATTAACCCTTTCATGCATGAATTATGAGAACCTTAATCAAGCCTTTTTTTCTGAGAGTTTTTTTTTATTCCTCTTTAGGCATAAAAAACATGATTGAATTGTTTTATGAACCTATTTTTCATGGAGTTATAAAAATGTCCACTCTGCTGGACACCATGTGTTTAATTTTAAAAGCAAAGAAACATGTATTTACTGATATACTGTGAAAACTATGGGAAAAAAAGCATTTTTAATGATGCTAATCTGATGTTTTCTCACATTTGAACATACTCATGAACTAATACTTGAACTTGAACTATTACTAATTATTACTCACTTTATGTTTATGTTTACGCATTTGGCAGACGCTTTTTTCCAAAGCGACTTACAGGGGAAAACCAATTAAATCACTCAATCAATCAAATTTTATTTATATAGCGCCAGATCACAAAAAAAGTTGTCTCTTGACATTTTATATATAGAGTTGGTCAAAACCAGACTCTAAGCCAATTTACAGAAACCCAACAGAATCCTCCAGGAGCAAACACTTGTGACTGGTGACAGTGGAAGGAAAAACTTCCCTTTAACAGCAGAAACCTGGAGCAGACCCAGACTCCTGGAGGATGGACGTCTGCCTGGACCAGCTGGGGTTAAAGAGAGAGAGTAGAGAAGGAGAAAAAGAGAGAGCGATAGAGATAGAGACTGGGGGAGAAGGGGGGAGTAGGGGGAGACACATGGAGGCGGTTGAGGATAAGTGAGTGGTGATGATGAGGGCAGGAGAGAGGCAGGACCACCGCAGCAGGTCCAGAGATAATCCTGGAAGAATCTGTGGTTATCCTGGGAAAAACCTTATTAGAATATTTAAAATGGAATGTTTGAAAGTGCTAGGACAGGAGGTGCTCTCGGAAGAGCTGGGTCTTCAGGAGCTTCTTGAAGATTGGCAGGGATGACTCTGTTCTTGTAGCACTTGGTAGAGCGTTCCACCAACGTGGAACGACCCATGAAAAGAGCCTGGATTGTCTTGTACAAGGTTTGGGGACCATCAGACTACGTTCCCCAGACGAGCGGAGATAATAATATGCATTATGGAGATAATATGCAAAAAACAAACAAACAAACTGTTAATTAAATGTAATAACAATAAGCAATTTTTTTACATTCAAACTTGTTAGTGCAGATCAGGTTTATCTAGAACAGCAAAGTTATAGTCATGGTCTGAATGTCAGTGTATGGGATGATGCATAAGTGTCCACTGTGTCGGCTGATATGGAACTAAAACAACAAAACCCATGAATATATTAGAGAACAGATGTAGAATAGCAGTCTACTGTACTGACCACTATGCATGAAAGGGTTTAGGTTCTCATAATTCATGCATGACAGGGTTAATTTTTGAAGCAAAAAAACAAAAAAACAAAAACGTGTATTTAAAACCCATAGGACAAATAAAAACATGTTTAATGCAGCTAATCTGATATTTTCTCACATTTTAACATACTCTAATACTAGTTATTACTCACTTCATGGAGATAATATGCAAAAAACTTTTTTTTTTTAAATCAAGAAAACTTTTAAATTACAGTCTAATAACAATCAGCAATTTATTACCTCCGCCAAGGAGGTTGTGTTTTTGCCAGGGTTTGTTTGTCTGTCTGTCTGTCTGTCTGTCTGTCTGTCTGTTTGTTTGTTTGTTTGTTTGTTTGTTTGTCTGTCCATTAGTGTGCAACATAACTCAAAAAGTTATGGACAGATTTGGATGAAATTTTCAGGGTTTGTTGGAAATGGGATAAGGAAGAAATGATTAAATTTTGGTGGTGATCGGGGGTGGGGGGGCCCATGGGGGGGGGGGGCACTGATCAGCCTTGGCGGAGGTCTGCGCTCTCCGAGTGCTTCTAGTTTACAATAAAACATGTTCCTGCAGATCAGGTTTATCAAGAACAGCAAAGTCACAGTAATGGTCTGAATGGCAGTGTATGGGATGGTGCTGTGTTGGATGATATGAAGCTAAAACAATAAAACCTATGAATATACAAGAGAACAGCTGTAGAAGAATTGTCCACTGTAGTGACCAGTATGCATCAAAGGGTTAAAAAGGACACGAACCTAGATTTAACCCAGAACGCTGTCATCTTCCTGAACATGGACTCACCAGTAAAACCCATGGAGTTGGATCAATGACGGTGGTTCGACTTCCTTTCTGACCTCATGAGAAGTTGACTTTTTACAGATACGTGTCTCTCTCAAAACAGTGATGCAACAAATACATGATGATTTTATAGAATATGCTCAATTTCTGTTGATTAAAACTCCAACATTATAAACAAATTAATCTAAATGAATCTAAACTATGGTAGTTTTACTTTTCATTTTTTATATTTTGCTGATATTTATACTGATAAAATGGAACTTGGTCTTTCCATCTCATTAAAAACAAATAATCAGTGGTTGCAGCCAAAAAATACTATTATTTTTAGGAGGTGGTTTAACCTTTAAAGACCCCAACAGCCACTAATGACCAAAAGCATCTACTGATCTGAAAGGTTTAATGACTTTACAACCATTTATCCTACCAATACATGTAAATAATTGGTGTAAAATACAGTTTTTCGTCTTTTCATGGTCATCAGTTATGACCCGTTTGGACATTCAGAGGTTCTGTAGTTACCATGGAAACACCATCATCTTCTACAACTGAGCCACCAGTAAAACTCACACTCTGGCCATGAAAGGTCTTTTATTTATGTCTTTTCGATTTGTGTGAATAATATTTCTTAATGGCAACAGACATTTTACACATACTTTCAATATATAATTTTATCCAATGTGTCTAATGTGGTCTACAGGGTCTGTAAGGTCCAATGTGGTCTACAGGGTCTGTAAGGTCCAATGTTGTGTCCAGGGTCTGTAAGGTCCAATGTGGTCTACAGGGTCTGTAAGGTGCAATGTGGTCTATAGGTTCTGTAAGGTCCAATGTGGTCTACAGGGTCTGTACGGTCCAATGTGGTCTACAGGGTCTGTAAGGTCCAATGTGGTCTACAGGGTCTGTAAGGTCCAATGTGGTCTCCAGGGTCTGTAAGGTGCAATGTGGTCTAAAGGGTCTTAAAGGTCCAATGTGGTCTACAGGGTCTGTAAGGTGCAATGTGGTCTATAGGTTCTGTAAGGTCCAATGTGGTCTACAGGGTCTGTAAGGTCCAATGTGGTCTACAGGGTCTGTAAGGTCCAATGTGGTCTACAGGGTCTGTAAGGTCCAATGTGGTCTCCAGGGTCTGTAAGGTGCAATGTGGTCTAAAGGGTCTTTAAGGTCCAATGTGGTCTACAGGGTCTGTAAGGTGCAATGTGGTCTATAGGTTCTGTAAGGTCCAATGTGGTCTACAGGGTCTGTACGGTCCAATGTGGTCTACAGGGTCTGTAAGGTCCAATGTGGTCTACAGGGTCTGTAAGGTCCAATGTGGTCTCCAGGGTCTGTAAGGTCCAATGTGGTCTCCAGGGTCTGTAAGGTGCAATGTGGTCTAAAGGGTCTTTAAGGTCCAATGTGGTCTACAGGGTCTGTAAGGTGCAATGTGGTCTACAGGGTCTGTAAGGTGCAATGTTGTGTCCAGGGTCTGTAAGGTCCAATGTGGTCTACAGGGTCTGTAAGGTCCAATGTTGTGTGCAGGGTCTGTAAGGTCCAATGTGGTCTACAGGGTCTGTAAGGTGCAATGTGGTCTACAGGGTCTGTAAGGTCCAATGTGGTCTACAGGGTCTGTGAGGTCCAATGTGGTCTACCGGGTCTGTGAGGTCCAATGTTGTGTCCAGGGTTTGTAAGGTTCAATGTGGTCTACAGGGTCTGGAAGGTTCAATGTGGTCTACAGGGTCTGTAAGGTCCAATGTGTTTTCTACAGGGTCTGTAAGGTCCAATGTGGTCTACAGGGTCTGTCAGGTCCAATGTGGTCTATAGGTTCTGTAAGGTCCAATGTGGTCGACAGGGTCTATAAGGTCCAATGTGGTCTATAGGTTCTGTAAGGTCCAATGTGGTCTCCAGGGTCTGTAAGGTCCAATGTGGTCTATAGGTTCTGTAAGGTCCAATGTGGTCTCCAGGGTCTGTAAGGTCCAATGTGGTCTACAGGTTCTGTAAAGTCCAATGTGGTCTATAGGTTCTGTAAGGTCCAATGTGGTCTACAGGGTCTGTAATGTCCAATGTGGTCTACAGGGTCTGTAATGTCCAATGTGGTCTACAGGGTCTGTAAGGTCCAATGTGGTCTACAGGGTCTGTAAGGTCCAATGTGGTCTCAAGGGTCTGTGAGGTCCAATGTGGTCTCAAGGGTCTGTAAGGTCCAATGTGGTCTACAGGGTCTGTCATGTCCAATGTGGTCTCCAGGGTCTGTAAGGCCCAATGTGGTCTACAGGGTCTGTCAGGTCCACCTCTGCATGAACAGTGAGTGGACCTGCTTGGTTCGGTTCCATGCAGTAATGGTACTAATGTCAGGAATGATGTTCTTAGGGGTCATGTGGATGTGGACAGGGGTCTGGATCAGCGCTGATGTTGGACTAATGTTCTAAAATACATGTTTCTTTCACCTTATATGTGTTTTTCTTCCATTTTTTATATATACTTTGTGATTTTTATTTTTTATTTTTTTTTGCCACTTATGGTAAGGAACCAAATATGGTAACTTCATTAGCCTTAATTTTCAACATAATAATAAAACATTTAGAAAAATTTCTCAAAAGTAATAAAATCTTGGTCGGTCCTCCAATAACAGTATTATAGTAGTAGTAGTAGTAGTAGTAGTAGTAGTAGTAGTAGTCGTAGTAGTAGTCGTATAAATTATGCAGATGTACTTTAAATGAATGCATCGTCCAAATGTCTTCAGATGGTTGACACAGTTTATTGCTTCTCTGAGGTTTATTACTAATTCTAAAGCCATCACACATCACTTTGAGTTGTATTCCAGAGTGGGTAGGCCTGTCCTGTCCACTAGGAGACTGGGACACTGGTACACCTTTATGTATGAGGCCATACTTGGACTATTGCCTTCCTATATCTGTGGTTTAATAACAAGAAGAAGTGTTGATTCGTATAGTCTACCATCAAATGAACATTCGTTTGTTTTTGTGCCGTTTGCCCGAACAGACCTGGGTCAAAGGGCGTTTGTCTACTCCGCTCCTTACACATGGAATATGTTTCTAAAAGACTGGAAACTGACTGAACTGACCTCCTTGAATGCTTTTAAATCCAAACTCAAAGTGCTGCAGACTAACTCACTAGTCGTTTTTTGGACATCTGCGCAAAACTTTACCGATATTCACAAAATGTTGAAAAAACAGAAGTGCGTAATGTCGGTTTTTCCATTAAATCACAAATGCGATGATTTGTTCATTTATTATCGTGAGATCACACGAGAAGTCGTTCCGTAAACATGGCGACAAACGTAACTATGGTATTGATTTACAGATACAGGGTGGGGAAGCAAAATGTACAATATTTTGAGGCAGGGATTGAAAGACAGTGTATGACCAATTAGTTTATTGAAAGTCATGAGAATTTATTTGCCACAAGAAAATGGACATAATAGAAAATGTTTTTATTCTATGTGTCCTCCTTCTTTCTCAATAACTGCCTTCACACGCTTCCTGAAACTTGCGCAAGTGTTCCTTAAATATTGGGGTGACAACTTCTCCCATTCTTCTTTAATAGTATCTTCCAGACTTTGTCGTAATAGTTTTGCTCATAGTCATTCTCTTCTTTCCATTATAAACAGTCTTTATGGACACTCCAACTATTTTTGAAATCTCCTTTGGTGTGACGAGTGCATTCAGCAAATCACACACTCTTTGACGTTTGCTTTCCTGATTACTCATATGGGCAAAAGTTTCTGAAAAGGTATGGATAATAGTGTTAGGTATGATTATGACATCAATATATGTTTGGTTTCAAAACAATTGACGTAGTGCCTGCTGAGAAAAAACAACTAAATGTTCATTGTAAATTTTGCTTCCCCACCCTGTATATTCATTATTATTATATATTACCCCTCTATTTCGTACTAAATTAAAAAATAATTGGGTTTCCTGGTGTGTCCAAACATACCATGACATGTTTCTTCTTCTTCTTCGCTTGTTGTAACGTCCATCAGCATCTGTTTTTTTTTTTTTTTTTTTTCTTTTATGGGCTCAGCTGTCTGTACCGATCAGGCAGCAGCTGACACCAACTGTACTCCCAGCCATCATTGCCCATTTTTCTGACACCTTTGCTTGTGTATCCTCTTTTATTTGGACATTTTACCAGGGAGTATCTCACACTACTTTTTTTTTTTTTTTCCTACTTGTCTTGTCCAGCATCCTAACGGCAGAATGGTAGTCTGGTTCCTTTTGGTGCTGAACAAATTTGCTTTGCCATGGGTAACTTCATAAAGTATATGAAGCGCCCTTTGATATTCTACTGTGTTTATTATGTGTTTTGTTGAACTACATTTCGATGCCGGACCTGCCATTGGGGGGGGGGGGGGTAATCTGTTTTTTTTCATTCACCTGACTCTAGTTGCGAAAAAGGTCTTTCCATCACAGTTTTGCGTGATATACCATTTGTGCTACGCCTGAAAAAACCACGTCTTGCCAGCACAAAAACTTTTAATCGAAAAATTAGACTTTTGGCGAAATTGTCGTTTTTCCATTAGGTAAATTTGCACAAGTTATATTTGCGAAATTTGAGGGTCAATGGAAAAGCGACTACTGACTTGCGCTTGTTTTTCAGTTTGACTTGTCCTGTAAATTCTTGTCTGTTGTAACTGTGTGTTGTACAGGGTGACACAAAAAAACGGGAACTTTTTAACAATCCAATAAAACCAAGAGTGATGGAAGAAAAATATTTTATTCATAGTAACTGAAACCTTAAAACATGCCATTTAAGAAACAATGATGGAATTTTCTTTTTTTTTTTTTTTAAATGACTTCCTGTAGATGGCGTCCTCCTGTACGAATGCATTCTTGAAATCTGCTGTTGAGATTCCTCACTGACCACTGCAACATCTCAGCTGGGATACTGTGAATTTCATCCTGAATTCTCTGTTTTAACTCATCCAGAGTTCTTGGTCGAGTCGTGTACACTTTACTCTTGAGATAGCCCCACACGAAAAAATCACAAACGGACAAATCTGGCGATCTAGGGGGCCAGGGAACGTTACTGAATCTTGAAATCACACGGTTACCGAACAATTCTCGCACAGCCGCCAATGGTTACTAAAATGGGGGTGTGTTTACTTGCTCAAGGTCACTGTCTCGCAGTGCTGCCGCTTGCTCATGTCGGCCAGTACGCACTTCAAAAATTCCCGTTTTTTTGGGTCACCCTGTAATTTAAAAAAAATGAAAATTCCATCATTGTTTCTTAAATGGCATGTTTTAAGGTTTCAATCACTATGAATAAAATATTTTTCTTCCATCACTCTTGGTTTTATTGGATTGTTAAAAGTTCCCGTTTTTTTGTGTCACCCTGTACAACACACAGTTACAACAGACAAGAATTTACAGGAGAAGTCAAACTATGAAAAACAAGTGCAAGTCAGTAGTCGCTTTTCCATTGACCCTCAAATTTCGCAAATATAACTTGTGCAAATTTACCTAATGGAAAAACGACAATTTCGCCAAAAGTCTAATTTTTCGATTAAAAGTTTTTGTGCTGGCAAGAGGTGTTTTTTTGGGCGTAGCACAAATGGTATATCACGCAAAACTGCGATGGAAAGAACTTTTTCGCAACTAGTCAGGTGAATTAAAAAAACAGATCCCCCCCCCCCCCCCCCCGATGTCTATGAATAAAATATTTTTCTTCCATCACTCTTGGTTTTATTGGATTGTTAAAAAGTTCCCATTTTTTTGTGTCACCCTGTATTTGCTGCTACCTCGTGGCCAGGACTCCGTTGGAAAAGAGGTTCTTAATCTCAATGGGATCTGTTTTCCTGGTTAAATAAAGGTTGAATAAAATAAAAATAAAAATTTCTGAGTGCCCTATAAAGGGTTAAAGAACCTTCGCAGGGATCTAAACCCCATTTCAGTGGCACAAATCTATTAATGTGTTGGTGGTTTTGTTTCCGTTCTCCCTCCATTCCCAGATTCTGTGTCACCGTCAGAAACCCAAGCGTTAATGTTGCCGTTCGCCTCCTGATCTCACCTTATTAATTTGCGTTCAGCTTTGTAATCCGGTTATTTGCCACTTGCTTTTCCTTCTGGCAGAAAATATCAGTAATTAGGCCTCAGTGCTTGGTTGGCCACATTACTGTCGTCTTAGTGTTTTACTGAAGAGCGCTTGTTAAAATGGACCCGTGTCATTTTGGAATGAAATGAGCCAAATCCAGGCCTATTGTGGGATTCCAGTCGTCTGTTTCAGTGACTCAGTTTCATCCAACCCAGGAGCGATGAGTCATCGGATCATTTTAGGCGACAAATAGATTAACAGCAAAATCCATGAAACCTCATAAAACATGGCTTGGATTTTCTGATAAATTTTATTTGCTTATAAAACATTTAATATTTCCAGCTTCACGGCTCCTGTGAATCTCTATCTGATAATTAAAACTACCTCTGCTGGTGATAATTACTCATGTTGCATGTCAGCTAAAATTTACTTAGGGGGTCAAATGAGTGGCCATTTTTATAAAAAAAAACAAAAAAGTTGTAAGAAATGCATAGAACTGTGTTGAAATAATGCTAATCCATTTGTGCACAGACTACTGATATTATTTGACAGTGGAAGCTCTATTTTCAGAAATATTGGATTTGGAATAGCACGTGTATGTGAAAACTTTTGCTGGTGGACGGACGTGACATTACCCATGATGCTCTGGTCAGTACCAGTACTTTATTAGGAATAAACTTATAGACTTACTATTGCTAATTCTCCTCTTATTCATAAATGTTTGTATTGTGGATCTAAAACAATAACAGCTGACACAAAAACACTAAATGTGTCAGTGGACGGATGTGACATGGTTGTTACAGATCCCATCATACTGATGCTCTGTAGCCATGTCACCGTTTACACTAATGATCCCTGTGCAAAAACTAGGATCAGAATTATTTATTGTATAGTTTATCATCATACTAAAGAGGAAATAACAATATAGAATTGTTCTTTCTGTATAAAAATGCTTATTATTAGAAAACTGTTGATTTAAAAAGTGACGTGTGACATTCTTCATGTATGTATTGGTGTAACATAAGCAGGATGGATCAGCACCATACTCCAGACTGAACCTGTAAAAATAAAACATGTGATATGTAGGAGAGAATCTGGTAAGAGAAACTGGGGAATCTAAAAGAATAGAATATTTGTTTTTCAGGTCAATTCAGTTCAAATATAACTTGGCCATTTGTGACATGAAAATATAGCATTAATTGTGATGAAACTGGACATTTTTGAGCTGAAAACATAGTTCATATGAGCATCAACCTGTTGAACAGAACTGAAATCCTGTACATTGGCATAACTTGCATTTACCAACACACAGTTCCTTTGGGGATTCACTTCGATTGATTTCTTCTGCACAAAGACACAAATAAGACCTCTAAGCAAATTTTAGCCGATATGCATGTTATGGCTTCATTTTGCATGCTTTCTTTTTGGGCTAATTTTCTTTTTTTCATCATTTTCATTTTAACTTACAAAATCACAACAACAATAAGAAACTACAAGTCACCAGAAATAATAAAAAAAGAAGCAAAAACCAAAACAAACAAAACTAAAGACAATAGCCACAAGCAGAGGTGTAGTCCAGGGTATATGGCAGTATACACAGTATACCTACTTATTTTTCAGTCATTATTGTGTGTACCCACTTCTAATTCCCCCTGACGTGCACCATTCAGTAATATCTGCAGCCAAATTGCCCATGTTTTCCCGTAGGATGGTGAAGCCATGACCCGCCTTACTCTGCCTCTAATTGGCTTATATTTAGGCACGAGGACTGATGAACCAGTCAGCGGCAGAGTAGGTAGCTAGGGCTCATCTTAGCATTGGCCACCTCTGGAACCTGATTGGACACCTCAGGTGCCAGTGTCACCCCAGTTGATTGACAGGTTACTGCACATCTCATTGAAAGATGCGCAATTATTGGAAATGCAAACAAGAAAGGCAGAATAAACGTCTTTCAAATGAGTGACACATATCAAAAATATAACAAAAACAGGTTTTTATCACCTTAAGAACATAGCCAGAGTCCGCCCGTTTCTCTCTCAGGCCAGTACAGAGGTGCTAATGCATGCTTTTATTTCTTGTCGCTTAGATTACTGTAATGCCCTGTTCTCTGGTCTTCTCAAAAAGAGTATTTTAAATCTCCAATTATTACAAAACTCAGCCGCACGCATGCTGACAAGGACCAGAGGGCGGGAGCACATTACACCGGTTTTAGAGTCGCTGCATTGGCTCCCCGTACGCTTCAGGATCGATTTTAAGATTCTCTTGCTGGTTTTTAAATGTCTTAACGGCCTTGCGCCCTCCTATTTATCTGATCTGCTTTTACCATATCAACCCTCGCGGACCCTGAGGTCCTCCGGCACTGGCCTTTTAACCATACCAAAACCCAGAACAAAAACCCACGGTGAGGCAGCATTTAGCCACTATGGCCCCCACCTGTGGAACAGCCTGCCGGAGAGCCTCAGGACTGCAGAGACCGTTGTTATTTTTAAAAGAAGATTAAAGACACACCTTTTTAATCAGGCTTTTAACTAATTTTTTAAACTCTTCTTGTTCTTATTTTGTTTTATTTATCACTGATACTTTATCTATTCTATTTTATTTATAATCTTACGTATTTTACTCTTGGTACTGTATTTATTTTATTTTATTTTATTTATTCTTAGTCCTATGTTATGCTTTTAGTCTTTAGCTTTTAACACCAGTGTTTCCTCAGGGGGGTCCTCCACACTGGGAGCTGTGTCTGCTCTGCTAGTGGGGGTACTGTCCTTGGGTCCCTTTGGCCCGGCTGGCTGGGGGTCCTCCCTTCGATGTGGGGGTCCACCTGTCTGTCGGAGTCGGGGGGCCTGGGTGCCGGTCCCCCCGGTGGCACGGCCTGCGGCTCCTCCCAGTGTGGACGGCCCCAAAGGTGGCGTTTCCTTGATCCACAGTGCCATGCCATGTCTCCCTGTTGTGTGCGTGTGTAAGTGTGTGTGCGTGTGTAAGTGTGTGTGTGTGTGTGTGTGTGTGTGTGTGTGTGTGTGTGTGTGCGTGTCTAGTATGGAGGGTGGGAGGGAGGGGTTTTCTTTGTAATTGTTTTTCTGTTTTTATTGTGTAATTGTTTTTAATTTTGTAAAGCACTTTGTGTTGCATCTGTGCATGAAAAGCGCTTTATAAATAAAGGTTGATTGATTGATTGACATATCGAGAGATCCCACTTTGATGGAATACATAATTCTGAGGTCAGTTTTAAGGTGGTTTCAGAATGAGTCACTGTTTTAAACTACTGGACATATGACTGCGCATTTAGAGAAGGAGAGATGTTGTCACCAGTAGTTCAACTATGCGAATAGGCTAACGTTATGAAAGGCTAACCTATATTTGCCTCATGTTGAATCCATTTCCATTCATGCAGCTGCTTGTGTGACCAGCAAAACCTACAAACTGCTCCTGATCAAGTCATGATCATTTTATAATAGTGAGCAAATACTACTGTTGGATTTTGGGGTAAATACAGTAGTCTGACATGTCACTGTTTCTAAAACGGCGTTTTTCTGGACTACTTAAAAAAACTGTTAAAAAAAAAAAAAGGCCCAAAAATTTAGTATACCCACTTCTCCAGAGACCACTACACCACTGGCCACAAGAGAGAGAAAAAACAAGAGACAATAGACAAAATATATATATATACGTGTATATATATATATATATATACACACACATATGTTAGAAGACAATAGACAGAAAAAAAACAAAAAAAACCCATACAATGAACAAAAACAGATTAAAAAAGACGGCTAATTTTCACTATTGTACTGAAGTAGCATTACACAGATTATTCACAGCTGACTTTAAACAGCTGACCCTTATGATATGGAAAATGTATTTAATGTTTCCACGCTTATCTCGACTATGCACACTGCTCAGAACATAATGAGACCGGTTCTGGCATGGACATGAAGGTTTTTAAAGCATAATCTCCGAGAATTTAAGAGTGGCAGATGTCATGAGGTGAGACGCACACCGGTGAGTCCATTTCTTTTGTGTAATAAACCCTTTTAATGTGCCAGTCGAGAGTTAAAACGCAGATAATACAGCAGGAGAGGAGGCACTTGTATGGAAGTAATGGCTAATGGGCTTCTAACGGGGCTGCTAAACACACCTGATTGTGGTGTGGGTGGCCGTAATCGCATGGAGACTGGCTCTGAAACCACTTGGATAGAGTCCTCACAGCCGGAGCTGGGCAAGAGGCCGAAGAGAGGCCTGACCAGAAATAGGGAAAAATAGATCCTGGTGAGTCATGTAGATAAATGTGAGGAGGACGTGCCAGGAGCAGACGCTTGGAATGGCTGAAGTTCAACCAAAAGTGGACAGAGAAGGATGGTCTGCATGGGGACGACACAGGGTTTGCTTAAACAAAGTCAAATCCAACAATCCGACACACAGGTCTTAAGAATCGATCGTGATTTAGCTGGATATGTAGTGGACGTCACATACGAACACCAGCTGCAGATGTCCAGATTAACGTTATAATAGTTTGGATTTTTCATCATAGTTTCGTTTTTATTTTTGTTTTGACTTCTTTTTCTCTAATTCAGTTAGTTTTAATTAGTTTTTAGAGCAGGTTTGCTAGTTTTTATTAGTTTTTGTTTCACTTTTTCATATCTTTTCTCTTCCTCGCCGTCGTATTGAAAAAAATCCCAGACTGAACTATGTTGCTTTCTTCCAAATTTAGTCTCCATGTTTCCAGGTAGAGTGGGGACCAGAAGATGACTGTAAATGACAAGTGACGAGAAGAGACGGATCATGAAGTGGCGTCAGCTAAAATTGCACGAGTGAAATTATTTGATTTCATATCAATCTGACAAAGACAAAAACAAAAAGAATTTTATCTATAATTTTTATACATTTTAGTTAGTTTTGTAAGCACACAATACAGTTTCAGTTAGTTAACATTTTTTCTTTTAATTATAGTTTTTATTTATTTCAGTTAACGAAAATGTTTTTTCAATTCTAGTTTTCGTCATTTTGTTAGTTTTCGTCAATGATAATAATGTTAGTCCAGATTGTTGGTTATGATCGCTATGAGGTTGACCGCACATTCCTAAAGGTGCATTAAACGCATCTCAGCTGGACAGCAACGGATCTGCAGCAACACTGACGACGGAGATGCTCTGGACTTTATAACAGATCAATGTTTCGCAACCTTTTTTGAACAAACGACCCCTTACGTCAGTGGTTCCCAACGTTTTTTGGCTCGTGACCCCATTTTAACATCACACATTCCTGGCGACCCGAGATATTTAAACATTTTTTTGCTAAAATTAACCCTTTCATGCACAGTGGTCACTCCAGTGGACAGTTCCTCTCCAGCTGTTCTCTTATATATTCATGGGTTTTGTTGTTTTAGATCCATATCAGCCAACACAGTGGACACTTATACGCCATCCCATAATAATACACTGACATTCAGACCATTACTGTAACTGTATTGTTCTTGATAAACCTGATCTGCACTAACATGTTTGAGTAGAAATCAATTGTTATCTGTTAGAAAAAAAAAAGTTTGTTTTTTTTTTTGCATATTATCTCCATGAAAAGAGTAATAACTAGGATTAGAATATGTTAAAATGTGAGAAAACATCAGATTTTATTTTATTTCATTGTTTTCATATCACTTTTAAACACGTTTCTTTACTTCGAAAATTAAATGCATGGACATTTTTGTAACTCCATGAAAAAAAAAAAAAAACTTGATCACATTGATGTTTTTTTCATGCCTATGGAGGAATAAAAACACTCAAGAAAAAAAATCTTAACTAAGGTTCTCATAATTAATGCATGAAAGGGTTAATTTGTTTTTGATCCTGTAATAGTTTGCTATACTATGTTGCAAATAAACATTAATTTTAGACGACATTTAGTCTATATAATGTATATTATTATGGACGGAGACAGAAAAGCCAGGTGTAGATTACTGCACAAAGTGAGAATTGGATTTTTCTTGGTCAGGATATGTACAGTCAGTCCAGCTGTGATTTACAAGGCTGACAATTAATACTGAACACACGAGAACTCAAACTATGAATTATGAAAGAGCTGCAGCATCTGAAACTGACCACAGTGAACATTTGACAGATAAACAGAACCACAGTGCTGCAGTTTCAGACTCACAGTTTGTCATGTCTGTGATGGATTGGGATTGTCTCTGTCATTTTCATCAGGGTTTGTCTGTCTGTCTGTATCTGTTAGCAAGATAACTCAAAAAGTTATGAACAGATTTTCGTGAAATTTTCAGGAAATGTTAATATTGGCACGAAGAACAAATGATAACATTTTGGTGGTGATTGGCAAGGGGGGGGGGGGGGGGGGGGGGGGGGGGGGGTCACTGATCTGTCTTGGTGGAGGTCTGCACTCTCCAAGTGCTTTTCTAGTTTAATTAGTACTGTTTTGTTTTTTTTGTTTTTTTTATCAATTACTAGAAATTTCAGGTGACCCTATTTGAATTTTTCATGCTGTCTCTTGGCCAGGACTCCCTTGAAAAAGAGGTTCTTAATCTCAATGGGATCTTTTTCCTGGTTAAATAAAGGTTAAATAAAAAAATAAAAATTCCAGGTGACCCCAAGGTTAAAAAACACTGTCTTACATCTTAATGAGCCTCCTAACACTGCCCCCCCTCCTGACAAATAAATATCTATCTATCTATCTATCTATCTATCTATCTATCTATCTATCTATCTATCTATCTATCTATCTATCTATCTATCTATCTATCTATCTATCTATCTATCTATCTACATTCGCCGATGACATGCCATGATGGTTGTTGGAAACCGGCAGTACAAGCACCACTGGCAACAAACTTTCTTAGTAATTTCACCAACTAATGCCCCCCATTTCTGCCTCAGCGCCCCCTTCTCAGGTTTCTCCTTCCAAACACCACCTAACGGTACCACACGCATTGAGAAATACTACAATAAATAAACATCATTCATGTAAAAGCAATGAAGTCTTAAATCACTACACTCTTAAAGCAAAAACACTTGATAGAAAAACTCCATCATTACCTTTCATGTTGTAGTTCAAGGGTCTGAAGGAGCTGAGGGGTCTTTATCCACTCTGCATCTGCCTTGTTTCCATGCTGTAGAAGGCTGCACACAGGTAGGAGGGTTATATGTGATTGACAGCTGTCACTGTCAATCACTGATCCCATTCCCTCAGATGTGACCTGGACATGACTCAACTGCTCTGCTCAAAAAACTGGCTTTACTTTTCCGTAACAGCCTAAAACGACATCAGATTATCTCCATGTCTCTGAAAATGGACTGAGAAAAAAGAACAGCAGAATTCTGGTGTTTCTTTTTCCTCTTGATTTCTGTTTTAAGTCTGGAAAGGACACCACTTTCAGCCGTAGATCCCTCAAAAATAAAAGGCTGTTCAGTTGCGTTGAGGTGAAATAGGTGTTCAGTTGCCTTTGCGAAGGTCTTAAAAAGTCTTTTTTTTTTTTTTTCAAATACCTCTAAACTCTGTAGGAATGGGAGAAGAGAGAACGCCAAAGTACAGCAGAGTTACCAAAGCTCTACAAATGTTATCAAATATGTAGCTTCTTGGGGAAAAAAAACTGTAATATTTTTCTTAAAAGCGATATATAAAGTCATCCTACAATAATCCTTCTCAGTCATGGCTTTTATCAGTGTGGTGTATTTCCTGGGGCGCCATAAAGGGGGGGTAAACATGACAAATTCATGGGGTCCAGCATTTCCAGGGGGCCCATAGAGCAGAGGAGGGGGTTCAGTGGATACAGGTTAGAAGTTGTGAAAATTTAGTGTAAGGTTCGCGGTATAATAGAGGCACAGAATTCGGGAGTCGCTTCACGCCAGTAATGTTAGTAAAGGACGACTACCCACGTATATAACTGCTACCCCTACCCCATGTATACCCCCCACCACCACTACCACCGCTCTGACAAACAGATAAGATACTGAATTTTATGAAGGGCCCACATCGTCTAGCTTTCATGGGGCCCACAATTCCTAGCGGCGCCCCAGGTGTATTTACCTGTAGCCGGGGTTTTCTGTTTTCCTCTTATTCTGTTGTCTTCAGGACATTTGTGGGTATCCATTTTCAGACATTTGTACATTTTTGTGTGCAGAACAAAGTAAAAATGAAGCAACTTGACTGCATTCTGCTCTTGTCACTTGCTGCTCTACTCAGTGTGGTGCAGCTCTGCCTGAGAGACAAAACTCTGGGCAAAGAAACACACAGAAACAGTCAGAACAAAGGGAAAAGCATGTGTGAAATATGTAGATGAGAAAATAATATTCATCTATTTTCTTTCGCAGCCTGTTGCAATACTGTTGTATCCTTCCAGTCTTCTTCATGTTTGGCATTCAGGTGCAACTTTTGTTCTTCTTGACCTTCATTTTCAAGGTCAAATCAGGGTTGACGAGTTAAATTTGGTCTTTGGTATTAACACGATTACTCTTCACCACATTCTCCGATCTTCTTCATGTTTGGTATTCAGGTGCAACTTGGGAAGGTCTTGCCCATGTTTTTTGGGTGTTAACCTTGACCTTCACATTCAAGGTTAAATTATGTCAATGTGTCAAATTTGACCTTTGGCAACAGTGTCGACGCAATTACTTTTCACTAAATGGTGCAATCTCCTTCATGTTTAGTATTCAGGTGCAACTTGGGTAAGCTCTTGTACGACTTCTTTTAGCATTCTCCTTGACCTTCATTTTCAAGGTCAAATCGGGGTTGACGAGTTAAATTTGGCCTTTGGCAACAGTGTCTACATGATGACTCTATACCAAATTCTCCAGTCTCTTTCATGTTTGGTATTCAGGTGCAACTTGGGCATGTCTTTCGCATGTTTTTTTGGGGGCATTAACCTTGACCTTCACATTCAAGGTCAAATTCTGTCAATGCCTCAAATTTGACCTTTGGCAACAGTGTCGACGCAATTACTTGAAACCAAATTCCGCAATCTCCCTCGTTTGGTGTTTAGGTGCAACCTGGGGAACCTCTTGGATACATTTTTTTGGTGTTGACCATGACCTTCATTTTCAAGGTCAAACTGTGTCCATGTGTCAAATTTGACCTTTGGCAACAGTGTCGACGCAATTACTTGAAACCAAATTCCGCAATCTCCCTCGTTTGGTGTTTAGGTGCAACCTGGGGAACCTCTTGGATACATTTTTTTGGTGTTGACCATGACCTTCATTTTCAAGGTCAAACTGTGTCAATGCATCAAATTTGACCTTTGGCAACAGTGTCGACGCAATTACATTTCACTAAATTGCTTGGTCTCCGTCATGTTTAGAATTCAGGTGCAACTTGGGGAAGCTCTTGTACGAGTTGTTTTAGCATTCTCCTTGACCTTTATTTTCAAGGTCAAATCAGGGTTGACGAGTTAAATGTGACCTTTAGCAATTGTGTCGGCGCAATTACTTTTCACCAAATTGTCCGATCTCCTCCATGTTTGTTGTTTAGGTGCAACCTGGGGAATCTCTCGAATAAGTTTTTTTGGCGTTGACATTGACCTTCATTTTCGAGGTCAAACCAGGGTTGACGTATCAAATTTGGAAGGCGACGTTGACTATGTTGGTTTTCTTTCTTGCTATCAGCACTTGCTTTCCATTCAGTTTATTGCGGTGAAGGTAACGCAAAAAACATGACATACTTTACCTTTAAATCCATTAAAGCAACTACAGGAAATATTAGTTTGCGTAAGCAGTAACTCATTACAGCTCTAATAAACCTGCTTAGCGTGAGGTTAACAGTACATCCAAGAGCCAAACACAGTCGTCGGAGCCACAGCGAGACAAACAGCAGCTCAGTGTAGTGACCTCCTGCAGTGAAACTGCAGAGCAAACACATGCTGTTCATGAACTGACCCAACTCAGTGTGATTTAAGAGGTCTAAATGATCCCAGTGGAAAAGAAGCATTAATAAATGATACCAAAAGGTTAAGAGAGTCCACTGTTCGGGCGGATGCATGGTTTTGTGGAGTTTTTTTGGTGGTAAATTCCATAAGAACAGAGCCTGGATGTTAGAAAAACCGACTGTGATCCACTGTATGAGAAAACCAGTTCTTTGTATTTTCTGTTTTCATTGCAGTCAAATCAGGCCAATTTCTTTAATTTTCTAAAACTCGCACAAAAAAAAGAGAGGACTATGGAGACTTGAAGAGCAAGTTGGTGTTTGATGTTTCTGAAACCAAAACAAGGAGTAAAAAAATAATTATGTTAGTAGAAGTAAAATAAAAAAATATATTCTGGTGTATTTGATCAGGTGGAATTCAATGCCATGTTCACATTAATATGGATATTTTGAAAAACTGATATTTTTTGCTGCATTTGGGGCTTTCAGCTACACAATTTCACTTTGGTTTCCAAAGAGAATCATTTTTGTGTAATGAGTATGCACTTGAAATACCAAATTTTGATATTATAGAGATCTTATAGTCTATTTTGGGTTATTTGTAAGACTGACCAGACTAGACATGCTTGTTTTTATTCTGTATATATATTTACACTTTTCTTTTACTCTTCTTTTAAACTGTTTTGCACTACGCACCACTAGAGAGTTTTCTCTTTTAATTTTGTTGTACATATGTATAATGACAATACCAATACAGGCATTCTATTCTATTCTATTCTATTCTATTCTATTCTATTCTATTCTATTCTATGTACTGTTATTGTGGCAAAATCTACATAAAATACAGAAAACATTGCGATAACCTGTGCTCATACAGTTACATTTCTAACTTAACTTGTTGCTGCTCAACATCTTGACTGCATCCAGTCTGTGTTCACACTTTAAAGTCCAACACTATATATAGATATTAGGCCTGTAACGGTACACAAAATTTTCAGTTCGGTACGTTTTCGGTTTTCAAAGCCACAGTTCGTTTTTTTTTTCGGTTCGGTACGGGAAGAAAGAAAACTCCTCAAAATGTCTATTAATGCATTTATGAATTTTTAAAAACATTTTTCCCCCAATTTTTGGAGACAATAGAATATAGAAAAACAGGAATAATATCATTCTGCTGTTACAAATCAAATAAAAAATAAAATAAATTATTAATATTACTAAATGTATTTAAACATTAGTATTGCACTTTTCTCTGAAAGGTAGTTTCGAACAAACAACAAAAATCTAATCACAGTTCTGTCAGTTCACATTCTGCAGAAAAATAACAAAAAAATTCCACATGAAGTGCAACATTAACAAGAGGACAAACTGGTATTCTGTTGAAACAAACTGAAGAGAAACACTGACAACACAATGAACCAAATTATTTATTTTAGGACAGAGAACAAACTGTTTAGGACACTGTGTGTATTTGTGTGTGCCTGTGTGCATAGGGGATTTTTTTTTTTTTTTTTTGTCAGAGCCGGGGGGGTAGGGGGGGTGTGCAGTTATATACCTGGGGGTACGGTCCATAACTAATGTAACGAACGCTGTCGTGAAATGAAAGTGAAACTTTACATACTTTCAATGTTCTATTTATTCCTCTACTATACAGCGTGCGTGACAGACAGACAGACAGACAGAGTTAGTGTCAGTGTTTTAGAACTACCGTAGTTCCCAGGGGCCAAACAACGTCCGTCTTATTAACGTCTCTTTCCTCGTTGTTGTCTTTCACCTGAACCTGAACTGATCCAAACTGGACTGGACTGATGGTGGAGGGTCTTCAGTCTCTTCCTTCCAGGTTCACATCATATCTGTTGTTTTTGTTTTTAACCTTATATCAGCTGCTATTTCATATTTTGGGTCAATGTGTGCGTCCTTCAATATGTCCGTGTGAAACTTGCGCAGATTTAAAGTTCCGCATCGAATGACGTCTTTCTTTCTTTTTTCTTTTTCTCATCATACTGTGCCGTTTTGGTACAGCTGTGTACCGAACTGAACAGGTGCGTACTGAAATGGTTCGGTTCGGTACGTGTACCGTTACAGGCCTAATAGATATATTATAAAACACAGGTCATGAAGATAGATTAGAAAAAAAAAGCTGCTGGAAAATGCCCATTTAGAAAAACATTTGTATTAATGTTGACATGATGGGGATCGCTTTTCCAAGAGATGTGGTCCAGACAGCAGCAGAGACATAGATACAACAATAAATACATACAATAAAATCAGAGTAATAACACGACAAATGAATAAATACAATATCTAGATAATAAAAGACATGTTCAGAACCAGCTCCAGTGCAAATGAAGAACCTCAAACATCCCAAAATGACAGTTTGGGGTCCTTTTGTAAATTATTCCATGAAGAAGGAACATTATCCTGATTCTGGAAACCATCATCTATAAAGCTTCATTTCCACTACATGGTACCGGCTCAACTCGACTCGGGTACCAGAGACTATTCCTCGAGGCCATTTCCATTACAGAGTAGTACTTACTGTAGAGTACTTGGTCGTCATAGCGATGCTACGCATATAACTTCCATGACGTCGTATGCTGATAAACTTGCTTATTGTGTGTTCCGTCAAGCTCACGCTGAATCTTTTCATCAGCTACCAAAGACAGAAATGTCTGAACCTCCTCGACCGACCACAGTGTCGTTTTGCGGGCTGTCATCATGGATTAGCCTAGCGGTATATTTACTGTTAACTTCCGAATCCGGTTTGTTAAACATGGCAAGCCCATTGGCTCATTGATGACGCAGTGACAACTCTCTGACCAATCAGTGGTCTGCAGTGTTTACACGTCACATTTTAGTATCTCTTCACCCATTTTGGAACCTCGGCCGAGCAGATACTAAAAAAAAATTGTACCAGGTACCAGATTCCAGGTACTTTTACATAATGAAAATGAAAAAAAAGGTTGAATTGAGTCGAGCCGTTACAGTGTAGTGGAAACGCAGCTTAAATTAACTGTTTTCAAGAACATGGAACAGCAACATGAATGAAATAGTGAAGGTAAAATCAGCTTCGTTTTCAATCGATCTGAAGTTTTCGCACAATATGAGACATTTGAATAAAGCACAGTTTTGTCAGTTATACTTGGCAACATGTCTCCTTGCATTTAATCCTCCCTATTTTGGCTTTTATAAAACACAGCTCAGAGCGTTGAATAGTTGAAAAATGAAAGCTTTTCCTCAGACTACAACTACTTGAGTCTGAAAAACTATTCAAACTGAAATCAGACAAAACCTGACAATTAAATAATAAAAATAAAACCGAATACTTGCGATCAATATGCACTTAATATAGCGTACAATGCCGTTTATATAACAATCGCTGCTTTAACTTTAATCAAAAAGCTCAACCACACAAATAAAAATGAGTCCTTTTGTAAAAGTCTGAATATTCTAATTGTACACTCTACATCCATCTCCTGTTCGCCTCTTCTTGTCCTTTCTACCAATATTGGATAACGATCTAATTTGTTCAGACCTACATCTCTTACATCTTGATCCTCTTCTCGTCTTTCTGTTTTTTTTTTTTTTTTTCTGAATAATTCCTTTTGAAGAGTTTCTCGGCGGCCTTTCATCTGTGCTGCAGAATGCCGGCGTATTGAGCAGTGGAAGCACATCAGATAGAGGAGGCAAACTCTTCTGTGGAGCTCAGAAGAGAGCAGCGAAAGCCTTGATCTACAAGGCACTGGCTTGAAAAGAAACGCCTGCATGTGGAACAAAAGCCATTGACACCATCGCTGTGGTTCCTTTGTTTTGCGACGATATGACAGAGATGTATCTTTTAATGCAGCGCGGCGCGTGGACAAGGTCACGCTCAGCTCTCTGCCGACTTCAACCTTTGTCTCCACTGAAAAGAAGCACGGTTGATCTTCTTTAAGTGAACTTTCTGTAAAAACCCTCTATTTATTTACTGTTGAATACATTTCCCTCCCGTCACCGACCACCTTTCAGATAGGTGTCTTTGTTCGGTTGTTCTACAGAAGCTTCTCAGAGCCACGGAGACAAAGGTGAGCTTTTTAAAGGAGGCATTAGATACCGAACCGGCTCATTCTTCACCCCCACACTGTTGGTGCACTTGTTGTTTCATGTGTAAACATCGGCCACAGTGGGAAGGCTTTCAAGCGTCCATTATACATTCTCTGTGCATTAGGCTGAAGGAACACCTGAGACGCCGTCTGCAAACATCCAACGCTGAACTTCTCTCTTTTATTTGGAATGTTTGCTAAGCTTTCATTGACTTTTTCCAGCACAATCCCGCTTTGATATTTATACAATCTCCTACTGTCACAGTCAGGATGAGGAGCCCCAGTTTTAAACCTCGTCCAGCGAACAGCTTTGAAGGTTGAATACTTTACACCAGGGCAACTCCACGGTATTTGAGAAGGGGAGAAAGACTATCTCTTGTTCACTCTCCTCAGACAGTCTCAGGATTACCGAGTTCGCAGGGTAACTTTGATGAGTAAAATGCGGAACCCCTCTCAAAGTTGGAACATGCTCTGAGGTAAAGAAAAAAAAAAAAAAAAAAGAGCTGTTCTGGGTGTTATATGGTGTAAGAATCACTTTGTAATCCTGCTTTGTGAGACCAGCCCTTAGACTTACACCAAAACCCCTTCATCAGGACATGTTGGAAAAGTTTGTGGTGTTTCTTGCATCATAACATGTGTCTGTGCAGCGTGTGATTGGGATTCACTGGTTTATGATCAAGCCTTTGAGGTTGTTTTGTTATTTTTTGGTTTGAAATAAAACAGTTTGCAGAAATAGTTTGGAAAATTCAGAGGTTTCAGCTCACAAACAAACTTTCAATCTTTTATTTCAGGTGAAGAACGTGTTGATGTTTACGTATTTGTCTATGTTTGACTTTACATTTCTGTAGTCAGAATTGTGAAGGTTATTTTTTGATAAATAATAGTACTAGTTAAAGTTAGAACTGAACAGGGGAAAAAGGCCTTTAGGTATGTGGCCCCATTCACCTGGAATGAACTACAAAAAGACCTGAAACTGAAGGATCTGGTTTCGTTGGATACTTTTAAGAGGATGCTGTGTGACTTAGAGAGGGAGACATCTGGCTGCAGATGTTTTACCTGACGCACTTTTGTCTACATTTCATGAGCACTTTTTGAGTTGACTTTGGAAGGTTTGACTTGTCTGTGTGCTTTTTATGTATTTGTTTTATGTATGGAAGTCTGTCTGTAACTATTTAATGTACTGCTGCCCGTCTTGGCCAGGACACTCTTGAAAAAGAGATTCTTAATCTCAGTGAGGTTTTCCTGGTTAAATAAAGGTAAAATAAAAAAAATAAATAAAATAGTTACTAGTTACCCTGTTAAAATGTAATAAAGTACTTTAATAACTTGGTATTGCCTGGTTGCTCTAATGCAAGGGTGTCAAACTCATTTTCTTTCCGGGCCACATTCAGCCCAATTTAATCTGAAGTGGGCTGGATCAGTAAAATAATAGCATGATAGCCAGTAAATAATGACGACTCCAAATTGTTTTAGTGCAAAAAATGACATTAAATTACGCTATTATTCATGTTTACAAACTATCCAAACAAAAAGGATGTGAATAACCTGAAAAAAATAAATTTGTAAAGAAATACAAGTACACATTTATCAATATTATGCCTCGCCCTATCATTTCTACATATGCATTACAGATCAGAGCTACAAAGACACTAAATATTTATTAACAGGCAGAATATTGTTAAAATTGCACTTTATTTTCTTTAGACATTTCAGGTTGTTCATATTTGTTCAGGTTATTCACATTTTATTGTTAAAGGATAGTTTGTTAATGTAAACATTTTCGTAATTTAATGTTGTTGTTTTTTTTATTTGCACTAAATCATAGAGAAAAAAATTGGTGTTGTCATTTTTTATAGGTTATTATGATATTATTTTTGAGTTTGATGCCCTAACTTACACTTTGCTAATTCATCCCGTGGGCCAGATTGGAATCTTTGACGGGCCAGTTTTGGCCCCCGGGCCGCATGTTTGACACCTGTGCTCTAATGTAAGAAACCAGCTAACGATAGCTATCTTAACAAACAATAAAAAACGTCTCTGAAACCACATAAATGTTGTTCTGTTGATGTGGTTATAGTATTTATTCAGCCTAAAATCCTGCACAAGCACCTAAATGAAAGTTAGCATTCACAAAAGTGCTCAGCTATATTGCTTTGCTAACAACTGCATGCTACACAAGCTAACATTAGTTAGCATCTTAGCTCAGATTATCTATACAGTGGAGATAGCTCCTCTAGTTCTTTCTGTGAAACTTTTCCTGTCATTTCATGGTGTTATCACTGAAATTCCCTGTTGTTTTCTTTGGATCACTGAAAACACAGTGAAAATGCAGAGTGCTACAGCCTGACACATGTAGGAGCAGTAACCAACAGCTAACAGCTCGACTCCACTCAGCCTTCTTGTGTTTCCATTACATAAACAAGTGTTCAGAGAACGCAAACCTCCGCCAACCACCCCGAACGGTGTGCATGTGTGGATCAACTATTTCTTTTTAAATTAAACAGTTTCAAGGTTGTTCCATACAGCAGAAAAAGTTGACGCTTGGTACCAGTCATGTGTATGTCCAATTATATTAACCCTTTCATGCATAGTGGTCACTACAGTGGACAGCTATTCAAAGCTGTTATCTTATATATTCATGAATTTTATTGTTTTAGTTCCATATCAGCCAATAAAGCGGACGTACCATTGGTGTAACTTTGCTGTTCTTGATAAACCTGATCTGAAGTAACATGTTTGAGTGTAAATCAGTTCCTTGTTATTGTTATTAGACTGTAATTAACTTTTTTATTTGTTTAACTCTTTAAGTGCCAGATAGTTAAGGGCCTAACAAGCCTTAAAAGTGCCACAGAATTTGGCCGTTTTTCAGTATTTCGCGTCGTTTTTATAATATTTGAAGAATCCTGCAGGAAACCGCTCGGTAACATCCGACCGATTGCTGATTAGATCCAAAACGCACTGGACGCAGCCGATTCATTATTGATCGTAATTTGCATAATTTATAATAATAATAATAATAATAATAATAATAATAATAATAATAATAATAATAATAATTTTTATTTATATAGCACTTTTCATACATTAAAAACTGTAGCACAAAGTGCTTTACATATCAGTTTAAAAATCAGTACCGCCCCCCACCCACACCCACCCACTCACCCGCACACACACACACACACACACACACACATATACATGCAAACCCACAAGCTCACACATACTTAAGAAGACTGACTGAGCACGGGTAGACCAGAACAAAAATGTACAAGTAAAAGTAAAACATCAATTTAGGAGGCGCTGTCTCAGGGAGCCATCTGCACCAGGAGGCAGCCGCCGACCCCGGCGACCAGGCACCAGCAACACAGCCCCGCATCCCAACTAGTGGGAGAGGGCCAACTGGGACCCCCACCCACCAGAAAGGAGCGGACCCCAGTGAGAGAAGGCGCCACAGCCCCCGGAGTCCACAGCCGCCCCCCGGCATGGAGGGCTCCCTCTGATGAAACACCGGAGAATAAGAAACATTAAAAAGATATAAAAATATTATTCGGTCGCGTGACCTCAAATTCCCGTCTGCTTGGTCTCAAAAGGGGGACACAGAAAGAACGTCATCGAAATGTGAGAAAGAAATGGGGGTGGATGGTTTGTTTGTACACAAATATGGCGTGTTCTCCAAAGCCGATCTGATCGGCCCGTGGCACTTTACAGGTTGTTTTCGTAAAGCCGATTTAATTGGCCCATGGCACTGAAAGTGTTAAACAAAAAGATTTTTTTGGGTTTTTTTTTTAAGTATTATCTCCATAAAGTGGGTAATAACTAATATTAGACTATGTTAAAATGTGACAAAACATCAGATTAGCAGCATTAAAAAAAATATTTCATAGTTTTCACACAGAATATTAGTAAATACATGTTTCTTTGCTTCAAAAATTTAACTCATGATGTCCAACTGAGTGGATATTTTTGTAATTCCATGAAAAATATTTTCATTAAAAGAAAAAAATTCAATTGTTTTTTTTTTTGTGTGTTTTTTTTTTTTTTTTTTCATGCCTAAAGAGGAATAAAAACACTCAGGAAAAAAGTCTTGATTGAGGTTTTCATAAGTCATGCATGAAAGGGTTAAATTCCAATCAATATTTGTTGAGTTATAATGAAAAATGTGTGGGAAATGGGATTTTCAATGTTAAATGTAAATGTCCACAGAGTCCACATTCCACAGTGGATGTGGACAATTTTGTGCCAGATACAAGATATTGTTATAAGCTACAGGTGGGTCAAATTGGAGGCTAATCAGAGTCGTTTTGAATTTTTTTATGAATTTTCAAAAATTGATCATTGATGAGAGATAGGAAAATTGTAGATTTTGTGACCTTGCTGTGACCTTGAACTTTAGCCTACTTGGCCCAAAATTTAATGGGTTGGTCCCAGGGCCTAGGTCTATCTGTGGGGAAGATTTGGTAAAGATGGGTGGAATAGTTTTCCCGTAAAGTTGCTAACAAACAAACAAACAAACACACAAAGCAAAGTGATCACAGTACCTCCTGGCAGCGGTAACAACCACAGGACAAACAGGTGGGAGAAGCTATCAGCTGGCCTACAGTACGGACAGAACAGCTAAACATCATGTCCACCTGTTCATTATGATTCTAACAACAGCTTCTGTGCGGGGTATCACAAACTGGATCGGCCTCTTCATGGAGCCAGTGGTCAGTCTGAACAGGAACTGTGTGCATTCTGCATCAGACGGACAATGGGAACCTAATTAAAGGTGGTTCTACACCCTGGAAGTCAGTTAATGTCAAATACCAGTTACTCACAAACCAGCTCTCAAGCTCATTATAAATCACACACACTCTTCACACACGGTCACTGTGGAGCTGTATTAATGCGCTAATCACATGGTGAGAGTAGAAATCCAGCATCTGAAAAAGAGGAACTTTCCAGAACAGAATAACAGCCGAGTTTTTTGTGCGATATTCCACCGTGCATTTTGTATCAACATGCTGAGGGGTTTTTGAAAGGGTTTCATAAGCCCACAGGCCATATCATTTTCTCAGCCCACAGAGGATTATGCAGCTTTCAGTTCCAGTTGAAAAAGACAAGAAATCCCTGGAGTTAATGGGTTGTCAGCTGACAACACGGTCACACTAAAAACCACCCACAGTGTAAACATGCCAATTATCTGAGCTGTCAGCTGCCCATTAACATTCAACTGAAATTAAAATGAACTTTTTTTGCTTTTGTGGACCAGTCTGTCACACCACACACGTATCTGACAATTAATGCCAAAATAATTTAAATATTATTACTCCTACTTATACTGGAAAAAAAAAAAAGAAATTATTATAGATACGATCACTTATACTGATGGCTTCATTTTTCAGTATTAATTAAAGTTTCATTTCAAGGCTTAAAACAGGAACTATTTCAGGTTTCTCTTCAGTTCCTCTCATGTGAAACTACTTTTTTTTTTTTTTTTAACTTATTTTTTGCCATTATTTAGCAGATATTCCATAATTACCTTTCAACATTTTGTAATTAAAGTAATCTGACGGGAAACAATAATTCTACCCACTCCTGTTGACTCGTTTTCAGGCTGTAGAAAATCTACCCTGTGACTAATTGCCGAAGTTTCAAGGGACGTAGACGAGTTAAATACACGATTAATATCTTAAAATACTGATCATTGATAGGATTCAGACAGACATGCTTTGTCTTTTCTCTTCTCTCTTTACACTTCATCAGCTTAATTTTTATTTCCTGTATAAGAAGTATTATCTGTACAGTTAGTCTTTGATTTGGACTGAGAGGAAAGAGCTGCAGAACAGGAGTATGTTTTATCAGATTCAATATGTCACTATGGGTGTGTATGTATGTGTATAAGAGGATGATTAAGTGACGTTAAGTACTTACAAAAGATTCAAGGGATTTGACTTTTTATATATTATGATGATAGGAAGCTAAAGGATAGACTGTTGTGTGGAGAAGGGGTGGGATTAAATAAGTTTCTCTTCCTCCCACTCCTTTTCAAATGTGCAAAAGAAAGTCATATATATACAGGGTGGGGAAGCAAAATTTACAATATTTTGAGGCAGGGATTGAAAGACAGTGTATGACCAGTTAGTTTATTGAAAGTCATGAGAATTTATTTGCCACAAGAAAATGTACATAATAGAAAATGTTTTTATTCTATGTGTCCTCCTTCTTTCTCAATAACTGCCTTCACACGCTTCCTGAAACTTGTGCAAGTGTTCCTCAAATATTCGGGTGACAACTTCTCCCATTCTTCTTTAATAGTATCTTCCAGACTTTCTCGTAATAGTTTTGCTCATAGTCATTCTCTTCTTTCCATTATAAACAGTCTTTATGGACACTCCAACTATTTTTGAAATCTCCTTTGGTGTGACGAGTGCATTCAGCAAATCACACACTCTTTGACGTTTGCTTTCCTGATTACTCATATGGGCAAAAGTTTCTGAAAAGGTATGGATAATAGTGTTAGGTATGATTATGACATCAACATATGTTTGGTTTCAAAACAATTGACGTAGTGCCTGCTGAGAAAAAACAACTACAGGGGTTGGACAAAATAATGGAAACACCTTAAAAAATCAACAAAATATAATTTAATATGGTGTAGGTCCGCCTTTTGCGGCAATTACAGCCTCAATTCTCCGAGGTATTGATTCATACAACTTGTGAATTGTTTCCAAAGGAATTTTAAGCCATTCTTCAGTTAGAATACCCTCCAACTCTTTTAGAGACGATGGCGGTGGAAATCGACGTCTTACTTGAATCTCTAAAACTGACCATAAATGCTCAATAATGTTGAGGTCTGGGGACTGTGCCGGCCATACGAGATGCTCAACTTCATGAGAATGTTCCTCATGCCATTCTTTAACAATTCTAGCTGTATGGATTGGGGCATTATCATCTTGAGGTGAAGGTGTTTCCATTATTTTGTCCAACCCCTGTAAATGTTCATTGTAAATTTTGCTTCCCCACCCTGTATATGTATATTGTTTTTTGTTTGTTTGTTTGTTTTTCTTCCATGACTTCTTACACCTGTTTTATTTCTAAGGACTAAGTAAGATCACTTTGTCTTGTTGCATATTCGAAATAAATTAAACTTAAAAAAAAATAAATAAATACATTTTGGCATTTTACCCTTGATTTCAGCTCTAAATTTCCCAAAATTATAAATACAATTTTGGAAAAGCACCTAAATCGAAATGTTTATGATTTGAATCTTCTAGAACAACCCTATATATAATAGACACTAAACATCAACTGCAAAAAAAATCACTTTATTTACAAGATTTTTGCATTTCTGAACACATTAACTATTTCTGGAGTAATTCTCTTGATTTCTTAAGCCATCAAGACCCAGTGCTACTTTTGTGCCAGTCCCAAAATATATATTTTTTTCCCCATATTTAACTTCACTTAAATGATTTATCACCATTTATTATCATATTATCCTCTGTATTTTGCATTTTTTCAGTGAAAATCAGGTATTTTCCTATATTTAACCCTTTCATGCATTAATTGTGAGAATCTTAGTCAAGATTTTTTTCTTCAGTGCTTTTATTCCTCCTTAGGCATGAAAAAAACAATGCGATCAAGGATTTTTTTTTCTGTGGAGTTACAAAAATATCCATGCATAATTTTTGAAGTGAAGAAACCTGTGTTTAAAACCCAATATCAGAGAGTGATATGAAAACAGTGAAATAAAAACATGTTTAATGCTGCGAATCTGATGTCTTCTCACATTTTAACATATTCTAATGCTATTAATTCCTCACTTCATCGAGATAATGTGCAAAAAAAAACCTCGTTTAACAAATAACAATTGATTTACCCTCAAACATGTTAGTGCAGATCAGATTTATGAAGAACAGCAAAGTTACGGTAATGGTATGAATATCAGGATATGAGATGATGCGTAAGTGTCCACTGTGTTGGCTGATATGGAACTAAAACAACTAAACCCATGAATATACAAGAGAACAGCTGGAGAAGAACTGTCTACTGGTGTGACTTATGCATGAAAGGGTTAATGTACTGATCATGTAGATTTCATAAAAGCTCAGATTAAAGTTAAGGGTTATTATAACAAAAATGGAGAAAACTCACAAAAAAGTGACTTTTTCAGTGAAGCCAGTGATTACAATAACAATGATTTCACAGTATTAGTAGGTGATAAATCTCATATTGTCTGAACAAAAGGGTTAAAGACATGTTAAATGCAAAGGGAGGTCCCACTAAATACTGTCTCTTTGGTTTGCAGGATCTGTTTTTTCACTGAAACTTGTGTTGATTCATAAAAACTCAAATTAAAGTTGAAGGTTATTATATCAAAAATGGAGAAAACTCACAAAAAACTGACTTTATCAGTGAAGACATAAATAACTGAATGTAAACCTAGTGTGTCCATCCACTGTCATTGACCCAACTCCATGGGTTTTACTGGTGAATCAATGTTGTAGAAGAGGACAGTGTTTCCAAGGTAACTACGGAGCCTCTGAACGTCCAAACAGGTCATATCTGATGAACATGAAAAGACGACAAACTGTATTTTACACCAATTATTTACATGTATTGATAGGATTAATGGATCAGAAGTTATTAAATATTTTAGATCAGTAGATGCTTTTGGACGTCAGTGGTTGTTTGAGTCTTTATGGTTAAAAAAATGACAAAAACACCTATATTGAATGTATCTGGAGGTTTACACAGGACAGAATAAAACATTCTAATATACATTTTTAGCTCAGGATGGGCTTTTCAAGGAAAACCACTCATCAGTAATCGCAGATAATTAGTCACAACTATTAAAATAGTGATGTTGTAATTATCATCTGCCATTGTACCAGCTCACACCGTGGCTGTAAAGTAATAAAGATTTTGCATTCATGTGTAAATCAGCCTTTGCTAATCGTTCAGCTGCATGGAAACTCTGACAGTTTGTCAATTCCACGTCCGTTGTAATGTGTATTATATATCATAAGAGGCGGGAGTCGACAGAAACGGAGAAAGAAAGAGGCTGAAACAGTAGAAGGTGGAAAAGCTGAAGCAAAGGCCAGGATGAACACCAGCTCAATCTGATCTACTGTTACATTTACCCACAACAGTAATGAACACGAACTAATGGGTTATGGTCGGACAGTAGTGATGGGACTTTTGGCTCTTTGAAGGGAGTCGTTCAATCAGGAGTCGTTCACTGAAAAGAGCCGTTCAGAAGACTGGCTCTTTTATGTTTTTTGCATTATTTTGAAACACCAATGTTTTAATGACTAAATGTTTATGTTTATGCATTTGGCAGATGCTTTTTTCCAAAGTGACTTACAGGGGAAAACCAATCAAATCACTCAATCAATCAAATTTTATTTATACAGGGTGGGGAAGCAAAATGTACAATATTTTGAGGCAGGGATTGAAAGACAGTGTATGAGCAATTAGTTTATTGAAAGTCATGAGAATTTATTTGCCACAAGAAAATGTACATAATAGAAAATGTTTTTATTCTATGTGTCCTCCTTCTTTCTCAATAACTGCCTTCACACGCTTCCTGAAACTTGCGCAAGTGTTCCTCAAATATTCGGGTGACAACTTCTCCCATTCTTCTTTAATAGTATCTTCCAGACTTTCTCGTAATAGTTTTGCTCATAGTCATTCTCTTCTTTCCATTATAAACAGTCTTTATGGACACTCCAACTATTTTTGAAATCTCCTTTGGTGTGACGAGTGCATTCAGCAAATCACACACTCTTTGACGTTTGCTTTCCTGATTACTCATATGGGCAAAAGTTTCTGAAAAGGTATGGATAATAGTGTTAGGTATGATTATGACATCAATATATGTTTGGTTTCAAAACAATTGACGTAGTGCCTGCTGAGAAAAAACAACTAAATGTTCATTGTAAATTTTGCTTCCCCACCCTGTATAGCGCCAGATCACAACAAAAAAGTTATCTCATGACACTTTATATATAGAGTTGGTCCAAACCAGACTCTAAGCCAATTTGCAGAAACCCAACAGAATCCTCCAGGAGCAAACACTTGTGACTGGTGACAGTGGAAGAAAAGACTTCCCTTTAACAGCAGAAACCTGGAGCAGACCCAGACTCCTGGAGGATGGACGTCTGCCTGGACCAGCTGGGGTTAAAGAGAGAGAGTAGAGCAAGAGAGAGTGATAGAGACTGGGGGAGAGGGGGAGAAGGGAGTAGTAGGGGGAGACACATGGAGGCAGTTGTGGTTAAGTGAGTGATGATGATGAAGGCAGGAGAGAGGCAGGACCACCGCAGCAGGTCCAGAGATAATCCTGGGAAAATCTGTGATAATCCTGGGAAAAACCTTATTAAAATATTTAAAATGGAATGTCTGCCAGTGCTAGGACAGGAGGTGCTCCTGGAAGAGCTGGGTCTTCAGGAGCTTCTTGAAGATAGGCAGGAACGCCTCTGTTCTCATAGTGCTCAGTAGAACGTTCCACCAACTTGGAACGACCCATGAAAAGAGCCTGGATTGTCTTGTACAAGGTCTGGGGACCACCAGACAACGTTCCCCAGACGAGTGGAGTGGTCGCGGGGCAACATAAGCTTTTATCAGTGCACCTAAGTAGGTAGGAGCAGACCCACTGAGAATTTTGTAGGCTAGGATTAACGATTTGAATTTGATGCGGGCAGCTATGGGTAGCCAGAGTAACTCAATAAGTAACGGGGTGACATGTGCCCTTTTAGGCTGAATAAATAGGCTAAATAGGCTACATGTGATGATTGACATTACATTTTAAAGGTGTTTAATTGGCGCAGCAGTAAATATTATCTTACCGTAAAAAAGAATAGTTAGTTCAAATGACGTGAGAGGTGACATTAGGTAAATGCTGGAATTGGACCAAAAACATCACGGTACATTATGTGGACTAGTCTGTAGCTTAAAAATGAAGAAGAAAATAAAACATTTTCTAATGAAATAACATTTTATTCTCAAAACAAGAACAATAAATGTGTGTAAACATACGGAAAAAAATGCAGAAAACACAACAGTGATTATTCATTCATTCATTTTCTGAACCCGCTTTATCCTCACTAGGGTCACGGGGGTCGCTTGGAGCCTATCCCAGCTACTTATGGGCAAAGGCGGGGTACACCCTGGACAAGTCGCCAGTTCATCACAGGGCTGAACATATAGAGACAAACAATCACTCTCACATTCACACCTATGGGCAATTTAGATTAACCAATTAACCTATTGGTGCATGTTTTTGGATTGTGGGAGGAAGCTGGAGTACCCGGAGAGAACCCACGCAGACACGGGGAGAACATGCAAACTCCACACAGAAAGGTCCCACCCCCCGTCGACTGGTGTTGGAATCGAACCCAGGACCTTCTTGCTGTGAGGCACGAGCGCTAACCACTGCACCACCGTGTCGCCCACAACAGTGATTAATCACTGCAATTACTTAAATACCTGAACTATAGTGCAATTCTCAGAAAAAGAACAGTATGTTGGGGGTTGGCCATGGCTCAGATGGTAGAGTGGGTCGTCCAATATCCGAAGGGTTGGCGGTTTGAATCCTGCTCTGTCCTAGTCATGTGCTGTTGTGTCTTTGGGCAAGACACTTCACCCTCCTTGCCTCCAGTGCTGCTACTCACACTGGTGTATGACTGTGTATGAATGGTCGGTGGTGGTGGGAGGCGCAGATTGTCAGCCACGCTTCTGACAGTCTGCCCCAGGGCAACTGTGGATACAGATGTAGTTTACCACCACCAGAGGGAGAATGTGAGAGTGAATGAATAATGGATCCACTGTGTTCTTTGAGTATGCATTCATAGAAAAGCACTATATAAATATAATCCATTATTATTATTATTATTATTATTATTATTATTAGTAATAATAATAATAATAATAATAATAATAATAATAATAATAATAATAATAATAATAAATTGACAGGCAATCTGACACCCCGTCCTTAAAAAAAAAGGTCTGTTGTATAATTTGTTTATTATAGATAGATAGATAGATAGATAGATAGATAGATAGATAGATAGATAGATAGATAGATAGAGTATCTGTGCAGTTCTTTATGTATAAGTACATGTTCATGTAAATGTATAATTTGAAATAATTAAAAAAAAAAAAAAAAAAAACACTATATGTACTTGTGGATGAGTCTTAACACAACCAAACAATCACATCTGTGGAACATCGACTGTATATCCTTTGACTTCCACCATAATTAACTGGTCGTCTGTGCCAGAAAACACAGAATTGATGAATTGAGATCCAATTTGGGGGAAAAAAGGTGGTTTTGAACCCAGTCGTTCTTGTACAAAATTAGATTTGAATGAATCTGCAATTTTCTGCTTTTTTTTTTTTTTTTTTTTTTTTATCAAACTCTGATGGTTGGGGTTGAATTTCTCAAATGGATTTGGTTTTGGAATTAATTTCAGCTGTATTAGCATCTTTGCGGTAAAAATCCTCTGTCAGAGACGCAGATGCCAGGAGCTGCCGCCTGCCAGCCAACGGTAACTGTGTTTGTGAAACCAAAGCCGTCCTCGTGACAACTAATCTCCTCTTTCCTTTTCCCTTTCCTGCACCACATTGTTTATCAGTGTCCTGTTACTGAAAAGCCAACGCAAAATGCCATGATTATGAGCTGTCAAATGCCAATTACTGGTAATTCAGCTCCCTAGTGTGTGGTGGATGAGACAGTCACTCAACGCCAGCCCTCCTCTGCCTGTTTTTTTTTTTTTTTTTTTCTCTTTTATGCCGTATTTGAAGAATGATATAATTTTTTTCCTTGTGTGAATGTCAGGAGCCGTCAGACTTTAATGGGTGTTGACCTGTTTAACGACCATGTTGTGTGAAATATATCAAAGTCGGTGGTGATTGATTACACATGCCACGGGCCTGATCACTGCCATTCAACCTATAAACCATAATAATCATGAATGGCAAAACAGCTTTTATTTCATAGAGTGGTGCATGTAGAGAGTTCATACATCAAACCCTGAAACATAAATTCTACGGATCTTCAAGTCAAATGCACTTCAATATCCTCAGCAACATCCTCTATATCACAGGTGTTAAACATGCGGCTCGGGGGCCAAATCCGGCCCTCCAAAGGGTCCAGTCCGGCCCGCAGGATGAATTTGTGAAATGCAAAAATTACACTAAAATACAAACAATCCTTTTAGTTCAGGTTCCACATTCAGACAAATTCAATCTCCAGTGGGCAGGGCCAGTAAAATACTATCATAATAACATAGAAATAATGACAACTCCAACTGTTTCTCTTAGTAAATGTAAATATTTTCATGTATTTACACTAAAACAAAGTACAATTTCACAAAAATGCAAATAACCTGAAATGTCTTAAGAGAATTAAGTACAATTTTAACAAGATTCTACCTGTTAGTAAGTGTTTTGTGTATTTGTAGATCCACTGTGATCTGTACATTATAATGTACATGTGGAGATGATAAACTGAGGCTGAATATTGTTAAAATTACACGTATTTTTTTCAGTTTGTTCATGTTAATCACATTGTTTGAAAGGATAGTCTGTAGATGTAAACCTGTTCATAATCTAAATTGACTTTTACATAGAGAAAAGTTTGGAGTTGACATTATTTATATATTATTATGTTATTATTTTACTGGTTTGGCCCACTGCAGATCAAATTTAGTTGAATGTGGCCCCTGAACTAAAATGAGTTTGACAGCCCTGCTCTATATGGACAAAAGTATGTGGACACGTTGGATCGCATCAGTTTCATAGTCATTTACCAAAGCTTTTCCTTTAATTTGTTATAATTTGCTCAATAGACTCATTCAGTTTCACATATGTTTCATGGAATTTATGAGATGAAGACAGTGGAAATGAGTAAGAAGTAACAAACTAGAAAAGACCACAGATCAACGCTGGTTCATTTTCCTTCAGCTACACTATATGGATTATTGGGATACGTTGGATTCAGGTGTTTTTTCTTAACAGGGGTCTGGAATACAAAACAATAATGACAAATATAATATAGTTTTATATTGGGATAAATATCATTGCATTGGTTAGTTTGGTTTAAATGTTTATCTTTGCTTTCAAAATGCCTCAGAGATGTTTTTTATTTAATTTCTCTCAACATTGATTTTTTATTTTTTTTTAAATCCATGACTATGTTAAATGTTGTACCTCAAATTTCTAAAAATAAAAACAAAACTGAGAGTAAACACACAACTAACCATCAACTTTCTTCACATCTCACTTAGGAAAAGAAATTTCTCATTAAACTTTTACAAATATTGATGTTTTCATCTTCAATCATCATGAACAGGACATCTTACAGCTGTAGACATGATGTGTCCCAATACTTTTGTCCATATAGTTTTTAAACATCAATATTTTCTTCAGCCCTGCGATGAACTGACAACTTGTCCAGGGTGTACCCCACCTTCGCCCCTATGTTGCTGGGATAGGCTCCAAGCGACCCGTGACCCTTGTGAGGATAAAACGGGTTCAGAAAATAAATGAATGAATATTTTCTTCAATTTTAATGGAAATTTTTTCCTAAATGAGATGTGCAGAAAGTAAAATGGTAAATGGACTGAACTTATATAGTGCATTTTCTACACCTTACTGGTGCCCAAACCGCTTTACAGTTCCTCACATTCACACACACATTCACACACCAGTGGGCGGCTGCTGCCATCCGAGGTGCTGCCAGGTCCCACTGGGAGCAATTTAGGGTTCAGTGTCTTGCCCAAGGACACTTCAACATG